>NC_143136.1:69714621-70017651 GCF_059928025.1 Delphinapterus leucas | reverse complement strand
TTGATGTTCACTATTGGACTGTACAAAAATCAGTTTACCTTCCCTCCTTCACTTTCTGCTACACTAAATGGAATGTAAACAATTAGAAAATATTGCCAATGATTGAGAATGGTAGGCCTGATTTTAGGAATAAGTTGTTGTAAAATGGCACAGAGATTAGAGTAATCCTTAACTCTCATTATTTGAATTTTGATTGATGAACAGCTGTGAACCTTGTTTGAGAGAACCTAGGATTTTTTTGGCTGTTGACACAATATTTGGTTAGGGATTGAAGTGACATAGTGGTACAAAGCCATTCCTGTAGATCATCATAGTAAAACCTAGCATGTTAATATGGGTCTCATCTCTGCTGATGGAAAACCTGTACTGTGGCCTGGCAACAAAGCAAATGAGCATTTTGATTTATGTGATTTTTATATTTGTATGTCACTATTGTGTTTTCCCCCCTGTCTTAGGATTTTTGGGGGACTTATTTTAGATATCAAAAGAAAAGCTCCATACTTCTGGAGTGACTTCAGAGATGCTTTCAGCTTGCAGTGCTTAGCATCTTTTCTGTTTCTCTACTGCGCGTGTATGTCTCCTGTCATCACATTTGGAGGACTGCTAGGAGAAGCAACTGAAGGGCGAATAGTATGTATTATACTTTTCTCTGAACTTTGAAACTTAATCAGCTTTTAAGATTCATAGTTAGATGAGTCTGCATTTAATTTTGGTTTCCTTTATGAGGAGAGATTTGATGTATGGTCTGGCAGACAAAGTTCATACGAATTTCCTAGATGACTAATGGAACTGGTAATCAGGGAGTGGAATATCTCAGAACAACTAATTCTTATCTTACACAGGGTTCTGATCTCATCCCTGGCCCCCCAGTCCTAGGCTAGCTTTAGCCTCTGGTTCTTGCCTCATAAGAGGTCCATTTTCCTATTTATATAGGCCATGCTTCTGCCAGACATTTATTATGAATACATGTAAACTTTTGGTAAGCAAAAGAAAAGTGAGATAAGGAAGGGGGAGAGGACATATCCCTGTCCACTACCATTCACAGTCTGCTGACTGCCTGCCGCCTTTTTTTTATCCTCCTACCCCACCTCCTGCCCAAGGTTGCTAGGCCCTTCATAGCAAAGGGAAAAAAGACCCATGTATTTTACATATTTTCTCCCCAGTTATAATCGCAGCCTGTACAGCTTAGATAATGGAATCATTTATATCTCTACACAGAGTGCAATCGAATCTCTCTTTGGAGCGTCCATGACTGGGATAGCCTATTCTCTCTTTGGTGGACAGCCTCTTACCATATTAGGCAGTACAGGACCAGTTTTGGTGTTTGAAAAGATTTTGTTTAAATTTTGCAAGTAAGTGTTATATACTTTTGGCCCTCAGCCCCTTTCTATTTCTCTGCTGTATTTAATCTTCTTCCAACATCACATTTGGAGATCTGCTGGGAGAGGTAGAAGTTGCTGATTTGATTCAGTTTGCCATTTTTGTCTCTCCATGGAAATAAAGGAACGGTAAAATATTGATGTATATTGTTATGTAATATTTATAAAAAATTATATTCAGCTCTAAGCACTGAGAAACCTCTTTGAGTTTTGTACCCTTAGGTTTTCCCTTTAGACAAAGTCTTGAGTTTAGATACTCATGGGATGTGAAGCTTATTTACTTTCACTTCCTGAATTAGACTTACTTCCATCTACTTAAAATGGTGGCAAGCTGTTAAATGACCTTCTTTCCACTGTTCTTTTCCCCCTCCTAGAGAATATGGGCTGTCATACCTATCTTTAAGAGCTAGTATTGGACTTTGGACTGCAACCCTGTGTATCATACTTGTGGCCACTGATGCAAGCTCCCTTGTCTGCTATATCACCCGGTTTACTGAAGAAGCTTTTGCTTCTCTTATTTGCATCATTTTCATTTATGAGGCCCTGGAGAAGTTGTTTGAACTTAGTGAAGCATATCCAATCAACATGCATAATGATTTGGAACTGCTGACACAATATTCGTAAGTACCATTTCCCCTGTTGGCTGTGGGGCTTTTCTTTCTACCAATATTGCTATTGTTATAAGAAATACGAGGAACTTACTCAGCAGATAGAGTTCCTTAAATTGATTCGTGACCTAAATCCCGGTCTCTCAGAGTTGAACAGGATTTTAAGAGTCATCTAAACAGCTGCTCATCTGAATACTTGAGTTTTCATTATAACATCTTTGCCAAGAATAACTTTTTGAAGTTTTATTTGTCGAGCATGCCCTATTAAGTAGATAATGAACCAAGATCAATTTTACTATACAGAGATTTTTTTTTCAAAATATTTTTGATTTTGGTCTTCCTTTAGGACCTTTTCCATGTAATGTAATCCAAAGAACACAGTAGTGAAAGATAAGATTTCAGATTTAAAGCAGTGAGATAAAAGAGACTCATTGGGTCTAAATTGCATAGTTTGATGTTTGAAAATATGATAAAGTCTTAAACAAAATATCACTGAATTGAAATGTATTTTTGCTTTTGGAACCTATGACATTTATGATAAAAGTACTCACATATTGCCTGTTGAGGGTGATATTACAGTTTAGGATTAAAGATGGGATTGTACCTATTACACGTTCTAGTTTTGTATGTCAGCAGTTTGGGATTTCTGTAAGGCTGTATTTGCAGAGTATATGTGAACATTATGTTACTCTTCTTTGATTTAATTTTAGGATTTTTTTGTTGTAATTATATATACATTTTATACAGTGAATATTTGAAACAATATGTTCTTTACCAGGCATCAACCTGGCATTATAACCTCTGCATTAACTACCAATGCTCTTCTTATAAACTGCTCAGATAGGCCCTCAAAATCTTCCTTTGAAGATTTATCATCTTTATTTACTATTAGAAGTTGAAATTGTTGAAATTAGGCCAAAACAGTGCAATATTATAGTCTTGTTAAGAATGATGTAATGATATAGAGTTGAAAATAAGATGACTTTTAGTACTTTGAATTTTTCTCGGTAATTAGAGATATGTTTAACAGTACATCTCTGTTTTAGAACAAAAAAAAATCAAAGTGAGATATAAAATAACTTCCCCAATAAAAGTAAATGGTGAGGGTGTTGTGAACAGGATTCAAATGCAGATGAAGGAGGTGTCAGGGACACTCAGAGAGCAGGCAGATGGGAAGAACAATTTGATCAGAATGAGATGTAACATTGATACATGCCTTTTCATTTATCTTTAGTTGAAAAGAGAGCAGTGTCACCTAATTTGGGTATCTTTGCGAGGATATGCAATTACCTCTGCTTGAATTTTCAAACCTACTACACGCCAGGCACTGTGCTTGGTGCTAGGGAAATCATGAACAATATTCTGTTCTCAGTGAGCTTCCAGTTTAGTAGGAAATGTAGACAAACAGACAACACAATGGAATAAGTGCTGTGTTAAAGGATTGGTCCAGAACACTATGGTACTACATCAGAAGAGCACCTAACCCAGATTTCAGGTTCAGAGAAGACTTCCTGGAGGAAGTGACATAGAAGACCAAAAATTCAGGAGGAATTAGGTGCTGAGGAATAGAGATGGAGAGTGGTTTAGATGGAGGGAATGGCACAGAGTTGGATGTAAGAAATTTATTAATGCTTTGAAATATTTGTCCAAAGTTATATAGATAGTGGTGAAACAAGAAATTAGACTCAGGCTTTATGACCCTGATGTAATTTTCAGTAACTGAAGTTACTGCTGTAATTTTAAAATTTCTTTAAAGTACTGTTTCTCAACCACTGATACATATACAATCAGAGAGAAGCAGACAAAGCTTAAATAGGCAGGAGGGTTTTTATAATCAAGTATTCATCATAAAGTATTCTTCCAAAAATTCCACTGGATTTTTATGTCCTTAAAACCTATTATAAATGAAAAAGATGGTGAATAATAAATGCATGTAGTTATAATAAATAACTATAGAAAGTGGTGAATGATTGCTCTAGCAACTATCTAGCAATTTCAGTTAAAATAAATTCACTAAGGGGCTTCCCTGGTGGCGCAGTGGTTGAGAGTCCGCCTACCGATGCAGGGAACACGGGTTCGTGCCCCGGTCTGGGAGGATCCCACATGCCGCGGAGCGACTGGCTGGGCCCGTGAGCCATGGCCGCTGAGCCTGCGCGTCCAGAGCCTGTGCTCCGCAACGGGAGAGGCCACAGCGGTGAGAGGCCCGCGTACCGCAAAATAAATAAATAAATAAATAAATAAGTTCACTGAAGTTTTAATTTTTAAAATTAAAGTTTTAATTCCAAGGAATATAACAATTTTTTTTTCAAAGTCCTTTTATAGTCACTTTATATTTAATGAAATCCTATGGAGCAGATAAGATCTATTTTATAGAACAAGTTAATGATTTATAACTTACCAGTAATCAAATAAAGCATAATGAAGAGTAGAACCCACTTTTCTTAATGTTATGTTTTCTTTATTAGAGGGTGTGACTTTGTTCTGCCACTCAACTTTATCTCACCTTTTGGGCACATTGCCATGAATTCTTTATCAGATTAGTGTAATGTCAGTGTTGGCACTTTGTATATGATAATTTTACTCAGAGTATCTGCCACTTCTGTTGGGAAATTTTAAGCAAATTATTCTCGTTCATGTAGACTATTGCTACATTCATTATTCATTTATTCATTTCTACTTTGCTAGGTATTTTAAGTGTCACCACTACATACTTTATAGTATTAGTCATGCTAAATAAATGCTTAGAGACATTGCTGATAACTTATTTTGGAGAAAGAAGCACTTCTCTTTAACTATGGAAATTAATATGCTAATTGTTCTGAACACTATTCCTCCTAGATATTTGTAGAACTAGTAAAATTCAGTTAGCTTAGCATATTTTTCTATTTATAAATGCAATTCTTGATAATATAAGGTGTTCAGCTTATGCACTTTACATTTATTATTTAACAAAGAGGAAAAGATCGAGAAAAGAATATATACAACTCTGGGGAAAGAAGTTTACTTCATAAAAACATTCCTTAGTTAGAGCTCTCAGTTGCAGGCAAAATAGTTTTTATATACCACCCAAGAAAACCCTGTTTTTATAAATAAGTGCTGTGCAAATATTATGTGAAGGGTAAGAAAATATGTTCTCATAAGTGAATGCTCATTGCTGGTCTCAGTGAAGTCTGTGTCCAGCTTCCACTCATTCCTCTGTGTAGCTCATCTCTTCTTTACATGGGTACCTGGGGTCTTTTCGATATATCAAAACTTGCTCTAAAGATGATTAGTAGGAAGCTAATTTTATTTCTTCCAGAATTTTCATTTTGATATCTAAAAGAAGGAAGGCAGAATTTTTTTCAATTATAAAAGCAGGTTTTTAGGGAATAAGAGATGGTCCTACTCATTCTGAAATCATATCCCTGGGTGTTGCGGGCTGAATTGTTTTCCTTCAAAATTTCCCACACGCCAGATTTCTGAGCAAATCTAATGGCTCTCTGTATAGAATTTGAACACTTTTTAGCACCCTCTCTACCTCTGTAATCTCTTGTCTAAATTATGACAATTGCCTTCCAAATGGTGGCCCTGATTCTACTACCCTTCCCTTCCACAGACTGTTTTCTATGAAGCAACCAGAATTATTCTCTTAAAACCCAAGTCAGATCATGTCACTCTGCTTCTCAAAGCCCACTGATGACTTCCCATTACCTTCAAAGATGTTGTATGAGCTGTTCCTCACTGCCTGTCTTATCTTGTCTTCTACTTCCTCCTCTGCTCCACCCACGCTAATCTCCTTGCCCTTCAGCCTTCATACTTGCTGTTCTTTTTGCCTAGAATGCCCTTCTCCAGATATCTATGTGGCTTGTTCCTTCACTATCTTCAAAATCACCTGCTTGAGGACTTTCCATCTGAAATTTCAACTCTCTTCTCTCTCTTCCTTTTTTTAATCTAAAATATTATATAATTTATCTTTTTAAAAGTAAGATTTATTGAAGTATTATTTACATACAATAAAATATGCCTCTTTTAAGTGTGCCCTCAAATGAGTTTCAACAAATGAATAACACTATAATTGGAATACACAATATTTCCCAAAGTATTTCCTCATGGCCCTTCACAGTCTCTCTCTCACCCCAACCCCCAACCCCTGACAATCATTGATGTGATTTCTGTCTTAAAGTTTTGCCTTTTTTAGAATGTCACATAAATGGAATCATAGAGTGTATAGCCTTTGGTGTCTGGCTTCTTTCACTTATCATATGCTTTTGAGATTTACTCATTTTGTTGCATGCATCAATTTATTCCTTTTTATTGTTGGTCAGTGTTCCACTGTATGGATGTACCACAAATTGTCTATCCAACCACAAGCTGATAGATGTTTGGGTTGTTGCTACTTTGGAGCTATATTGCTTCACATGCAGGTCTTTACTTGGCCTACGTTTTCATTTTCTCTTGGGTAAATACCTAGAAACGGGATTGCTGGGTCATATGAAAAGTCTATATTTTAACTTTATAAGAAAATTCCAACATGGTTGTACCATTTAGCACTCCCACCATCAATGAATGAGTGTTCCTATCGCTCTGCATCCTCATCAGCCCATGGTATTGTGCTTATGTAGAGTGATACCTCTATTAGTCTAATTTATTGTGTGTTCCCCTCCTAGAGTGAGTTCATGAGGAAAAGGGATTTAGTCTGTTTTGATCACTGCTTTCCCAGTGTTCAGATCAGTTTCTGGCACAAAATAGATAGATGTTCAATGAAAATTTGTTGAAAAAATAAATGAATGTTGAATGAATATCACCTCTATTTAGAATTTGTACTAAGGCTCAGAAGGGATTATGGCTTACCCAAGTAGAAGAACTTGAGCTAAAACCCAACACATCTAACATTTAGTCAAACACTTTTGACAATGTACCACATTATAGGCCACTGGTTTGACCAAATTAATTTCTAGTATTAATATTTAGAATATGAGGGAACTTGGATACATTTTATTTAAGTCTCTTAGATATTATCTTCAAGCAGTTTAAAATTTATCACAGGAAATTAAAAATATAAAAATAGAGGGATTTAAAACATAAATATTTGAATAATATTAACATATGCAGTAAAATGGATTCTTATTTTAGAGCATAAACGTGCTTATTTTGATTATAATGATTCCCTGTAAATAGGTATTTGACAAGAAGAGAAAAAAATCTTGGCTGGAGATGAATGTTGTTGTATCACATTGAAGCCCACTTTACCTTATTTTTAAGAAACTTGGTAATAATTTGGATTAAAAGATAGGAATCTATACCAATATCCTAGTTAGTTGCTTTGGGTAAGCCCCTAAGAGCAGCCTTCTAGAGACAACATCTTAACCCTCAAAAATACACAGAAAGTACATGTGAAATATGTAGGGAATAAGAGCTCTGGGAGGATACCTACCACACTTATAATACTTTGGGGACAGAAGAAAAGACTGAAAAAAAAAAAGGCTTGTTCTCTTTGTATATTTTGGAGAATTCAACTGGCATTGTGTGGATACATTATTTTGTAATTTCTTCCTAAGAATAAGTTTTATGAGAAGCAGACCCACGGATACAGAGAATAAACTAGTGGTTACCAGTGGGGAAAGGTAAGGGGGGAGTAGCAATATAGGAGAAAAGAGTAAAAGGGGTTATTATAGGATTGTATGAAATCATGTGTGTGAAACTTTTGAAAACTGTAAAGCACTATAGAATTTAAACAATCTTTCATTCAATTAAAAAAAAGTCTTTTGACAAGCCATAGAAGGAGGTAATTAGGGCCAGGTGGTGCTCATCAAATCAGTTCCTGTGTAAACAAATTTATTTTCCATTTCAGGAAAATAGCAACTTACAAAACTCAAAGGAAGAATAGAGCAAAATGTTTAAGGTATAATAAGTAGATTTGCCATTCTGTTCTTAAATTCTCTTATTAGGCTCATTCTTTCAACATCTATTGCTTTTCTCTGAATTGTGTTAACATTGATAGTGTGAAAATGAATATGGTCTCCACTCTAAAGGAGCTCAGTGATTAACAAGAAGAGACTAGAGATGTGCTTTGTACATAGTGGCTGCACACAGAGAATTTGTTGAATCAATAAATGAGGAGGGAGCTAGAGGCAATGCATAGTCAAATCATTGCAACCTGGCATGGTAAGTATTTATACTAGACATATGTTTAATGGTCCAGGAAAAGAAGTAAAAAACTACCTTAATTTATCACTCCATCTCTGTTGTACCTGTAACTTGAGTTTCTTATATATGGCGTATCTGTTTTTCTCTCTCTTCATTATCTCTGCATGAGCAGGTCATAATTAGGGTTGAGGGCACCAAGGTAGATAGATGAAATCCTGGGACCAGTTGGCAGAGAGTCTTAAAAATTGTAATGAGTTTTATTGTAAAAGATCATTGGGGGTAATGACAAAGCTCTGGAAATAATTATGTGATAATAGATTAGAAGGTGATCATAGGAAGTGGAGCAAAGAGCAATAACCTTGGTATGGAATGTTTAAGTCCTGATTATTGACTGAGACAATGGTAATGAGAAGAAAATAAACAAACTGGGGAAAAAAAGAAAGAAAAGCAAAAGTTGGCAAGGTTTTATTCATTCATTCAACAAGTAATTATGGAATGCCTTATAATTTATATGAGCAATAACAAAAATTTGCATACATGGCTTTATTTAAGCCTCACAATAATCTATGGTATAAGTATTACCCCTCAGATGATCAATCTGAGGCTCCAATAAGTTAATTAATTTGTTCAATATCCCAGAACCAGTGAATGGTAAATGAGAGTCAAACTCAGGTATACTTTTTTTTATTAAAATGTAGTTGTTTTACAATATTATATTAGTTTCAGGTGTGCAGCATAGTGATGCAATATTCTTATAGATTATACTCTGTTTAAAGTCATTATAAAATAATGGCTATATTTTCTGGTGCTGTACAACGTATACTTGTTGCTTTTTGTTTTTCTTTTTCTTTTTGAATTTTATTTTATTTACTTTTTTATACAGCAAGTTCTTATTAGTCATCAATTTTATACACATCAGTGTATATATGTCAATCCCAGTCGCCCGATTCATCACATCACCACCTCCACCCCCTGCGGCTTTCCCCCCTTGGTATCCATACGTTTGTTCTCTACTTCTGTGTCTCAATTTCTACCCTGCAAACCAGTTCATCTGTAACATTTTTCTAGGTTCCACATATATGCGTTAATATACGATATTTGTTTTTCTCGTTCTGACTTACTTCACCCTGTATGACAGTCTCTAGATCCATCCACATCTCAACAAATGACCCAATTTCATTCCTTTTTATGGCTGAGTAATATTCCATTGTATATATGTGCCACATCTTCTTTATCCATTCACCTGTCGATGGGCATTTAGGTTGCTTCCATGACCTAGCTATTGTAAATGGTGCTGCAATGAACATGGGTGCATGTGTCTTTTTGAATTATGGTTTTCTCTGGGTATATGCCCAGTAGTGGGATTGCTGGATCACATGGTAATTCTATTTTTAGTTTTTTAAGGAACTTCCATACTGTTCTCCATAGTGGCTGTATCAATTTACCTTCCCACCAACAGTGCAAGAGGGTTCCCTTTTCTCCACACCCTCTCCAGCATTTGTTGTTTGTAGATTTTCTGATGATGTGTTTGTAGATTTTCTAACTGGTGTGAGGTGATACCTCATTGTAGTTTTCATTTACATTTCTCTAATAATTAGTGATGTTGAGCAGCTTTTCATGTGCTTCTTGGTCATCTGTATGTCTTCTTTGGAGAAATGTCTATTTAGGTCTTCTGCCCATTTTTGGATTGGGTTGTTTGTTTTTTTAATATTGAGCTGCATGTGCTTTTTATATATTTTGGAGACTAATCCTTTGTCTGTTGATTCATTTGCAAATATTTTCTCCCATTCTGAGGGTTGTCTTTTTGTCTTGTTTATGGTTTCCTTTGCTGTGCAAAAGCTTTTAAGTTTCATTAGGTCCCATTTGTTTATTTTTGTTTTTATTTCCATTGCTCTAGGAGGTGGATCAAAAAAGATCTTGCTGTGATTTATGTCAAAGAGTGTTCTTCCTGTCTTTTCTTATAAGAATTTTATAGTGCCCGGTCTTACATTTAGGTCTCTAATCCATTTTGAGTTTATTTTTGTGTATGGTGTTAGGGAGTGTTCTAACTACATTCTTTTACATGTAGCTGTCCAGTTTTTCCAGCACCACTTATTGAAGGGACTGTCTTTTCTCCATTATATATCCTTGCCTCCTTTGTCATAGATTAGTTGACCATTAGGTGCATGGGTTTACCTCTGGGCTTTCTATCTTGTTCCATTGATCTTTGTTAATGGTTTTGTGCAAGTACCATATTGTCTTGATTACTATAGCTTGGTAGTATAGTCTGAAATCAGGGAGTCTGATTCCTCCAGCTCCAATTTTTTTCCCTCAAGGCTGCTTTGGCTATTCGGGGTCTTTTTTGTCTCCATACAAATTTTAAGATTTTTTGTTCTAGTTCCATAAAAAATGCCATGGTAATTTCATAGGGTTTGCATTGAATCTATAGATTGCTTTGGGTAGTATAGTCATTTTCATAATATTGATTCTTCCAATCCAAGAACATGGTATATCTCTGCATCTGTTGGTATCATCTTTAATTTCTTTCAACAGTGTCTTATAGTTTCTGCATACAGGTCTTTTGTCTCCCTAGGTAAGTTTCTTCCTAGGTATTTTATTCTTTTTGTTGCAGTGGTAAATGGGAGTGTTTCCTTAATTTCTCTTTCAGATATTTCATCATTAGTGTATAGGAATGCAAGAGATTTCTGTGCATTAATTTTGTATCCTGCAACTTTACCAAATTCATTGATTAGCTCTAGTAGTTTTCTGGTGGCATCTTTAGGATTCTCTATGTATAGTATCATGTCATCTGCAATCAGTGACAGTTTTACTTCTTCTTTTCCAATGTCTTTCTTTTTATTTCTTTTTCTTCTCTGATTGCCATGGCTAGGACCTCCAAAACTATGTTGAAAAATAGTGGTAAGAGTGGACATCCTTGTCTTGTTCCTGATCTTAGAAGAAATGCTTTCAGTTTTTCACCATTGAGAATGACGTTTGCTGTGGGTTTGTTGTATATGGCCTTTATTATGTTCAGGTAGGTTCCCTCTATGCCCACTATCTGGAGAGTTTTTTATCATAAATCGGTGTTGAATTTTGTCAAAAGCTTTTTCTGCATCAATTGAGATGATCATATGTTTTTTATTCTTCAATTTGTTAATATGGTGTATCACATTGTTGATTTGCGTATACTGGAGAATCCTTGCATCCCTGGGATAAATCCTACTTGATCATGGCTTATGATCCTTTTAATGTGTTGTTGGATCCTGTTTCCTAGTATTTTGTTGAGGATTACTGCATCTATGTTCATCAGTGATATTGGTCTGTAATTTTCTTTTTTTGTAGTATCTTTGTCTGGTTTTGGTGTCAGGGTGACTGTGGCTTCACAGAATGAGTTTGGAAGTGTTCCTTCCTCTGCAATTTTTTGGAAGTTTGAGAAGGATAGGTGTTAGCTCTTCTCTAAATGTTTGACAGAATTCACCTGTGAAGCCATCTGGTCCTGGACTTTTGCTTGTTGGAAGATTTTTTTTTTTTGCGGTATGCGGGCCTCTCACTGTTGTGGCCTCTCCCGTTGCGAAGCACAGGCTCCGGACACGCAGGCCTAGTGGCCGTGGCTCATGGGCTCAGCCGCTCCGTGGTATGTGGGATCTTCCCGGACTGGGGCACAAACCCGCGTCCCCTGCATCGGCAGGCGGACTCTCAACCACTGCACCACCAGGGAAGCCCTTGTTGGAAGATTTTTAACCACAGTTTCAATTTCATTACTTGTGATTGGTCTGTTCATATTTTCTGTTTCTTCCTGGTTCAGTCTTGGAAGGTTATACATTTCTAAGGATCTGTCAATTTCTTCCAGGTTGTCCATTTTGTTGGCATAGAGTTGCTTGTAGTAGTCTCTTAGGATGATTTGTATTCCTGCAATGTCTGTTGTAACTTCTCCTTTACCATTTCTAATTTTATTGATTTAAGTCCTCTCCCTCTTTTTCTTGATGAGTCTGGCTAATGGTTTATCCATTTTGTTTATCTTCTCAAAGAACCAGCTTTTAGTTTTATTGATCTTTGCTATTGTTTTCTTTGTTTCTATTTCATTTATTTCTGCTCTAATCTTTATGATTTCTTTCCTTCTGCTAACTTTGGGTTTTGTTTGTTCTTCTTTCTCTAGTTCCTTTAGGTGTAAGGTTAGATTGTTTACTTAAGATTTTTCTTGTTTCTTGAGGTAGGATTGTATAGCTATAAACTTCCCTCTTAGAACCGCTTTTGCTGCATCCCATAGGCTTTGGATCGTCGTGTTTTCATTGTCATTTGGCTCTAGGTATTTTTTGATTTCCTCTTTGATTTCTTCAGTGATCTCTTGGTTACTTAGTAACATATTGTTTAGCCTCCATGTGTTTGTGTTTTTTACGGGTTTTTTTTCCCTGTAATTCATTTCTAATCTCATAGTGTTGTGCTCAGAAAAGATACTTGTATGATTTCAATTTTCTTGAATTTACTGAGCCTTGATTTGTGACCCAAGATGTGATCTATCCTGGAGAATGTTCCATGCGCACTTGAGAAGAAAGTGTAATCTCCTGTTTTTGGATGGAATGTCCTATAAATATCAATTAAAGCTCTCTGGTCTATTGTGTCATTTAAAGCTTCTGTTTCCTTATTTATATTCATTTTGGATGATCTGTCCATTGGTGTAAATGAGGTGTTAAAGTCCCCCACTATTATTGTGTTACTGTCGATTTCCTATTTTATAGCTGTTAGCAGTTGCCTTATGTATTGAGGTGCTCCTATGTTGGGCGCCTATATGTTTATAATTGTTATATCTTCTTCTTGGATTGATCCCTTGATCATTATGTAGTGTCCTTCCTTGTCCCTTGTAACATTCTTTATTTTAAAGTCTATTTTATCTGATATGAGTATTGCTACTCCAGCTTTCTTTCGATTTCCATTTGCATGGAATATCTTTTTCCATCCCCTCACTTTCAGTCTGAATGTGTCCCTAGGTTTGAAGTGGGTCTCTTGTAGACAGCATATATGTGGGTCTTGTTTTTGTATCCATTCAGCAAGCCTGTGTCTTTTGGTTGGAGCATTTAATCCCTTCAAGTTTAAGGTAATTATCGATATGTATGTTCCCATTACCATTTTCCTAATTGTTTTGGGTTTGTTTTTGTAGGTCCTTTTCTTCTCTTGTGTTTCGCACTTAGAGAAGTTCCTTTAGCATTTGTTGTAGAGCTGGTTTGGTGGTGCTGAATTCTCTTAGCTTTTGCTTGTCTGTAGAGCTTTTGATTTCTCCATCAAATCTGCATGAGATCCTTGCCGGGTAGAGTAATCTTGGTTGTAGGTTCTTCCCTTTCATCACTTTAAGTATATCATGCCACTCCCTTCTGGCTTGTAGAGATTCTGCTGAGAAATCAGCTGTTAACCTTATGGGAGTTCCCTTGTATGTTATTTGTCACTTTTCCCTTGCTGCTTTCAATACTTTTTCTTTGTCTTTAATTTTTGCCAATTTGATTATTATGTGTCTTGATGTGTTTCTCCTTGGGTTTATCCTGTATGGTACTCGCTGTACTTCCTGGACTTGGGTGGCTACTTCATTTCCCATGTTAGGGAAGTTTTCGACTATAATCTCTTCAAATATTTTCTCGGGTCCTTTCTCTCTCTCCTCTTCTGAGACCCCTATAATGCGAATGTTGCTGCCTTTAATGTTGTCCCAGAAGTCTCTTAGGCTGTCTTCATTTCTTTTCATTCTTTTTTCTTTATTCTGCTCCGCAGCAGTGAATTCCACCATTCTGTCTACCAGGTCACTTATCCTTCTTCTGCCTCAGTTATTATGCTATTGATTCCTTCTAGTGTAGTTTTCATTTCAGTTATTGTATTGTTCATCTCTGTTGTTTGTTCTTTAATTCTTCTAGGTCTTTGTTAAACATTTCTTGTATCTTCTCGATCTTTGCCTCCATTTTTCTTCTGAGGTCCTGGATCATCTTCACTATCATTATTCTGAATTCTTTTTCTGGAAGGTTCCCTATCTCCACTTCATTTAGTTGTTTTTCTAGGGTTTTATCTTGTTCCTTCATCTGGTACATAACCCTCTGCCTTTTCATCTTTTCTATCTTTCTGTGAACGTGGTTTTTGTTCCACAGGCTGCAGGATTGTAGTCTTGCTTCTGCTGTCTGCACTCTTGTGCCCTTGTTGCTTACTTATTTTTACATAGTAGTTTGTATCTCTTAATCCCCTATGCCTTTCTTTCCCCTCCCCACTTCACTCTCCCCACTGGTTAACCACTAGTTTGTCCTCTATATCTGGGAGTCTGTTTCTGTTTTGTTATATTCATTCATTTGTTTTATTTTTTAGATTCTACATATAAATGAAAACATAGAGTATTTGTTTTTCTGTGTCTGACTTATTTCATTAAGCATAATACCCTTTAGGTCCATCCATGCTGCTGCAAATGGCAGAATTTCATTCTTTTTTATGGCTAAGTGATATTCCATTATATATATATATATATAATGGAATATCACTTAGCCAATTATGTATATGGCTAAGTATATATATATATATCACTTTGTTTATCCATTCCTCTGTTGATGAACACTTAGGTTGCCAATATCTTGGCTATTGTAAATAATGCTACTATAGATATTGGGTTTGTGTATATTTTCAAATTAGTGTTTTTTTTCAGATATATACCCAGGAGTGTGACTGCTGGATCATATGGTAGTTCTATTTTTAGATTTTTGAGGAACTCCATACTGTTTTCCACAATGGTTGTACCAATTTACATTCCCACCAACAGTGCAGGAAGGTTCCCTTTTTTCCACACCCATGCTAACATTTGTTATTTGTAGGCTTTTTGATGATAGCCGTTTTGACAGGTGTGGGTGATATCTCATTAAGGTTTTGATTTGTATTTCTCTGGTAATTAGTGATGTTAAACATCTTTTCGTGTGCCTGTTGGCCATCTGTATATCTTCTTTAGAAAAATGTCTATTCAAGTTTTCTGCCGATTTTTTAATCAGGTTGTGTGTGTGTGTGTGTGTGTGTGTGTGTGCGTGTGTGCATGTTTTTTTGTTTGTTTTTTTTTTTGCGGTATGCGGGCCTCTCACTGTTGTGGCCTCTCCCATTGCGGAGCACAGGCTCCGGACATGCAGGTTCAGTAGCCATGGTGCACAGGCCCAGCCGCTCCACGGCATGTGGGATCTTCCCGGAACAGGGCACGAACCCATGTCCCCTGCATCAGCGGGCGGACTCTTAACCACTGTGCCACCAGGGAAGCCCCTGTGTGCGTGTTTTTTGGTATTGAGTTGTAAATATAAACAGTTGAACTGTTTATATATTTTGGATATTAACCCTTTATCAGTCATATCATTTGCAAATATCTTCTCTCATTCAGTGTGTTGTTTTTTCGTTTTGTAGGTTCATTTGGTTTTAAAGCCCATGAACTTTTTTTCTATGATAAAAAAATAAAAATGATAGTAAAACCTCAATTTTATTATAACTCCTTAAAGGCAGTAACTGTCATATGTTTCTATGTATTCCCCATAGCACCTAGCATAATACTCTGTACAAAATAATTTTAACCTGTTAAATCATTGAATGAACAAAGAAGACTACATGCTATGTTCCAGATACTTGGGTGTAAAAGTAGCACCATAGATGGGTCTCTGCCCCAATCGAGCATATTATCTATTGAAAGACTTAGACATTAAATATTACACAAATAATTACTTAATTATACTTGACATAAATGTTATAAAGGTACAGAATGCCATGAGAGTGAGAAATACTTCCAAAGTTATTTGTATTTGGAGGCCAAGGAGAGCCTATAGCTATTTGAATGGAGATAAAATTCTGATGAGAAAAAGTTTAAGAAAAATTTCATGGAGAAAGTATTTATGTTTTTAGTTTTAGCTAGTAGTGGTGGTGTTTTGCAAAGTTATTTTGCACATTTTTGAAAAGCTATTTTCTTCATAATATGTTATAGCTATAAGTTTAAATAATTTATTAGAGAGAAAAGTATTAAGTACTTACAGAATCTCTCCTAAGAATAAAATCTGAAACATGGAAATAGATGTATTCATAAGAGACTGTATTATTTAGTCATCTTAATAGAAACAAATTGAAGGTTTAGTAATAGAAGAATGAGTAAACTATGTCACACCCATTAATGATGCTTATGAAGAGTAATGAGCAAACAGAAAATACTTACATTATAGTTCTATATAAAAGAGATTAGAAATGCTCATATGCTCATAAAAATGTTGAAAATATACATAAGAATTACTGAAAGATATATACCAAAAATTACAGTTATTGGTGGAAAGATTCTGAGAGATTTCTTTTTCATTTTTTATTTTATAAATATTCTGTAGTGTGGTTTTATTATTTTTGCAATTCAAAATACTTTATGAAAAAGAAAAATGAATAGGCATAAAAACATGTTTGGCTTCTATAGATACAGCGTAACTCTCTGATTTTATGCCTAATGTTAATACCTAACTTGCTACACAGCACTCTTAAGGTGATTTAATCAATAAAGAGACTTAAAAAAAAAAAGACTCACAAATCATTACTGTTCAGCGCTCACAGAAAGGTACTAATAATAACTACAAAGGCAAAAGCAGAGCATCTGCAACCTAGGGCCTAAAATTAGTAATAATGTTGAAGGGAGTCCTACCAAATTATGTTTTCTAGAAGGCAGCCATAAGCTCTTCTTGTGTAGAGAAGACTGATCACCTCCATTAGCCTTGAAACAAAAGCAAAGACTTCTGGATGCAGGCATTTAATTATAATGTTTATCTAATCATTCTGTAGCCATTTATATAATTAAGATGGCTTAGAGCATACTTTTCTTTGGGGAGTAAAGGGTAGTAGGGGTTGTGTTTGGTGAAGAGTATATTTTAAGCCAAACAATCCAACACTAATTATGGCATTTTATACTGGTGTTTCAAAAAATATAGAAAAAGTGCAGATACTGCCCATTCTTTTGCCTTTGGATTGTTGAACTTTCCAATCTATGAGCTGGTGGTAGCCACAATTGTAATAACCACCACAACAATGATGATACCTAACACCTAATTAATATTTACTTATGCTAGACCCTGTTCTAGGTGCTTTTACCTATATTAACTCATTTTTACCCTCATAATAACCCTATGAGGTTGGTTGCTATCACTATCCCGACTTTAAAAATACTAAAATATAGAGACACTAAGTAACTTGTCTCAGGTCACTCAGTTAAGTGCTTGGATTTGACTGATACAGGAACTCTGGCTGGAGAGTTCAAAGTCCAATGTCATAGGCACCAGGCTATTTTATGCACCTAAAGATTTTCTTTTTTGCATTAATATTTCCATCTTATGGCCAGAGTCACTAAACATTATTTTGGAGATGTAAGTAACAGAAGAGCTTATTCCAAAAGCTTATTGCTTTCTCTAGTTTTTTTTTTTCTTTTCTTTTTTGTAGTTTTAGATGAAAAATATTTGGACTAAGTTCATCAGTATAGGTAAAAAAGAGGAAAGTGGGATTTTTCTCATTTTATCTTGACTTATTTATTTAGAATATCTGCTTTTGTCATTTTAAGGACATAAAATCTCAGCCAAAGCCCTCTTTGATCTACCAAGGGTTGGTACAGAGATCTTTTTCAAACTTCCTGTACAAGTGTGCAGCCTCTGAGGACTATCTGCTGAGATTTCAAATATTAGAGGTGTGGACTCAGGGAAGAATGATGATTTGGTTGGCTATACATGATACCTATGACGTATAAACCTTTTAGGTAAAAAACATATTTTTCCTCCTTGGAATTGATTTATGGAAGAGGAATATTATTAACCAGAGATAGGCCTGACAAGGAGGCATAGGTAACTAATGTCCACTTACAGACCTAAGTCTCCAAAAAAAATGTCTCCCCTATGAGCTTGACATTTTTATCCCAAATTTCTTAATACTTTTGGAAAGTCACTGTTGAAATGTAAATACACTCCCAGGAATGGAGTAACACATTACACCATTGTCCTCACTAATACAGTGCCAGCACATAGGAAAACAGAGACCATAGCCCTGAGAGAATGGTGCACACAGCAAGCAAAGTGAATGGAGAAGTGATACTAGCCCGGTGGCCAGGTTTACACGAGGCTATGAGAAAATAGGAATCTGGAAGTTGGGCAAGGGTAGTGGTGTAGTTGTCATGATGTGAAGGCAGGGCTGCAGGATGTTTTGGGGGGAATATCTTAAAGGAGAGGGGTCCTGAAAGGGGAAGCTGAGAAGACCATACATTAATGGTATATTACTTAATTTATTCTGGAGCCATCTCACTCTTCTGGCTATGCTAATGGAAATGGCACCGTTATATCTAGATGAAGCATATTATAGAGAAAAAAGCAGAAGCTTCAGGGTCAAGAAGACCTGGATTCAAATCTAATCACTATGACCTTGGATGAGTTATCAAACACTTAGTTTCCTCCATCTATAAAATGTAGAAATCAAACTACTAAACTAGAAAACAAAGTGCCTTCTGCCATGCATATGGTAGCTGTATGCATATCATATCTATATGCATAAATATACAGTAGCTAAAGAAAGCTTATATATATATGTATACACACACACATACATTTATACGTAGATGTATTCATGCATCTACTATAGTGTTATCTTTCTCCCTTGTTGTGTTACTTCTGCAAGAAACTTGTCATATAGTCTCTATTTTACATTTTAGTTTCCTTTTATCATATGTAAATTTACTTTCACCTAATTTTCAGAATATTCAAATAATTTTCTATTAAACTATGGTGTTGGGCCTTTTTTTTCTGAGGTAAATTAGCGAAATGACCAACTTGAAGAATTTTTTTAAAAATTTATTTATTTTTGGCTGTGTTGGGTCTTTGTTGCTGTGCATGGGCTTTCTCTAATTGTGGAGAGCAGGGGCTACTCTTCGTTGTGGTGCATGGGCTTCTCATTGCGGTGGCTTCTCTTGTTGCGGAGCATGGGCTCTAGGCACGCGAGCTTCAGTAGTTGCAGTACGTAGGCTCAGTAGTTGTGGTGCCTGGGCTTAGTTGCTCAGCTGCATGTGGGATCTTCCCAGACCAGGGCTCAAACCTGTGTCCCCTGCATTAGCAGGCGGATTCTCAACCACTGCGCCACCAGGGAAGCCCTAACTTGGAGAATTTTAATCATTAGCTACCTGAAAAGTATTGGTGCTTGATACAGCAGATTCAGGCAATATATTACTAATCTTCTTTAACAAGAAAGAGACTATTGCTTCTAATGAATGATATTAACTGTTTTCTTTTTGGCAGCATTACTGCCGAATAGCTAACTATGCTATCTATGGCAATAGCTAACTATGCTATCATTATTTGAATTCATGACAAGGCTGGGTAATGAGTTGAGGCAGTTATTCTGTATGATCAGATGATTTAAGCCTGAATAGAACATAAATGTATATACCTATGCAAATATCTAAAATAATTATTCTGATCTCTGTAGCCGTTTAAATACTTGTTATGATTCTAAAAAGGGGACTTTAGGGAGCATATGCCAGTTTCAAAAACCAGGCACATGTTCACACGGCTGTAACTTAGGGATCCCTGACCAATGAATTGGACACCATCTTTCAGCAGGACCTTGAAGTTTTAGCTGGCAGATCTTGGAGCAGCTTTCCAAGCCGTTTGCTGCTTCCTCACTCCCACATGCCTAGTTAGCTGGGATTCCCTGCTGGGAAGCAAAGGCAGGTAGCATTTTGACCCTCCCCTTACCACCTTCAGTATATTTTATTCTCAGAACCATCCCCAGAGATTTAAAAGCATCGGGAATATAAAAAATATCTCTTCCTCACAAGGTTGGAGGCCTTGGACCTTACCTTGAAAAGATTTATTTTTACATTCTTTCAAATTATGACAACTTATGTAGAAAAATATGGCAGATACCTGTCCTTTTTAAAAAAAATTTTTTTTGCAATATTTGTTACATAACAAGAGTGTAAGAATAAAGTGGTTGATATGTATTTGTTTTCTGATTATAATTTGGAACACAGGTATAAATGTCTTGGTTTATGGATTCAATCTGTACCCTGTCATCTCCCAACCTACTAGATCTTTTTTGGAATAATAAAATGCATAACACTGGGGCCAGTATCCACAGTTCTAGAATATTCTTAGCCATCTGGTTCTGTTACAGAGTAAAGTTAGACTGGAAATAAGACAATGTTAGTAAAGGAAGCTTCCTTTGCCCACCCCACCTTCCATGGGCTCCATTTTTTGGTGTGCACAACATAGTGATTTAATGATATATACGTATATTGTGACATGATCATCACAATAAGTTTAATAATAACATCCATCACCACACATAGTTAATATTTTTCTTGTGATGAGAACTCTTAAGATCTACTCTCTTAGCAACTTTCAAATATACAATAAAGTGTTGTTAACAATAGTCACCATGTGGTCCATTACATCCCCAGGACTTATTTATCTTATAACTAGAAGTTTGTACCTTTTGTTCACCTTCACCCATTTCACCTTTATTCTTGATGAATATTTGACTAGTTATAGAATTCTGGATTGCCAAGTGTTTTCTTTTAGCCTGTTAATGACCTCATTCCATTGGTTTCAATTTTAGCTCAGGAGAGGTCATTGTCAATCCTACTGTTGCTCTTTAAAAACAATGTCTTTTTCCCTAGATGTTAAGATTTTCTCTTTATCTTTGGCTTTCTTTGGTTTCAGTATATTTGGGCATATCCTTTTTTTTCTCTTCTAGTTTAATTGAGATATCATTGACATATAGCACTGTTTAAGTTTAAGGTATACAGCATGGTGGTTTGACTTATATACATAATGAAATGATTACAATGACTTAGTGAACATTCATCATCCTGTATAGATACCAAATTAAAGAAATAGAACAAAAGTTTTTTTCCTTGTGATGAGAACTCTTAGGATTTACTCTCTTAACTTTCATATGTGATATACAACAGTGTTAATTATAGTTATCATGTTGTACATTAAATCTGTGGTACTTATTTATCTTACAGCTGGAATTTTGTACCTTTTGACTGCCTTCATCATCCCCACCCCCTGCCACTGGTAACCACAAATCTGATCTCTTTTACATGAGTTTGTTTGTATGTTTTGAAGTATAATTGACCTACAATGCTATATTAGTTCCTGGTACAAAACCTAGTGATTCAATATTTCTATACATTTCAAAATGATCACCATGATAATCTAGTTACCATCTGTCCTCATACAAAGATATTACATAATTATTGACTATCTTCCCCACACTGTACATTTCATACCTGTGACTCATTTATTTTGTAACTGAATGTTTGTACCTCTTAATCTCCCTCACCTATTTCTCTCCTCCACTCACTCCTCTCCCTTCTTGGCAACAGCCTGTGTGTTCTCTGTATCTATGACTCTGTTTCTGTTTTGTTATGTTTGTTCATTTGTTTTATTTTTTAGATTCCACATATAAATAAAATCATACAGTATTTGTCTTTCTCTGTCTAACTTATTTCACTTAGCATAATACCCTCTGGGTCCATTCATATTGTCACAAATGGCAAGATTTCATTGTTTTGTATGGTTAATATTCCATTGTGTGTGTGTGGTGTGTGTGTGTGTGTGTATATGTATATATATATATATATATATATATATATACACACACATTATCCATTCATCTATTAATCACCACTTAGGTTGCTTCCATATCTATTCACCTATTAATTGCCACTTAGGTTGCTTCCATATCTTGGCTATTGTAAATAATACTGCAATGAATACAGGGGTGCATTTTTTCCAAATTAGTGTTTTCATTTTCTTTGAATACATACCCAGAAGTAGAATTGCTGGATCATATTGTAGTTCTATTTTTTTTCCATCTCATTACTTTAATCATTTTGTCAAAATAATCTGAACATGCATAAATGACTTGTTATAAGAATGTGTAGCATAAAAGTCCCTGAGACATATCCAAGAACGACTTGAAATGTATTCAGTGCAATTATTCATCATACTAATTGCCAAGGACTTGGCTCCCTTCCTAGATATTTAAGATATGTGACTAAAAAAAGATATATAATATATATTATATAATATTCATAATTATACATTATATATAAATATATGTATGTTTATTAATGCTAAATCAGAGTCTCCCTCTCCAATGCCTGATTTTTCTGCCAGTTTACTGATGCTGTGTATGAAGTCATTTCCAGACTGTAAGGAATGTACTTACCGAGGTAAATTAGTTCTTTAAGCCCTAGGGTGCCAGTTAGTAGAATGATGGCAGTGGAACTAGAAGGTCCCAAGAGAAGATGTTGTCCAACCCCCTCATTTGGCAGTTCAAGTGACAGAGGCTCAAAAGGTTTGTGACTTGCACAAGCACGGCTGGTTCTGCCACTATTACTGTAACCTTAGGCAAGTCCTTAACTGGGTCTAGACTTCTGCTCCCTTCTCTGTAAAATGGATTGGTGATTGTCACAGCTAACACCTTCCAGGTGCTTCCTGTGTGCCTGACACTGTCCTGAGTACTTTAAGTGTCTTTTCTAATTCTCCCAACACCTCCATAAATTATATATGATTACCTTCAATTAGAGATGAGAATATCAAAGCATAGACATCTTAAATAATTTGCCCTAGATAAGACAATTAGGAAATGTTACAAAGCTGGTCTAGTAACCCAGGAATAACTGCCTCCAAAATTCTCAAATTCCAATTCTTAAATCCCTTCTAAGAAAACCCCGTCAGATAGGTTCTCAAATTCCTTATATCTCTAAAAGTCTAGAGCAGAGTTAACAAACTATGGCTCATGGGCCAAATCCAGGCACCACCTTTGCTTACAGAAATAGTTCTATTTCTAACTTTTTGAGGAATCTCTCTATTGTTTTCCATAGTGGCTGTATTTACATTCCTGTCAATAGAGCATGTGGATTTCCTTTTCTCCACATTCTCACCAATGCTTGTTATTTGTTGTGTTTTTGATAATAGCCATTCTGACAGATGTGAGGTGATATCTCATTGTGGTTTTAGTTTGCATTACTCTGGTGATGTTGAGCATCTTTTCATGTGCCTGCTGGCCATCTGTACATCTTCTTTGAAAAAAATATCTATTCATGTGCTCTGCCTATTTTTTAGTTGGATTGTTTGTTTATTTGATGTTGAGTTGTATGAGTTCCTTGTATATTTTGGATATTAACCCTTTACTGGATATATCATTTTCAAATATCTTTTCCCATTCAGTAGGTGGCCTTTTCATTTTGTTGATAGTTCCTTTGCTGTGCAAAAGTTTTCTTAGCTTGATGTAGTCCCATTTGTTTATTTTTGTTTTTGTTTCCCTTGCCTGAGGAGACAGATCCAAAAAATTTGCTAAGACCAATATCTAAGAGTGTAATACCTAAGTTTTCATCTAGAATTTTTATGGTTTCAGGTCTTACATATAAGTCTTTAATCCATTTTGAGTTGTTTTTTTTTGAGTTTATTTTTTATATGGTGTCAGAAACCAGCTCAGTTTGATTCCTTTGTATGTAGCTGTCCAGTTTTCCCAATACCATTATTGAAGTGGCTGTCTTTTCCCCATTGCATATTCTTGCCTCCTTTGTAATAGATTAATATAAATGTGGGTTAATTTCTGGGCTCTCTACTCTGTTCCATTGATCTATGTTTCTGTTTTTGTGCCAGTACCATACCATTTTGATTATTGTAGCTTTGTAGTATAGTTTGAAATCAGGAAGTGTGACAGCTCTAGTTTTGTTGTTCTTTCTTAAGACTGTTTTAGCTATTCAGGGTCTTTTGGGTTTCCATACAAATTTTACAATTATTTGTTCTAGTTCTGTGGGAAATTCCATTGGTATTTTGATAACGATTGCATTAAATCTGTAGATTGCCTTGGGTAGTATGGTCATTTTAACAGTATTACTTTTTCCAGTCCCTAAACCTGGTACATATTTTCATCTTTTTTGTGTTGTCTTAAATTTCTTTATTCAGTGTCTTATAGTTTTCTGAGCATAGGTCTTTTACCTCCTCAGTTTGATTTATTCCCAGGTATTTTATTTTTTGATGCAATTGTAAATGAGATTACTTTCTTAATTTCTCTTTCTGATAGTTCTCATTGTTAGTTTATAGAAATGCAACGGATTTCTGTATATTAATTTTGTATCCTGCAACTTTCTAAATTCATTGATGAGTTCTAGTAGTTTCTTCATGGTGTCTTTAGAATGTTCTGTGTATAGTATCATGTCATCTGCAAACAGTTACAGTTTAATTTGTTCCTTTCCAATTTGAATTCCTTTTGTGTTTTTTCCTGTCTGGTTGCTCTGGCTAGAACTTCTAATACTATGTTGAATGAAAGTGGCAAGAGTGGGCAATCTTTTTTTTTTTAATTTTATTGAAGTATAAATGTTGCTTTACAATGTTGTGTTAGTTTCAACTGCACAGCAAAGTGAATCAGCTATACGTATATATATATCCCCTCTTTTTGGATTTCCTTCCCATTTAGGTCACCACAGAGGATTGAGTAGAGTTCCCTGTGCTATACAGTAGGTTCTCATTAGTTATCTATTTTATAGTTTACATAGTATCAATAGTCTATATATGTCAGTCCCAATCTCCCAATTCATCCCATCCCCTCCCTTCCTCCTTGGTATCCATACATTTGTTCTCTACGTCTACGTCTCTATTTCTGCTTTGTAAATAAGATCGTCTATACCATTTTTTTCAGATTCCACATATATGTGTTAATATACGATATTTGTTTTTCTCTTTCTGACTTACTTCAAGGAGTGGGCATTCTTGTTTTATTCCTGATCTTAGAGGAAATGCTTTTAACTTTTCATCATTGAATATGATGTTAGCTGTGGGCTTGTCACATAGTCTTTATTTTGTTAGGGTGTGTTCCCTATGGGCTGCATTTTAAAAAGAGTACAGACCAGAAATCCTATGCCTACTAGAGACTTTCCATGGTACCAGCCTGCTACTGAGCTTTACTTTCTTATTTTTAAATGGGGAGAAAAATACCTGTCCTAGCAGTCATAAGAATGATTTGTAAATTTAATGCGATTATATCAAAGTACTTTATAACTCATAACATAAACTTATATACTGTATTGAGCATCTACTAAATTCTAGGAATAGTACTGGAAACTTTGCATATTTTATGGTGCCTCTTTTAAGGCTCAACATGATCCTGCACAATTGTTATAATTACATTTGATGTATAATGAGTTAATAGAAGCTCAAAGAGGTTGTGTGATTTTTCAGAGGTCAAATAGGCCTAAAGGGGCAGAGTCAAGATTCAGCTCAATATTACTTCCAAATAGAGACTTTACTTTTCCTTGTACTCAGAACTAAAGCAACAGCATTATTTAATGTCCTTAAGAATGGTAGGTGGCATTAAGAAAGGAGGAAAAATCACTGAATAATCTACCCCTTAAGCAAAGCTGGCAAAGAAAACATCCTGATAAAATCAATGCCTATATTTTAGAGCAGACCACCTGAAAACCCCTGGGCTTCAGACATTTTGAAAATAGTTTTTATGTATTTGACTGTAAAGTAAAAAGGGAAAATATAGATGTTTTAGATGCAAAAGGAATATGGTATGCCATCCTAACCAGATTCAAGCTTATATTTTTCATTAATTTTATTCTGCTCATATTATCAAATCACAAATGATGAAACAGGAAAAACATAAGGGCTTCATTTACTTTTGGATAACAGATGGGA
Organism: Delphinapterus leucas; assembly: GCF_059928025.1. Taxonomy (NCBI): domain Eukaryota; kingdom Metazoa; phylum Chordata; class Mammalia; order Artiodactyla; family Monodontidae; genus Delphinapterus; species Delphinapterus leucas. The sequence goes on along the minus strand of NC_143136.1, from coordinate 69,991,851 downwards.
AACAACAGAAAATTCTTTTCAGAAATGCAGAAAAATAATTTTCTTCATAATAGGTAATATGCCTTCTTTAGGCATTAAGATACATTTCTGTTTATAATCTTAAGACAGCTATATTTTTACTCTTTATAAAAATCAAATCTCCCAATAATAAACAGGGTATTTCAGTACCCTAATCTTTAAATGCCATCATTAAAAATGTAGGTATGCACCCCAGTTTCTAACCTCTTAGAACGTTTTGCACAATAGGTTTTAGTCATGGGAATGAATAATTTCTCAGGAAAGCAGCACCACTTCATGCAATATGATTTGGTAGTCAACATTCTTGTTTTCCAATAAAAGGGAAATTTCATGAATAGAAACTTTGGGCTCCTTGAGATTTCACCAATGAAGAGATTGTTTCTGAGTAGCTTCTGAGCAAGTATATCTTAACAGGTTGGTCGCAGATCTGGGGTCTTCATTCCTTATAATAGCACTGCCAGACACAATCATGTTAGCCACTGTGTTTGCACAGTTATGGAGAGTGTCATGATCTACACTTCACCATTAACCTCTCTGCCAAAAGACAGAAATTGGACCCTTGACTGATGAAACTTTGGCATCATATCTTGCATAAATTTCTGCCCTCCAAACCCAGGTTCAACTGGTGTAACCAAGGCCATATCTATCTGATTAGCCCATGGTGCCAAATACTCAACTGTCATTCCTAGTTTGATGGCAAGTCCAACCTTTGTCTCATTCTCCCAAATGTCTTTAATTAAGGCCCCTGGGTTCTCATATATATGGATTGACCCCTACTGCAGCCATTGGCTTTACCAACTGTTCCAGCCTAGAAACCATCCTGTGCATTTCAAAGAAAGGATCCCGTCATAGCTGCTTTTGGAGACTCTACCATAGGGTGACCAAAAGTGACACTGTGAACCAAATACCCATCTGTTGTATCCAGATGCAGATATTTGCCCCAGAGACCAGTGTCTAGAAGTACTCAGCCCCTGAATTGGCCAGGTTGCTGTTGAAGATGGATGGGCCAATCTTACAGCTGGACACCATGGTACTGGTTTCCAAGAGCCAAGTTACATGAGTCCTCCAGCAAGATGAAGGGTTTATCCTGATTTCTTCTTCTTCTTTTTAAAAATGTGTTAGTACTTTAATCTTTGAGCAGTGACTAAATTTTCATTTGAAATAATTATTAATTTTCCCAAGTGTAAATCAAAGTAAAGGCATGAGTTATAGCTTTAAAGAATTTATTTTACAATAAGTTAGGTCTTAAGTTCACTTGCCTTTATTCAGATGAGTCAGAAATAGCAGTTTGCTTGGTTTTTGTTGCTTGAGTGGAGTAAGTTAACAGAAGAGCTGGCTAATTTAGTGATTTTGCTAAAATATGCAGATAAATAACTTCAAATATCCATTGATGTGCCCTTTGTTAGTAATATAAATGGGATCAAATGGCTAATAAATGTTTTTGTTTCCAACTTTCTTTCAAATAAAATTCTGTTATTTCAAATAAAATTCTTCCTTTTAAATAATATTCTGTTATATGTATACATATATATATATTTATGTTAGATGTATGCTTAATGTATACATCTACTATCATGCTAGTTTTCTCTTATTATATTACTCCTGTGAGAAATTTGGCATATTTTCTTCGTTTTGCATTTTAGTTTCCTTTTGTCATCAATACATTTACCAAATTTTCAGAAAATAAAAAAATTTTCCCAAATGTTTTCCCTTCAAGCTCCTATGGTGTTAGGCCTTGTTGTTTTTTTGTTTGTTTTTTTTTTTGAGGTAAAGTAACAGAAAGATTCATTTGGAGGAATTTCCCATCATGGGAATACACTGCCCCTTACTAGTGAACTGCCTTACAGAAAGACGTTGGCAAGTTCATATATATATGAACAGAACAGTAGCAAGACATTTGTAGGCCTGCAAGCCTTGCTTTCTCACCTAATAGTTTTTCATCTAATCCTGGCACAACTGTAAAATTGGATCCAGAGATTCGGGACAAGATATTGTAGACACAATGGATAGTTTTTGGAGGCTACTGTAGATGTTATCTCTAAGCCTCCATTTAGGGGAGGGTTCAAGATCAGCGTGGATACTTTAAGTCTTACTTTTTTTTTTTTTAAACAAATAGTCATCTTACTTCAGACTACAGACATGCAGCCTGGAGCTCTATTGTTAATTTTTTGTCCCTAGACAAGTGTCTGGGTATCTTCGTTAAGTGTAGAAAGGTTATTCATATTAGAATTTGTCCTTGGATCCCAACCTGAAACTCAGAAATCATGTCTTGGAGTGACATGCATGATAACGTAGATTAGGCATCTGTGGTAGCTCACCTGATCTGCCACCTACACTTCCCTTGGTGAATGACAAATCGAGGACCTTTCCTACCACAATTCTCTACTATGTCCACTAACTCTTCTTGCAAGACCTCTCAGTGACCTGAGTACTTTCCTTTAATGTCATTCCTTGAGACCTGGAGCTACAATTGATCTAGATATTCCTAGATCTGATATTTTCAATTAATGAAATGAACTGTAAATGAGGGCTGTGTAACCAACATTAATTACAAAAACCAAAACAACAATGGGATAAAAAAAATCTTTCAAAAAATCCTTCAAAGGCTTCCTAGGGTTCTCATTTTAACATTCAAAATACTTACTAGGACCCTCAATGCTCAGTCCGCACAGTCTGGGCCTTGCCTATCTCACAGTCCCATCCCCATCTCTTCCCCCCCCTCCCCTTCTGTTTCAGCTATGCTAACCTTCCTGTGCATGTCTCCCTGACTCAGGCCTTTCTACCTGATTTTTGCTCTGTAGCCCACCACCCGCACCACCGTGCCCACATCATCATTTCTTACTAAATTTTGTTCATCTTTTAGATCTCAGCTTAAACCTTGTTTTCTTTAGGCACCCAGACTCAAGGTGTGGCTCCCCTTTTATTTACATTAGTGACCTAGACTTCTTTATGGTACATTTCACAAATGTATTTATATAACTATGTAATTGACTGTGTAGTATTTCTCTTCTGCATTTAAAGAAAGCCACTAGGATCATGTCTCTTATTTAATACTACACTTAGCCTGGTGTCTTGCGTGACATTCATTAACTTTTTATTGAATTAATTAAGCATCGTGAATAATGCCTTATGACTAAGCTTTCAGTGAATCCTTTTTTCTGTTATCACACATATAGAACAAAACATACTGTATCCTCGGTTCCCCTGAAAGCACAGCCTAAGTCAGAGGCTTCCTTGAAGGTAATTGATCTTAAGGAGCAGGAGTAAAGAACAGTGAGGGACTGATTGCTATGGACTGAATTGTGTCCCTTCGAAATTCATATTTTAAAGCCCTAACTTCCATTTTGACTGTATTTGGAGATAGTGTCTCAGGAGGTAATCAAGGTTAAATGAGGTCATAAGAGTAGGGCCCAAATCTGATCAATTGTGTCCTTGTAAGGAGGGGAGGAGCTCTCTCATCTCTCTCTGCCATGTAAGGACACAGGGAGAGGGTGGCCATCTGCAAGCCAGAAGAGGGTCTTCAGCAGAACTCAACCATGCTGGCACCCTGGTCTGGGACTTGCAGCCTCCAGATCTGTGAGAAAATAAATTTCTATTGTTTACACCACCCAGTCTATGGCATTTTATTATGGCAGCCTGAGTAGACTAAGACAGTGATATAGGGAAGGGGATAAAGCCAGTAAGAAACTGTGTTACCTAGTTGGTCAAAAGTATAGGTGACTGATGCTTGATTTGATAGGATCTCTAAGAAGGCTTATGAAATGCAACTCACAGATGTTTGCCCTGGGGATGAAAAGGGGGAGCATATATCCAGCAACCTCCATCACCCATTGTTAAGGATGGCAGCAGTATAAGAGCAAGAAGAAAGATACATGATGCAGCCTGAAGAAAGGCTTCAAGGGGTTGCACCTGAAAGTGAACAGCTGAAGTCTCTGAAGAACTGATCACTGCAGCAGAGGCTAGAAGAAGAGGTATGGCTGATAGGATTTGAAGTGGTACACAAATTATCTGATACATAGACCACCACAAAAGTATCCTGTATTCGATATCCACAAGTAATTACATTTGTATCATAATTTTTAAGCAATTCATGTTTTTAGTATTTCTACAATGCTTATTCTACATGGAAAAAGAAATGAGGCCGTTTTTACAAACTGAAGTGGAAAAAATTATGGCTGCAAATAAGTGCTAACTCTGACATTATTATAGTGATCCTTACAAATAAAATCTCGAAACATAATTTTTCAAGGTGCCAAAAGAAATGATAATGACTATTTAAGCATTGTTTATCTCAGAATCTAGACAAGATGGGTACATTAAGTTAATGACCAAAAAGCAAGTTTAACATGTTTCTTTATCACAGAAGCAGTAAGCTTTGAATTACAGTGAAAATGGCATTGAGGAATAACCTGTTTTAAAAGCTACCAGGGACAGATACTGCTAAAGATGATCACTTTTTGAACATTAGATGATGACATAAGTTGAAAACGATCCAAATAACTTGAGCATATAATTCTAATCAAGCAGGGTATATGTTTCAGAGAAATACTGGAATGGTTTCCCCATGATTGCAAACTTTTGAATTTTGTAAAGAGAGAAAAAAAAGACAAAACTAGATACAGGAGGGACTTCAAGATAATTTTTACACATTGAAATAAGAAAGTAAATTTAGAACTGCCACAAGGGGAACCAATTATTTTTTCAAATACGTTTTATTGTTATCAAAATAATCCATAAACATCCTGAAAAATGCAAATAAGTAAAGAAAGATTATAATTAAAGCACCAGCTCACTGAAAGTACTTTTATCCTAGATTTGTTTTTACTTTTGGTGGTACCTAAATATCTCTAAATAATATGCTTATGTTACTATTTCTTGGTTTACCAATATTAAATGTGACTGATTTACTTCCGTTCTTATGAATATGGATTTAGCTCACTTTCTACTCCCACCTCCAGCCTTTCTTCTTGCTCTGTCTCTCCTTCCAAAATAATTATATCATATCCTAAGTTTCATCATTCCCAAAACCTTTGTACATAAACAAACAAATAACCACAAGTAATGTATATAAGCCTCTATTTCTTGTTCCACGAGTTGTAGATAATTCTCCTTACTTTCTACTTTGTGTTGACCTAAAACAAATAGACTGCCAGTTATTTCTCTAGCAAAAGTGGGTTTATTCAGGGTCAGTAAAGAATTGCAATTTGGGATCTGCAACCATGGCAAGCCACGTGCAAGCCCCCTGCAAAAATGAGAGAACTCTTTTATAGAGGGGAAAAGGAAATTGGGAGGGCCGTAGTAACCAAATAGTCCATCGTTTTCTATTGGCTGAGTTGTGACAATCTCATTGGATGAGTTCTTGCCAGGAAAGGAGAAGAAGTCTTTCTTCTCCCTATTGGGCTCTGCTATTGTCATAGGGCATGAGAGCTTCCCCTCCTGACTCTATTTAGTTGAAGTTTCTGTTTATCAATTTTTTACATTTTCCCCTTTTGATCAAGATCTCTCTCTGAAAGCACTGCTGGTCAAGAGTCAGGTTTTCTGGCTTCAGTGGCTTTTTGGAAGCCTTTTGGTCCTCCTTTCAAGGAAGGACCTTACCTGAGTATAGTGTCCCACGTTGGAAGGAAAGTGCACAAATTTGAAACCTACTGAGGTCACACTTGAGTAACAAGGAGATGTAGGAGGAAGAACTCTCAGACACTTTTTATCTAAAGTCCAGATCACAGACACTGGAGATCATCTGAAGCACATGTCATCGTCAAAGGTTTGGTGACAGACATCCAATAGGCCTGGTTTAGATATCTGGGAAAAGATGTCTCATCAGATGTCATCTGCTTCAATTCTGGGAAATCTTTACTTTGAGGTCAACAGATAATGTGCAGGTCCAGTTAGGATTTGGTGCTTTCTTTAGGTGTGTCACGTGAACCCGAGTCTATTCCCTGGAGTTTGGTGGCACAAGGGTCAGTTAGCAACACCTGATAGGTGTTCAACCTTTCCAGCAAGGTTGAAGAGAGTCCTTCTGGATGTGTCTTTTCCAATAGACAAAATCTTCAGATTGCAAGGTGTGATGCTCAAGGTCTTTGTCTCTTGAGAGTGCACTCTGAAAAGATTGCTCTACGAAAATACTTTTTATTTTTAATAGAAGTAATTAGGCCTTTGCAGTATTGGAATATCTCTCCTTTTATCAGCTGTAGGTCAAAAGAGTTAGGAGCCACATGCATTGGGCATCCAGTGACTATCTCAAAGAGTGAGAGTTTATGAATTCCCAAAGAGGTGGATCTGAGATTTTAAAAGACCAACAGCAATGCTTTTGGCCAAGGTATTTGGAGAGATTCTACAAGTTTTGCCAACTGAGTCTTAATAATGCCATTCATGCATTCAACTAAACCAGAGGATTGAGGGTGATAAGAACAGTGAAAGTGTTGTAAAGCCAGCCAAACAGCACAGACTTGTTGAAGTACCTGACTAGTGAAATGGGATGGCTATGAAGTTCAAGAGTTCTCTTACTGGGCATAATCTTTTCCAGAAGAACTTTAGTTACAGAGAGGCAGTAGCTCGTCTGCAAGGGAAAGCTTCAGTCCAGTGTGAAAGTATGCAGACTATGACTAAAACATACTTATATCCATGAGACAGAGGAAATTATGTGACGCCATTTGCCAGACCTCGAATGGTCCATTAGGCAGTTTAAAATGTCCAGGAGCAGTAAAAGCAGGCTTCCCTGGGTTGTATTTCAGACAAGCAGGACAAGTAAAGTAGGCACTTTTTGTGGCTTTGTTAGTGTTTCCCTACCAATATTGATTCACGAAAGCTATCATTTTGTCAGTAGACCAAAGATTTAATGCATGTACAGTGGTGAGGAGTGGGAATTTTAGAGTCTCCAGTAGGGCTAGGTTGTTATTTGGTCCAAACCAGAACTTTCTCTTTTTATCAAACCAACAATTCTTGAATTTCTAATCTTGATTTTCCTTTTCTGAGGTCAATTGTTGGGCTTCTCTAGCCAGTTTTTCTAAGTTATCATTTGGAGAAATATCCCTTTGGACCGTGAAAAGGGTTGGCTGCTGTTGGTTCCTTTAAGGGCAGCATTCCTTGTGAAAATGTAAGCAAGGTAATTTTCCTTAGCTTTCAGAGAGTCAAGTTTAGAATGACCCAGAATATTGATAATAGCTAAAGTGTCAGATAAAAGTAATGCATCCAATAATCCCTGAACATAGGGGCCATTTTAAACTTTATTTCCACTGGAATTAAGGAAGCCATATTGTTCCATAATATTAAAAAATCATGAGCTACTCTGAAAGCATATCTACTATGAGTATAAATATTGGCAGTTTTGCTGTTGGTTAAAGTACAAGCCTATGTAAGAGTGTATAATTCAGCCTTTTGGACTAAAGTAGCCAGAGGAAAAGATACTCCCTCAACACTATCAAAGGCAGTTGCAGTAGCATAGCCAGCACAATATTTGCCATTTTTACCTTTAAAATAAGAACCATCAGTGAACCATGAGAGGTCAGCATTACCAAAATGAATTTCCTGCAGATCATCACGAGGAGTCAGGAGGTGATTCACCAGCATTAAGCAGTTTTGAAAGACTTCATCAATGAAAGAGGAGAGAAGAGTAGCAGGGTTAAGGTTATTAGAACATAAAAGAGGAGGAGTTAACAGAAGGACTTCATAGGAGATGAGGTAGCCAACTGAGAAATGTTGAGTGGATTGAGACGTCAGGAGGGCTTCTACTGCATGAGGTACAAAAATTGTTAAAGGGACTCCCACAACATTTTTCTCAGTGGCCTTAACCAAAAGAGTGGTGTTAGTAATGGCTCTAAGGCAAGGGGGGTTGTCCTCTTGCCACAGGATCCAGTTACTAGCTAAAGTACCCAAGGGGTCAATGGTGGTCCCATTGACCTGTTTTTAGATGAGCACCCTAAAGTCATTCCCTTCCCTTTCACATACACAAAGGAAAAGGGAATCTGACAGTAAGGATGCCCAAGGGCAGGTGGGTTTATCAAACTCTCCTTTAAGTACTAGAATATTGTATCATCTTATTCTTCCCATAAAATTGGGTCAGGGTTGTTATTTATCAAAAAATATAGAGGTTTGGCCATAAGAGAGAAATTGGAATCCAATTTCAGCAGTAACCAGCTAGCCGGAGAAAACCTTGCAGTTGGTGCTTAGTTTTGGGTTTTGGGAAACTTAGGACACCATGAAGGCTATCTAAATTTAGGTGTAACCCTTGTTCTGATATCAAATGCCCCAAATATCAAACCTGAGCTTGGGAAAACTGCAATTTTCCTTGGCAACCTAACGTCCCTTTAAGGCTAAAAGCTTTAGCAAATGGATGCTGTCTTCCTGTGAGGAGGCTTGAGACAGAGAGCAAAGAAGCAAGTTATCCATATATTACAACAAAGCAGAACCCCCAGGGAACTTTATGTCAACCAGATCAGCCTTCAGAATTTGTGAGAAATAAAAAGGACTCTCAGTAAAACCCTGAGGCATTACTGTCCAGGTGAATTGTTTTTCTTCCCAAGTAAAGGCAAAAAGGTATTGGCTAGCTTCAACTGGAATACCAAAGAATGCACCACATAAATCAATTAGAGTAAAGAATTTATTTCCAATGGGAATGGATGTTAGCATCATATGAGGGTTAGAAATGACAGGTTGTTAGGGGATAACAATATTGCTTATTGCTTGGAGTTCCTAGAGAAACCTCCACCCTTTTTTTTTGCGGAGCACAGGCTCCGGACGCACAGGCCCAGCGGCCATGGCTCACAGGCCTAGCCGCTCCGCGGCATGTGGGATCTTCCCAGACTGGGACACGAACCCGTGTCCCCTGCATTGGCAGGCGGACTCTCAACCACCGCGCCACCAGACTCTCAACCACCGCGCCACCAGGGAAGCCCAAACCTCCACCCTTTTTACCAAAGGGAATTATTGTTATAATTTTGTGTTAAACTTGTCTTTCCCCTTGCCTCAACTCTTTTTTCTTTTGTGAATAAATAAAGCTTGTTTCTTACTTAAGGAATAAACTCTTGACCCCCACCCCCAAAAATAGGAGTATCATAGGACCTAATACAAGGGATAATGCAGCCTTGAGCCTTGTAAGCTTTTATTATGGGCTTTATAGCTTGAAGGACTTCTTTACTTATAGGCTATTGATTAATTCCAGGAAGAAGTTTTGAAGGATGTGTTTGAATCTTAATGAAAGTTGTGCTATGAATTTTGCCAATATTAGCTGGAGGTTTTCTCCATGAGGAGGGTGGTAGCTGATTCAACAGAGTAAAATGATCAGTGTTTCCTGAATTCAACTCTAGTACCATCAGAGACAAAGCAAATAAAAGATGTCAAAGGGTCATTTAATTCACCTGGTTGGCTGCTTTAATGACTACTGTGAAGTTCTAGAATTATTTACTCCTTTCGGGAGAAAGAAATTCTGGCATGATACTTCTCTAAGAAGTCTCAGCCTAACAAATGCTTAGAGGTAGAAGAACTAAGGAGAAAAGGGTGTGTATCTCTCAAAGAGCCTAAACAAAAGGGAATAGGTTTAGAGACAGGAACCTCTTGAGGTTCATTAGAGATCCCCACTATTTGGACTGTTTTAGTACACCGAGGCAGGGGCCACTTTGTTGTAGCGGGGCTGAGCACCAAGAGTGTGGCTCTGTTGTCAGTTAGGACTGGAAGAATTTCATCCGCAATCTGGAGAAATGTTTCTCTAAGCCAGTTAAGAAGAAGATTGCAAAGAGCCCCTGTAGTTCTTTGGAGCCATGTCATTGAGAATTGAGAGGACATTGAAAAGCCATGTCATTGAGAATTGAGAGGACATTGGTTAGAGGGCTGAAGGTACATTTGTACCAATCTCCTTTCTGATGTTCTGGCTCTTGTAATAATAGCAGAAACTAGGAGGGTTTTGGTTTCATTTAGGGGGCTTAATTTGCTGGAATTGAAGATTAAGAATTTTAGTGGTCTCCCTTTTAGGTGACTCCTCTAGAGTGTGAGAGAGCTGGTTTGCCAGATTAAATCTTGAGTGAACACAATTTCCCCACTGCATCCTATTTAGTGGGCTGATCCAGGTTCAACCCACTAAAAAACATAGAGTTAAAAGCTACCTTGGTGAAACAACATCTGAAAGAAGACCAGAATTTTCTTAAAAAATAATCTGAAGTCGATTGTAATAGTAATGAACAGATTCATCAGAATTTTGTGTATAAGTCTGAATTTTGTTCTAATCAATAGGCTTTGGAAAAGCCCTAGAAATTGCCCTATGAAGACACCTAGCAATTTCCTGAGCCTGATCATATAATAAGTTAGTAGGTGGGTCTCTGGTTGTAATTCTAGAGATCTTTTAAGATTTTCCCAATTAGCATTTTTCATCCAGTGCTGAACCTGGCCTTCACTGACAAGTATATGAACTAGCTGATATGTCAGAGAAACCCAGTTGATAAATTTGACTGACTATATTAAATTCCTCAGCAAATCTATGAGAATCTTCATTTACTCTGGGAAAATCTTTGACTATGGCTGGCAGTTCACCTTTAATCCAGGGAGTATAAGAAATTAAGGGTTTAGCCTCTGGGTCCTCGAAAGGCTTAATTTTAAGGGACAAGTTCAGAGGAAAAGGGAGTGGGGAGTTTCAGAGAAAAAGGGAACTTCAGTGAGAGAATTAGTATGGTGGAACTGAGGGTATAGAGGAGCTGTATATGGCATAGAAGGAAAGGAGGAAGGTAGCACCAGAGGCAAAGCCTGAGATAAAGAAGCCAAAGAAGAAGAGCATGAGGCTTAGGAAGCCATTTTATCTTTCTTTCTTTGTTTGCCTCAGTAAAACTTAAAGTCCTATTTTGCAGAGAGGCAGTTTTAGGCTCTTGATAACATTTGGAACCCTCAAATTACCAATTGAAATATGCATTCCATTCAGTTTTGGAAATTTTAGAGCTATGGTTGTCCAATTCAGCTTTAAGAAAAGTTAAGTTTGGAGATATAAAAAGTTCCTCATAATCGCCATTGATACTGTAAATTGCCTTTGATTGGGTCAATCCATTTCGTTAGAAATGTGCCTGAGGAAGAATCGTGGTTTTCAAACAAAAATTGGCCAGGGTCCCTGTAAGAGGGGTACCCTCAAAATATTTAGATAACTGGGATCCCATTTCTTGGAGGGTTTCTCTAGAGTAAGAGAATAATTTTCAAGCAGCTCAAATAGGTGAAATAGCTTAAACAGCCCAAATAACCTGCAGGCCTAATACCAGCCAGTTCTAAGGGAACAGTCTAGTCCCAGAGGAGCCAGGCCAAAAGCTGCTCAGCACAGTTCCAATAGAACAGCCCCTATTCGAAATGGAATTGGGCCAAAGGCTGAACTGGCACAGTTCCAATGAAACATCCCCTGTTCCTGAAGAAATGGGCCAAAGACTAGCCAGTTCCAGGAGGAGCAGCTCCTGTTCCAAAACGAATGGGCCGAAGGCTAGCCAGTTCCAGCTGGAACAGTCTGATTTCAAAATCGTACCAAAGTGCCAAATGAATACTCACATACAGAGCAAGGCCTTAACCAGAAAGGAAGAAACCTTAAAATAGATCCTGAATAAAACCTGGAGAGCTTCAAAATGCAAAGTGGATGGAAGCTCAGATCCAGGATAAAGACTAACCCTCAAAATCCAGGGTTGATGAGAAAAGCAGTGAGCAACAAGGGCTCAATGTTGGTACCACACCTGTTTGCTCACCAGCCTCAGAGTTGTTGGGGGTTTTCTGGGCATCCTCATAAGGGCCATCAAATTGTTGACCTAAAACAAATAGACTGCAAAACAAAACAAAACAAGGGGGGTTATTATATAGAGTCTGCAAATAATTTCAATTTGGGATCAGCAAGCATAACAACGTGCAAGCCCCCTGCAAAAATGGAGAGAAGAACTCTTCTAGAGGCGGAAGAGGAGTTGGGAGGGCCATAGTAAGCAAACAGTCCATGGCTTTTCATTGGCTGAATTGTGACAGCCTCTCCCAGGATGAGCTCTTGACAGGAAAGAGGAGGAAGTCTTTCTTCTTCCTACTGAGCTCTGCTATTGTCTTGGGGCATGTGGCTACCCCATCTGGTCTCCCAACTCTATTTACATGAGGTTTCCGTTTATTAATTTTTTATACTTTAAGAAGAGATAAATAATTCTATCTTTCCTTTCAATTCTCTGTTCTTCCTTCTATCTCCCTACCCCTGATTCTATTGTAGTGGTTGTTAACATATCTTTTATTCTGTAACCATAGTTAAGTGTTAAACAATTTGCCTAAAGGTTGATTCTAAAAAACTTTTTTAAAACCACATTTTAAAAACCTTTACATAGTTATAGCTATTTAAATATTTCTCACTCTAGAGTCAAGTAGTGTGCATAGGTTACATTTTTTTCTCTATGGCTCTAGTATCATGACTCCTATGGCATTCAGAAAACAACATTCTTCCAGAATGGTAGCATAAGGAACTCTAAGGACCCTCTCACTGGTGAAACAACTTTACTGGTGAAAATCATTCTAGAAAGCAATAATAGAAAGTCTCTGGAAATTGTTTTAAGAGCAGATAGCACTTATATGTGGAATCTAAAAAAAAATGGTACAATGAACATATTTACAAAACAGAAACAGACTCACAGACTTCGAAAACATACTTATGGGAACTTCCCTGGTGGTGCAGTGGTTAAGACTCTGTGCTCCCAGTGCAGGGGCCCTGGGTTTGATCCCTGGTCCAGGAACTAGATCCCACATGCATGCCGCACCTAGGAGTTCACATGCAGCAACTAAGGAGCTGGTGATCCCCAACTAAGGAGCCCACGTGCTGCAACTAAGAAGTCAGCAAGCCGCAACTAAGGAATCCGCGAGCTGCAACTAAGGAGCCCACCTGCCACAACTAAGACTCAATGCAACAAATTAATTAATTAATTAAAAAAATCTCCCTGACCTACCTCACACCTGAAGTTCCTTTAATAGGAAACTACATTTTAAAAAAAAGAAGAAGAAAGAAAACAAACTTATGGTTACCAAAGGGAAAGGTGGGGGGGGGGATAAATTAGGAGTTTGGAATTAACATATACACACTACTATATATAAAATAATCAACAAGGACCTATTGTATAGCACAGGGAACTCTACTCAATCCAGTATTCTGTAATAACCTATATGGGAAAAGAATCTGAAAAAGAAGGGATATATATCTATATATATCTATATATATATATATATATATATATATATATGTATAACTAAATCACTTTGCTGTACACCTGAAACTAACACAACATTGTAAATCAACTATACTCCCGTATAAAATAAAAATTAAACTAAATTAAAAAAATAATGGAAGTTCTGGTGAAAAGCAATTAAGAGGAGATAGGTAGCTTTATGAGAGACGCAGGCTAAACAATAGGCCAGCTACTATACCAGAGAGAACCAGGAAAAGAGACAGCTAAGGAGAGTCCTCTTGGGGCCAGAAGAACCTCAAACAATGACTTCAACTGCCAAGGAGCTAGAGTTTAATTGCATCATACCACCAGAGCATTTTATGCCCCAGGTTTCTGTCAAAAACAATAGCACAATCAGCGAGCAATTAATGGAGCCTAACAACTGAATGTATGTGGTAAGCTGTACAGCAACCACTAAGAAAATAACTAAAAATATATATAGTGAAGAATAAAAACCCAACAGTGTTCTTAACATCATGGTAAAATGAATTTTCTTTTTCAACATTTCATGAGCTGCTCAAAATCATTATATATTTCAGTTTTCTTCCTCTTTGGAACATGTCTTTTTTGTAAAGCCTTTTATTTTTCCTGGAATTGCTGACTGCCTTCTTTTGCTCTCGGCTTCTGTGCTTGAACATCCTCTAGCTTCCCCAAGAATTCAATAATTCTATCCTGTTAACTCTTTATTAAAAGTTTAAGTGTAGAGTACAGCAGATGTTGCACAGCAGATCTCCAGAACTTTTTCATAGTGCATAACTAAAACTCTGTACCCATTGAACAGCAACTCCCCATTTCTCTCTTCCCATCCCTGGAAACCACAATTCTACTTTCTGTTTCTATAAGTTTTACTATTTTAGATACCTCATATAAGTGGAATCATGCAGTATTTGTCCTTCTATTTCACTTTGCACAATATCCTTAATGTTCGTCCATGTTGTAGCATATGACAGAATTTCCTTCTTTTTTTTAAATGGCTGAATAATATTCCATTGTATGTATATATTATACTTTTTAAAATCCATTCATCTGTTGATGGACATTTAGATTGTTTCCACTTCTTGGCTCATTGCGAACAATACTGAAATGAACGTGGGAATGCAATATCTCTTCAAGATCTAGTTCTCTTTGGATCCAGAAATGGGATTGCTGGATCATGTAGTAGCTCTATTTTTATTTTTTGGTGGAACCTATAGAGTGTTTTCCATAGTGGCTGCACCATTTTACATTTCTAACAACCGTGCACAAGGGTTCCAGTTTCTCCACATTCTCACCAATGCTTCTTATTTTCTGTTGTGTTGTTTTGTTTTTTTCATTCGTATTGGTCATCCTAACAGGTGTGAGATGATACTTCATTGTAGTTTCAATTTGCATTTCCCTGATGATTAGTGATGTCATATACTTATTGACCATTTGTAGATCTTCGGGGAAATGTCTATTTAGGTCATTTGTCCATTTTTATTTTTATTTATTTATATTTTTTATTTTTCTTTGTCCATTTTTAAATTGAGTGATTTGTTTTATTGCTATTGAGTTGTAGCAACTCCTTATATATTTTGGATATTAATGCCTTATCAGATACAGTTTGCATGTATTTCCTCCCATTCCACAGGTTGCCTTTTCACTCTGCTTATTGTTTCCTTGGCTATGTAGAAGCTTTTTAGTTTAATGTAGTCCCACTGTCTATTTTTGCATTTATTACCTGTGTTTTGGTGTTATATCCAAGAAATCATTGCTAAGACCAATGTAATAAAGCTTTCCCCATTTTCTTCTAGAAATTTTATAGATTTAGGTCTAATGTTTAAGTCTTTTATTCATTTTGAATTGATTTCTGTGTATGGTGTCAGATAAGGGTTCAATTTTATTCTTTTGCTTGTGGATATCTGATTTTCCCAGCATGATTTGTTGAAGAGACTTCAGCATTTCCCCATTGTGAAGCTTTGTCATTCTTTTTGAAGGTCTTTTGACTGCATAGGTGAGAGTTTATTTCTGGGCTCTCTATTCTGTTCTATTGGTCTATATAGCTGTCTTTGTTCTAGTACCATACTGTTTTTATTACTCTAGCTTTGTAATATATTTTGAAATTAGGAAGTGTGAGGCTTCCAACTTCATTCTTTTTTTCTCAAGATTGTTTTGACTATTCAGGATCCTTCATGGTTCCATATGAATTTTAGGATTCTTTCTATTTCTATAAAAAATGTCATTGGGATTTTGGTAGCGATTGCACTGAATTTGTAGATCACTTCAGGTAATATGGGTGTTTTTAACAATATTAAGTCTTCCAATTCATGAACACATTTATATCTTTCCATTTATTTGTGTCCTCTAATTTCTTTCAGCAATGTTTTATAGTTTTAAGTGTAAAAGTCTTTCACATCTTTGGTTAAGTTTATTTCTAAGTATTTTATTCTTATTGATGCTATTGTAAATCAGGTTGTTTCCTTAATTTCCTTTTTAGATTGCACATTGTTGTTTATAGAAACTCAAGTGAGTTTTTTAATGTTGATTTTTTTTTTTTTTTTGCGGTACGCGGGCCTCTCACTGTTGTGGCCTCTCCCATTGCGGAGCACAGGCTCCGGACACACAGGCGCAGCGGCCATGGCTCACGGGCCCAGCCACTCCGTGGCACGTGGGATCTTCCTGGACTGGGGCATGAACCCGTGTCCCCTGCATTAGCAGGCAGACTCTCAACCACTGTGCCACCAGGGAAGCCCCTTTAATGTTGATTTTTATCCTGCAACTTTGTTAAATTCATTTATTACTTCTAACAATTTTTTTATATATGGAATTTTTAGAGTTTTCTTTGTATTAGATTATGTTATCTGTAAGCAGAGATAATTTTACTTCTTCCTTTCCAATTTGGATGCTTTTTTTTCTTACCTAATTTCTCTAGTAGGACTTCCAGTACTATTTTGAATTGAAATGGCAGGAGTGAGAATCCTTGTCTTGTTCTTTATCTTAGAGGAAAAACTTCTGGTTTTTCCCCAGTGATTCTGATGTTAGCTGTGGGCTTGTCATATATGACTTTTACTATGTTGAGATAATTCCCTTCTATTCCTAGTGTGATGAGTGTTTTTATCATGAAAGGGTGTTGAATTTGTCAAATGCTTTTTGTGCATCTATTGAGTTGATCATGTGATTGTATCCTTTGTTCCATTAATGTGGTGTATCACAGTGATTGATATTTGTTTGTTGAACCATTCTTGTGTTCCACGGATAAATCCTACTTGGTTATGATGTATGATCCTTTTAATGTATTGTTGAATTTAGTTTGTTATTATTTTGTTGAGGATTTTTGAATCTATATTCATTAAGAATATTGTTTTATAGTTTTCTTTTGATGTCTTTTTCTGGTTTTGGTATCAGGGTAATTCTGGCTTCATAAAATGAGTTTGGAAGTGTTCCCTCCTCTTCAGTTTTTTTGGAAGAGTTTTAGAAGGATTGGCATCAGTTCTTTAAATGTGTGGTAGAATTCGCCAGTGAAACCATCTGGTCATGGGCTTTTCTTTGTTGGGAAGTTTTTGATTACTGATTCAAACTCCTTACTAGCTATAGGTCTGTTCAGAATTTCTATTTCTTCATGATTCATTCTTGATAAATTGCATGTTTCTAGGAATTTATCCATTTCTTCCAGGCTATCCAGTTTGTTGGCTTGGAATTGCTCATAGTAATCTCTTATAATCCTTTTAATCTCTGTGACATTAGTTGTAACATCTCCTCTTTCATTTATAATTTTGAGTCTTTATTTTTTTTCTTAGTCTAGCTAAAAGTTTGTCAATTTGTTGGGTTTTTTAAAAAACCAACTCAGTTTCATTGATCTCTACTGTTGTTTTTCTAGTCTCTATTTCACTTATTTATGCTCTGATGATTATTATTTCCTTCCTTCTGCTAACTTTGGGCTTTGTTTTTCTTCTTCTAGTTCTTTCTGCTTTAAAGTTAGGTTGTTTATTTGAGAATTTTCATCTTTTCAATATAGGCAGTTATTGCTATAAACTTCCCTCTTAGTACTGCTTTTGCTGCATCCTATAAGTTTTAGTATGTTGTTTTTGTTTTCATTTGTCTTAAGATATTTTCTAATTTCTCTTTTGATATCTTCTTTGGTCCATTGGTTGTTCAAGGATATGTTGCTTAATTTCCATGCATTTGTGAATTTTTTAGTTTTCCTTCTGTTATTGATTTCTAGTTTCATTGCACTGTGGTTGGAAAGTATACTTAGTATGATTTCAGTCTTCTTACATCTGTTAAGACTAGTTTTGTGACCTAACATGTGATCTCTTGTGGAGAATGTTTTGTGTGTGTTCGAGAACTGTGTATTCTGCTGCTGGTGGGTGAAATGTTCTGTATATGCTATTAGGTTCATTTGGTCTATAGTGTTGTTCAAGTCCTCTGTTTCCTTATTCATCTTCTATTTGGATCTATCCATTATTTAAAGTGAGGTATTGAAATATCCTAATATAATTGTGTTACTATCTATCTTTCTCTTCACTTCTGTCAATGTTTCCTTCGTATATTTGGGTGCTCTGCTGTTAGGTGCACATATCTTTTTAATTGTTATATCTTCCTGGTTAATTGACTCCTTTAGCCTTATATAGTGTCCTTCCTTGTCTCTTTTGACAGTTTTTGACTTAAAGTCTATTTGTCTGATATGATTATGGCCCACCCTGACACCTGCTCTCTTTTGGTTACCATTTGCATATAATATTGTTTTCTATACTTTAACTTTCACTCTATGTGTGTTCCTAAATCAAAAGTCTCTTCTAGACAGCATATAGTTAGATCTTTTTTTTATCCATTTAGTCATTCTATGTCTTTTGATTGGGGAGTAAAATCCACTTACATTTAAGTACTTATTTATAGAGAAGAACTTACTATTGCCATTTTATTAGTTGTTTTCTGTCTTGTAACATTTTTGTCACCTGCCCCCTTTCCTCTCTTTTTTACTTCCTTTGTGTTTTGTTGTTTTTTTTTTTTTTTTTTAGTAGTGATATGTTTTGATTCCTTTCTTATTTTCTTTTGTGGATGTTCTACACAAAAAGGTATTTTCTTTTTGGTTACCATGGGGCTTACATAAAACATCTTATATTTACAACAATCTATTTTAAGCTGATAAAACTTAACTTCAATTGCATACAAATACTCTTCACTTTTACTCCCCCCTTGTTACACTTTTTATGTTATTGATGTCAAAAATTACATCCTTTCATATTGTGTATCCATTAACATATTTTTATAGCAATAGTGTCTAAAAATACTTTTGTCCTTCAACTTCTATACCAGAATTAAAAGTGATTTATGTACCACCATTACAGTATTTTGTATTTGCCTATATACTTACCTTTATTAGCAAGCTTTATACTTTCATATGTTTTTGTGTTGCTGTTCAGCGTCCTTTTGTTTGAACTTGAAGGATTCCCTTTAGCATTTCTTATAAGGCAGATATAGTGGTGGTGAACTCCTTCAGCTTTATTTTTGAAACCTGGGAAGGTTTTATTTCTCCTTCATTTTTGAAGTCCCCCATTTTTTTACCAGATATAGTATTCTTGGTTGGAAGTTTTCCCTTTTAGCACTTTGAATATGTCATACCACTGCCTTCTGGTCTGTAGAGTTCAGGCTGAAAAATCCACTGGTAGTATTATGGAACTTCTCTTGCACATGGTGATTAGCTTTTCTCTTGCTGCCGTTGAAATTTTCTCTGTATTTGACTTTTAACAGTTTGATTATAATGTGTCTTAGTGTGGATTTCTTTGGATTCACAATGGTTGGAATTCATTGGGTTTCTTAAATATGGATGTCATTTCCTTCCCCATTTTTGGGAAGTTTTGGGGCACTATTTCTTTAAATAAGCTTTCTGTCCCTTATTCTCTTTCTTCTTCTTCTGGGGCTCCCATGATGCATATATTGATTTGCTTATGATATCCCATGTGTTCCTCAGGCTTTCTTCACTCTTTTTCATTCTTTTTTCATTTTGTTCTTCTGACTGAATAATTTCAAGTGACCCATCCTCAAGTTCACTGATTCTTTCTTCTGCTTAATTGAGTCTGATGTTGAACTCCTCTACTGAATTTTTTAGTTCAATTATTGTATTCTTTAGCTCCAAAATTTCTATTTTGTTCTTTTTAAATATTTTCTCTCTTTTTGTTGATATTTTCATTTTGTTTATGCATCATTTTCTTGATCTCATAGAGTATCATTATAATGGTTATTTTAATTCTGTCAGGTAATTTATATACCTCTATTGCTTTAAGATAAGTTTCTGATTTATTTTATTCCTTTGTATGGACCATGTTGCCCTGTTTCTTCATGTGTCCCATAACTTTGTTTTAGGATTGGCACATTTGAAATAACAGCCACCTTTCATAGCCTTTAGGAACTTGCTCTTTGTGCAGAAGACTCTTATTAATCAGCTTGACTAGAGATTCTAGGGGCCTCTCTAACCCTTTCTTGGAGGGAAGGGGATGCAAATTCTCTGAGCCTCGTGTGTGCAATTTCTCAATTAGTATTGCTGGTTTCTTTTTCCAGGGGCTCATAATCTTTTGCTCCATCTGAGAACAAGGGATAGCAGAGAATCTTGCTACTGTAAAACCATAGAACTTACAGTAGCAAGATTCTCTGCTATCTCTTGTTCTCAGAGGCCTCCAGATATCTACCATATGATGAGTCCCCATCAGCATCCCAGGTTAGGTGAGACAGTTGCCATTTATGACATTTTATGACAAGACAGATACCAGTCCCTCAGTAGCCCTCTGAAGAGCTGGAATGTCAGATGCAGCCTCTATTTTCTCTTCACCTCCAGTGTAAAAAGTGTAAGCCAGGGTATTCTCTACCACTGCTGAGCTGTGCCAGCTTAGAGGAGGGGCTGATGCAGTTAAAGTGAAATTGCTCTTCTTACCCGTTTGAATGTGGCTGTTCACAGCTTTGCACTCAGGTACTGCAACATCTTAACTGGATTCTGGAATTCTCGTCACAGTATTTTAGTCCATATATTGTTGTTAAATTGAAGTTTCTATGGGGGAAGGAGCACTGGGACTTTCCATTCAGCCATCCTGTGATTTCACTTCTTCCCTGGTTCACTCTTGGGCTCTACCATACATTTGTCATTCTGAGAGTTCTTTCACTGCTTTCTTAGGTTGGAAAACACTCTTTCCTTCATCCCAACATCTTCTCTTAGTTCAGACCCTTTTTGGGATTCTACTTGGCAGGCCAGGTCCTTCCTTTACTGCAGTTGGAAGGATATATATATATCCTATATAAATTTATAAATTTTATATGTATATATAAATATGTATATATATTTATGTTTCTATGTAAATATTTCTATTTTTTTAAGTTAGTCATTAGGAGCAGACTGCCTAGGTTTAAATTCTGGCTCTGATGTTTCTAGCTGTGTAACCTTGGCCACATCACTCGTGCCTTGATATTTTCATGTGATTAATACTACCTATTTTAAGGATTAAACATAAAAGTACTATTATTGTTAGTATTACTCTTCTGTTCTGCTTTTACAAACATCCTGCTTTCATATGCTTTTCATATTCCATTTGTTTACATCTCTCTTTTGTTGATATTTCTCCTCATGTTTCTTTTTATATTATTTCTTTGCTTAATGAATTCTAGGTAATGAGAAAATAAACATGTGTGTTCAGTCCTCTTTCTTAAGCTAGAAGCCAAACCTGATTTTTAATTTTAGAAAATATTCAGTAATTTAATGGTTTTAGTGTTATTTTTTAATAATTTAAGATATTTTTAAATGAAATTATTCTCTCTCTCTTCATATATTATCTTTACCATGTTTGCCTAGTGATCTAATGACCTAGAGTCAAAATTAAACAGGAATTTTCTTTCTTTTGATAGATTCTTAGTGATAGTAGCAAAACTGTTTTAATGCTGGTCAGAATTTAATTCTTTTTAAAGCACTGGAAGCAAAATAAAGAGTATCAGCATGTTAGAGAAAAGCCTAGTGTTTTTTTTGTATTACATTAATTGAAAGTTAACAGTTTTATTACATGTTATGAAAAACTGAAAAATGAACCAGAAAATAATGATGAGAACCATGATGATGATGGCAGCTACAATTTCAAAACTGCATAAATGTATACCAGGCACTTAATATATATCATGTTACTTATTCTTCATAATAGCTCTACAAGGTAAGCATTTCAGTCTGCATTTTATTTATGAGGAAACCAAGATTTAGAGTGCTTAAATAATTTGCCCCTGGCCACACAGCCAGTAAAGGACAAAGCCCTTTCTGACACGTAATCCTGTGTTCTGGGATTATGTACAACTAATCTGGGACTTGAGAACCTATAGATTTGAATAAATTGCATTAATGAATGACTATTACTGCATCTCAGGGGACTGTTTCCCTTTTGCTGTGTTTCCTCCCTCTGATACCATGGTGGTCACTGTAGCTGCTCATAGTAGCTAATACTTCCATGTCTCATTCCCTTAAAATCCTCATCAACAACTTTCTCATTGGAATCCTCTGTTTTTTTAGAGGCCCAGCCCCATGTGAGCCCAGGTGGGGAATACTCTAACATCTCTTAGTGAGAGCAGGAACATACCTGTCTGTATTGCCCAAGTCAAGGAGAGTTTCTTGTAATAATAGACACTCAGTACACTTTGAAAAATGAATGAGTGGTGGTAAAAAAAAAAGAACAGACTAAAATTTCTGATGTAAAAGACAGAAGAGAGGGCTTCCCTGGTGGCGCAGTGGTTGAGAGTCTGCTTGCCGATGCAGGGGACACGGGTTCGTGCCATGGTCCGGGAAGATCCCACATGCTGCGGAGCGGCTAGGCCCGTGAGCCATGGCCACTGAGCCTGCATGTCCGGAGCCTGTGCTCCACAACGGGAGAGGCCACAACAGTGAGAGGCCCGCGTACCGCAAAAAAAAATAAATAAATAAAAGAAGAGAGACTGTTGCTTAGGCAGAGGAATTTATCAAGTAGAGACTGTAATATATTTTCCTATAGAAATAATGGCAGTTGGGTTCTACAGTTCAATTAATATCACTAAAACAGCAATCCAACTAATATTAAAGTTATGTAGTATATATGTGGCTTAATCTGGGAGCCCAACCACTATTTTTCTAAAATGCTTCTATAAGAAAATGCTCTCTGAAGGGCAAATAATAGACTTATGAATGAATTTTTGAAACAATTTGTAAATTGAAGTTAACATCTAAGACAATTAACTTGTTGATAATCTTTGCTTTTGTCTTCTCATTTACTTACAAAGTTATAAAGAACATGAAATCAAAAGCTGTTTTTTATTACATAACAGTACCACTTTGCCCAGCTTTTTCCTATTTTCTCTGCTCTTACCCCACCCAGCGTTCATCATGTTACTTTATATGTAGTAGCTACTCAAAAATCTTTTGCATACTGATTTGTTGATTTTTAATAGAACTATCACTCATCACAAAGAAAGTATATCCTGAGATACCTAGGGTTCTTGCTTCAACCTAGCTTTAATTTTAAATTACATTGCAAAATTCTAAATGATCTCTAAAATATGAATTATGAACTCCAATTTTAATTGATATAGTTATACAGTATTAATAAAAATAAGTAAATTATAATAATACATTTGGATGTTTATAATTTTTTCCCACTTGACTTATAATTTAGAGGCAAATGGTTGTTGTAAGGTCTAGAAAGCATCTTGGTTTAAAAGGCCTCAAAAGCCCCGTGTTCTAACCTACACTTTAAAAAATTTCCTCTGGTGGGGACAGAGAGGGAATGACCTCTCATTCCAGGAAACATTAGAAGTGATCTAATGTCCTAGCAATATATCTATCCTTCTGTCTGAAAATAGTGTGTTTTGGAGTTTGGGATGAGCTACCTACTTATCTCTCAGATGGAGGAAGGCTGTGACTGGGGAAGAAGGACCCATCACACATTTGTTTTAAGTATGGTGACAAAAAGATACTTCACAAAAGACACTGTTTTGCCTTTGCAGGTGTAACTGTGTGGAACCACATAATCCTAGCAATGATACATTGAAGGAATGGAGGGAGTCCAATATTTCTGCCTCTGACATAATATGGGAGAACCTAACTGTGTCGGTAAGTGAAACATTGAAAAATAAGTCATGGACTTCCCTGGTGGCACAGTGGTTAAGAATCCATCTGCCAATGCAGGGGACATGGGTTTGAGCCCTGGTCCGGGAAGATCCCACATGCCACGGAGCAACTAAGCCCATGTGCTACAACTACTGAGCCTGCGCTCTAGAGTTCACAAGCCACAATTACTGAGCCCGTGCACGTAGAGTCCATGCTCTGCAACAAGAGAAGCCACTGCAATGAAAAGCCCGCACACCACAACCCACTTGCCGCAACTAGAGAAAGCCCGCATGCAGCAACAAAGACCCAACACAGCCATAAATTAATTAATTAATTTTTAAAAAAGAAAAATAGGTCATACCTTGAATCTTATTACTATAAGGGCTTTTATTGACTTTTTGAATGAATTATTGCCACTAGGTTAAGTGTTTTAAACAAATACTATTATAAAAGTGATGGTTTTGATTTCATTCATTTCAAGTATGCATAAGTTTACTGGGGTTTTCTTTCATTATTAAGTTTTTCCAGTAGTTATGAGGCCTGAGTTACTCTGAAAGCACACATATATGGCATAATGTGACTGGATTAACTGAAAGCACATTAAATAAGAGTAGTGTTGACCTAAATGAAACCGTATGGCAGAACTAAGTCAGCCTTCTGTGTAAAGAACCCAGAATGCTTTTACTTTACTCTGTAATACTGCTCCAGCTGTTCAGAATATGTTAAGGGGAAGGGGATGTTTGTTAATATTTTAGTGTAAATATTGAACTTTTGGGGAAAACAAAAGTAACTTTTCTTAATAAAATTCTGGCACCTCCCTCAGGAAGATTTTCTTACTTCCATTTTCTCTTTATCCTCCATTCAAGAAATAGAATGGCAACATATTTTTCACCTATCAAAGTTAAATCTTATACCTTTAAAAATATTTTTGGCTTTCCTCTTTTTTTGTGGTATCTTTTTTCCCCCCTCATAGCTGAGTTTCTCAGTTCTTCTTAATCTCTTGCAATATTTGTGCACCTCCTTTTCCATCTACATTTGCATCCTTTACTTCTGGTCAATCAAGTCTCATAATTGGAAAAATCGAAAGTGTTCTGGTTTTAATAAGTATTAAAATCTGAGTCATTCTAGTTTCTTCTCTATTCTTCCCAGTTACAAACATTACAATCCAAAGCTTCTGCCGCTTTATCTACCCATATAAGCTCAAATCCCATTATAACCATGGGCATAAAACTATATAAATTCTAGTTCATTTTATGAAAAACATATCATTTAGTAAGTGAGCCAGTTAGTGACACATCGAAATCTTTTTTGTTGTACAAATGTTATAAAACTCTAAACATGATTCTTGTAAGAGCACTTGACCTATTGCCTATTTTATCAATTTTCCTCATTAAATATTTTCTTTCAGAATCAAAATCAAATTACTTACCTTCTGTTTAACATTCTATCTTGACCTATATTTTACTACTTTTCCTCTTATGCTAGTCATTTGCTCTAAAATAAGCCTTCACTTACTTTTGTTGTTTTCTTCTGTTATGGTTAACATTTATTCTGTCCTATTTTTTCTTAGAAAAAATAACATTACCAAACTGTTTCCTTTCAGAGAGCCATTTAAATTGATCAGTAAAAGAAATGATGAGCTGAACAAGAAGGAATGCTACAGTTATTCAGAATTTAGACATGGGATTGTGGTTGGTCCATTCAGCAGTGCATCTTCCATTTATATTTCCGTTTTGTAAACTATAAAGATATTATGTCTTGAGTCCCTTGCTTTTGTCCCTCATCTTGGTGTCCCCTACAATACAGTAACCCAATAATCTCATCTCTAAATTATTTAACATGATAATTTACTCTGTGTTTTATAGTCTTGAATAATTTAATATTAAGTAATGATATTCATTCCATGTAGTAGCAAACCCTGAATCATAACTTTCAAAGAGACTCTAGCACAGTTGATGTAGCTAGCCATGAGTTAATTTTAAATATTAGAAGTTTTAGGGTCAAGCAGAGTACAGTGAAAAGTATTTTGCAATCAAAGCAAATCTAGCACTGTGGTTTTTTCTTGAAGTTCTGTACTAGGAGTTAACATTCTGGCAGAAATTTTCATGTTATTTTTCATTAGTTAAAAGCAGTTTTTGCAATAGGTAATTGCTAATCTTGACCAGAAATAGCATTTATCACCAAAGGGAATGCTACGTAATGAAAAAAATCTTACAATTTTTAAGTCAATGAGGGCCATAAAATTGTTTTGTCTTAATTGTTATTCTGGGATTTCTTTCCTCAGCATAACCATTAGTATCATCAAAAACATTGTATTAATAAAGCACTGTGCTAATGGCCATTATAACTAGTTTTGTAAAAATAGTCATGTGATATCTACTTTGTATATTATTCACGTGATGATTTTTAATTGAATTGTTACATATCTCATTAATTGTCATTTATACCTTGCTAACTCAGCAAGGGCAAAGAACTTTAGCTTTCTTTGATTCTCCCAAACAGCTGTATGCATAATAAGTGTTCAATAAATATTTAATGATCGTTTTGAAAAAGCCTCAAATCACAAATTTACTATTTAATGTAAATGTCTTGTTTTGGTTTATTTTGTTTTCCAGCTTTATTGAGGTATAATTGACAAATAAAAATTGTGTATATTTAAGGTATACAATATGATGTTTCGGCATATGTATATGACGTGAATGATTACCGCAATCAAGCTAATTAACATATCCATCACCTCAAATAGTTACCTTTTTTTTTTTTTTTGGTGAAAACAATTAAGATCTACTCTCTCAGCAAATTTCAATTATTTAATGCAATATTATTAACCATAGTCACCATGTTATACATTAGATCTTCATAATTTATCCTGCATAACTGAAACTTTGTACCCTTCGGCCAATATTTCCCCATGTTTCCCCTGTCCCCAGCCATTAGTAACCATCATTCTACTCTCTACTTCTGAGTTTGACATTTTTAGATTCCACATGTAAGTTAAATCATATAGTGTTTGTCTTTCTGTGTCTGGCTTGTATCAGTCAGCATAATGTCCTCCAGATTCATCCATGTTGTTGCAATGGCAGGATTTCCTTCCTTTTTAAGGGAATGATATTCCGTTATATATTTATACTACATTTTCTTAATCCATTCATCCATTGACAGACATCTAGGTTATTTCCATATCTTGGCTATTGTGAATAATGCCTAATTCAAGTGTTTTATAGCAAGCTAGAACACTTAGGTTTCTATGTTTATATATATTTTTAGCAGTATCTCAAAATCTGTCATTATAAAGGAATTCCTAGGCGAGGTTTAAAATATTCACAAGCAATTAACTAGCAATTGGTTAAGAATCGTTTTAGTGCCAGAATTACATATTTAGCTTATATAAAAGTAAGGGGCAGGACACTAATGCCAACTTTAATTTCTTATTTTATCAAACTTAATTTTTACCAACTTATAACACTGCTGAAACTTAGAACGTGTTGAAGAATAATTAGTAGAAATGAGTTTGTCAACAAGCAGTTTTTCATTTTTGTAAGTGAAACCATATGTGAGACTCAAAATAAGAGAACAGGATTTGGATTTAGTTTTCTCTTCCAAATCTCAGTACTTGTTTTGTGTGTGTGTGTGTGTGTGTGTGTGTGTGTGTGTGCGCGCGTGTGTGTGTGTGTGTGTGTGTGTTAAAGGTACAGTTAGTATAAACCAGAAAATAAATGTAGAATTTAGTAGTTCACAATTTTTCCTTTTTAAATAGCATATTGTCCCCCTAAAAGGAAGAAAAAATAAATACGCTTTTCAAATTTGCTTTGAATTAAAGTAACTAGGCAAGCTATTGGCAATGTATTATAGATTATAAGACAGTTAAATGATCCTTTAAATGGTATCTATGTTCCTAAGATTTGAGAACAAGACCCATCCAAGTCCAAGACTTGGAGGACTTTTATATCTGCACAAAAGACTGATCACAAATATTTAGATAATGTGTTTACAACAGAGCTTCTAGCTCCTTTTTGTATTTATCCATTCTTCTTAACCATTACTTTGCTTAGTAATTGCTATACTAGTATCTCTGGACAAGGGGCAAGAGACGGGACTAAAAAATTCAAGGATTCATTTTTGCTACTTTATCTATTTTAACAGAGTTTTGAGAGAAGGAAAATTAAAGCTATAATTAAGGCCTGGGGTATTTTTCTTTGGTTTTTCAATTAGCCAATTCATTGTGCTCTATATTAAAGTAGATAATTGGAATTCAACTTTAGCTAGCAAAGAATGTAGCATTTGCAGTTAGATTAGAAAAGGGAATGGAATTGTTTTAGATAATTATAAAGTATACAAACAATATTTCTCAAGAATCCTAGCCTTAGGGGTAGCTGCCCCAAGTAGATTTTACTAGTTTGTTTTTGGATAACCATGTAACAATCTGTGATTTAGTCTAGAATCTTTTGAAGGTATTTGTTTTCTGCTATACAAGGACTCCAGGGCCTGAAACTTTGTTCATTGGACAGTCTCTGTTGGTGATCAGTCCGTCAGTCCATATTTTTCTCTAAGATCTTTAAGTATATGGCACAATTCAGTTTCTGTTCAGGTCCAGATATCTCAAGTACTAACAAGGTCACTGGATCACTTAAACCATTCTTTTCTCTGTTTTGAAATAAAAAATTAAAATTTAGTGTTCTAATCTTTAAATTAAAATAGTAAAAAGCAAAACATTTTTTAAAAGTTTCAATTTCAAAATATTAATGTTTAAAATGCTCAGTTTTTTTCCTCCAAAAAAGGAAATTTTTTTGACTTTGCTGCCACCTCATGGCTAAGGCAGCAATTAGAAATGATCCTTCAGAGGCTTATAAAATATATACCAGGAAAAAAAAAAGACCATGAAGAAGTCATAGTAAATATGAACTTTGCATTGCTTCTATACTAACTTTTTCTCTTTTGTTCTATAATTTAAATTTGAGCCCCATCTTTGACTTTCAGTTTCACTCCAGTAATAATGTATCATAGTTTTTTGTTGCTTTTCTCACCTTTCTTGGGAGCTTTTGGACTAGATAATTCTACAAAATCATTGTTCTTCTTTAATAATATTCCCACCAAAGGAATATCATGTTTGTATCACAACTCTGCTGCCACCCAGCAGCGGTGAGCCCATAGCCAATTACTTAACTTCTCTACACCTCAGTTTCCTCAGACATGAAATAGAAATAATAACAACCACCTATTTTATAGGGTTGATGTGAAAATTCATTAAGATGGTGATTGATAAATCAGTTAGTTTTATAGATTTAAACTTAATTTGAAAAGGCAAGAATTTTAGAAGTGGTTCATATTGCTCACTACCTATCCAAATAGGAGCCATAATTGAACAACTTCAGCAACTCAACTGCAAGCGATCTTAAGATGTTAGTTTTCTGAAAGAAACGTGTCCACCTTTTTTGCTTAATAGCTCCATTTGTTTTACTTGCTCTGGCAGGAATGCAAATCATTGCATGGAGAGTATGTTGGACGAGCTTGTGGCCACGAGCACCCATATGTTCCAGATGTTCTATTTTGGTCAGTGATCCTGTTCTTTTCCACAGTTACTCTGTCAGCCACACTGAAGCAGTTCAAGACTAGCCGCTATTTTCCAACAAAGGTACTTAGACTACAATTTTTCTGATCAAAATGTGAACCAACAGAAAGCATGTTATGGAGTCATGTGTGTTTTAGGACAAAAGAAAGAGCTATTGCTGTCGTTAAAGGAGCCACTAAAAGGTTTTTGTGTGATTGAGCTGCCAGTTTAGGAGTGGGCATGTTGAGGGAGGTAAGAGAAAGCATTTTGTGATACAGTGCTAGGAGTACACATTCCCTCCAGGCTTATCTCCTAACTTCAAATCCCAGAGATAAACTCCCACTTTCCCACTTTCATTTTTGGAACTCAAAAGCACACACTGCATTACTGATTGTCACTTTCTTGCCCAGTGAACAGTGGGAACTATTCCAGCCTGACAGACACCTCATAGGAGCCACTGTTACATTCTGTAATTGGGAAAGCCCCTGCAAGACTCATTGGAACACTATCCTCTTTTTCATTTTTAAAGTGTCAGTCCCTCCGCCTAACCCACCACGTTTGCATCTGCATATTTGGAAAGGAGAGTAAACAGAGAAACAGCTTAGTTCAATATTTAACACTGCAAAGTAACACCTATAAGGTCTGACTCAGCCAAAAAAGAAGGAAGGAAGGAAGGAAGGGAGGGAGGGAGGGAGGGAGGGAGGGAGGAAGGAAGGAAGGAGAAAAGAAAAAGAAAGAAAAGAAACAAGAAAACAAGCTTTTTAGGGATGAGCTAAAAATTGTGATGAAAATTCTACTCTGGGAAAATGTTTTAAGAACTGCTGTTTGAGAGAAACTTCTGTTTTTCTTACCTCTTCCTTCCGTAACGTGGAAGATTCATTTCTTTCCCCCCAAAGCTTAATTTGATTAATATAGAATTTTTTTTTGTATCAAACTCCTGCATTTTGTATGTGTTTGTGTGTGCGTCATAAAGGCAGCCTAATAAAAGGCAGATCTTGTTGATTATTGTTTAAGAATTTTTCTCAATGAAGGCTTTATAAAAGAGAAATGGCTTTAAAAACTGGCTTACATAGAATAACTTAAATTTGCGTACTTTGTTGTGCAAATTACCTGCTGCCATACTTGTAGCTCAGATAAACTAACTAAAATATTATGCTTCTTCAATAAAAATAGATAATTTTATTTTATGGTATTTCAGGTTTATGATATTAAAATGTTACCTACGTGAGAAAGAGTACTAAAATATAGCGAAATTCTAGCCATGCAACCTTATTCTGTGAAATAAATATTCACATACTGGAATTCATAATAAACTTAGATTTTTATCAGCACTGCTGATGTAGTGGTATTGTATCATGCAAGATTCCCATAATAAACTTAGATTTTAAATGAAAACAGCACAATCACCATTGTAGCTATTCCATAATGCCTCATTTTGAAAATGTTGAGTGTGTATTCATCCTAATGACAGAGACACATAAATATAAATATGACAAGAGTTATTAGTAATATTATAGTATGCGTAAAATATAATATTATGATATTATGTCATAAAGTGTTTATAAAGTGTGATTCTAGATTATGTTCCTGAGTATTCTTCACTATTTATAGTTCCTTCAAGTGACAAGTGTTTTCATTATGTTTAGGTGCGATCCATAGTGAGCGACTTTGCTGTCTTTCTTACGATTCTGTGTATGGTTTTAATTGACTATGCCATTGGGATCCCATCTCCAAAACTACAAGTACCAAGTGTTTTCAAGGTGAAGTTATCATAGGATTTACTATCATCTCTCCATCTCTGTAGGTCTAATTTTTATTCAGATGATGGCTATAACCCTAGTACTTGGGATTTTCATGAAAATATAAAGAATATAGATTAATATAACAGTAAATAAAATGCCCACAGCATGACTAAAATTTTGGCCTAATATTAAAAAAATAGAAATCACAGAAATGGAAACCTAGAGGCAGCTTGAAAAAATTTTCTGTCAATTATTCCAGTGGGAATATCTATATTCTTAAAAGATAAGGAAGCATTTTGAAAGTAAGGGTAACGCACAGTGGATAGGGCTTGAAAACAGATAAAATTAGGTCTGGAATAGAGTTCAGACCATGTTACTAACTATGCAACCTTGGGCCAGTTACTTTACCTCTCTGAACCTGTTTCCTCACCTATCAAAAAGAGCGAGGGGGCTTCCCTGGTGGCGCAGTGGTTGAGGGTCCGCCTGCCGATGCAGGGGACGCGGGTTCGTGCCCCGGTCCAGGAGGATCCCACGTGCCGCGGAGCGGCTGGGCCCCTGGGCCCAGGCCGCTGGGCCTGCGCGTCCGGAGCCTGTGCTCCGCGGCGGGAGAGGCCACAGCAGTGAGAGGCCCGCGTACTGCAAAAAAAAAAAAAAAAAAAAAAAAAAAATAGCTAGGGACTTCCTCAAAGAATTGTCAAAATGATTTCCTTTGGGACTCATCTCAGGCACCAGCCATGTTTGAACCTTTCTCTGAGCCCATGATGTGACCAAACGTCTTTTTGACATTTTTACATAGTGACCTGGATACACATCTAAAATAAGAGTTATACACAGTGGTCAATGTGATATTTGTAAATGTAAATAAATTTGCCAGTCATAAATGATAAATATTAATATGATTTTATTTAATATAGATATTGATCGAGAACACAAATTTGTGAGTCAGTTTGTCAGAGCTGAAATCCTATCTCCACCACTTACTAGCTTTGGGACCTTGAAAAATTTACTGAACCTCTCTATGTCTCAGTTTCCTTATCTGTATCTTCTTTAGACTGTTGTGAAGAAAAAAATGAGTTAAAATATTTAAAGCACTTAGAATAGTGTCTGGTACCTTATAAATGCTTTGTGAATATTATTATTATTAAATATATAATTCACTTGGCATATCAGTTTATAACTAGAGTTTTCCTGGTATTATCTGTAAGACAATTTGATTAGGTATTCATTAATCCAGTTAATAACTGTGCATTCTTTAATTTTTCACAGCCCACAAGAGATGATCGTGGCTGGTTTGTTACACCTTTAGGCCCAAATCCATGGTGGACAGTAATAGCTGCTGTTATTCCAGCTTTACTTTGTACTATTCTAATTTTTATGGACCAACAGATTACAGCCGTCATCATCAACAGAAAAGAGCATAAGCTAAAGGTATATTTTAACCTCCATTTTAATGTAAATCATTGTGATTCAATGGATGTCAATTATACTTTATACTGATGTTTATTATATTTTGTATTCTATAGTCATTTGCATAGTGAAATATTAAAATATTTTCAGATTCATAATTTTATTTCTATATTCATGGTACTTTGTCTTACGATAAGTTTAAAATTAATTTATTAATTATTAATTAATTAATTTAATTATAGCACTTGGCTGAGCTCTGAACTCTGGAACCCTACCTCCAGGACTTAAAATTTAAAAACATTGCCAAAGTTCTAGCTTTCTTTACCATGTTTAACACACTGTAATGAAATAATCTATTTTGGTGAAGTGTAGCTTTACCAATTTGTCTTACGTCTGGGGTTCTTCTATTTCTCTATTTGACCTTAAGTATATCTATTAGATTGCATTCATTTTGGAACAAATTACATCTTCAACTAATTCTCATTTTCTTTAGTCGTTCCTCCATCTATAATGTCTATGACATTAAAACCAGTCATAAATGTTATAGTTTGTGACATCTTTGTTGAATTTTAGTGCAGATTCTAATGACTTTCTTTTACAAAAAGAATAAATATGAATGTATCTTATTTATTATATTCTGACCCTGCCATTTTGCAACTGTGAAAAATTAGCTGTTCACTGGTGTGCAGTTTGTCTGAGATGTGTAATGTGAGCACTATCATTTATAGGAATATGTTAAATAAAATCAAAAAAATCATTGAATGGTTAAAAGTACTCTGAATCAAACCTTACAAAAACAGAACAGGCACAGTCTTGTTTTTTCTGGTATCATGGGATAATTGCCAGCTATCTTCACATACTCTTTAAACTCTAGGAAAAGTTTCATTGTCAGAGCAACAGAAATCATACTTTATAGAATTTTTAAGTATGTTTGTTAGAAAGATTTAAAAATCAGATTGATTGAAGTATTTGATGGGAAGTAGTAATGACATAAGTATAAGAAAGCAGTTATTTGTAATAAATCTTACTGAAAAGGAATTTTGTCTATTATATTGGGGAGAGTGTGTGTCTCTCTTAAAATAAAGAGCATTCTTTATTCTCTTTGTAGAAAGTAACTTAAGCGTGCTCAAAACCTTTTTTAAAATGAGTTCATATTCACTTCTTGTTTTGGTCAAAAATTTTTTTGATTATTAAAGATGTATTCTACCAAAATATCACATGAAGTCTTAGGAACTAGACCAGTGATGTGCTGGTACATGTTTAACAACCAGTCCTCTGTGTATAAAAAGAAATACCCTGATTTATAATGTTTGCCGATTTTCATGATGTCAATACTCCCATCGTGGCCCATTTCAAGCTAAAAGAGTGACATCAAAAAATTGGCAGGAAAATATTTGAAAATTAAACAATTGGTTCTTATAAGTCTGTATGAGCTGGCTCCAAAATACTGCTGAACTACATTATTCAATATTAGAAACTTTAAATCATTTACAGCTCTCAAAACAAGAAATTCAGATTTCCAAATTAGTAGTCAACTTATTTAATATCAATCATTCAAAAATATTATTTGCTTTTAAAATATCAGCCTTCTGCAAAAGCAAATACCACCACAACTTAATTATTAAGTTATGTAGTTGATTAAGTAGATCTATAAAACCGATGTTAAGAACTTAATGTTGAATGCTGTTAGTCTGCTACTCTCCAAGGAGTAGGAAAACATTTTTCCTAGACACCAGTTTATTTTTTAAAACTGAAAACATCTCTATTTTTCCCATTTCTGTTTTAATTATACACCAAAATTTGTATTTTCATACTACATATGTTGCTTGTTGTTTTTACATAAGAGCATTATAATGGTAATTATCCGATGCCAACAATATAAATATAAATCTGCATTATCATTTTTAATGGCAGTATATATATTTCCTTGTATGGCACATGTTTTAAAATGAACTAAAAGACTCCTGTTTTAGAAAGAAAGTAAGCTATGTAGTCATTGTTTCCCTTTCAAATGAAGTTGGTTTGTTTTTTTTTTGGCTTTTATAATTAGACAGAAATATCACTGATTTAACTGAGAAATTTTCCTTGTAAAATTTTTTTCTAAATATTAGTGGAATCATTAAAACAGAATGTGGAAGTAAATGAAGAATTGCCCAAGGTGATGTTACCTTTTTGGCTGTCCTGTATGCTTGCTGTTTCCAGATCTCTCCACCTTATAAATCACATATTGCTTGCTCCTTGTTCTTCATGAGCCCATGGTAGGCCCTTGACGTTCACAGACTTTCCAAAGCTCCAGATCAACAAATATACTATATTTACCTCCCCTTTACATATCGTATAGAATAGCTAAACTATAATAAAGCATTCTTTAAGTGGTCCTTTCAAGTATCTGCATTTATAAAATTAAATGTAGAACTAAAGCATTTAATATTTTTGTCACTGAGACAAACTTGAGACTATATTATTAAACTTATTACATTATTTGTACATTACTTTTTATTGTACAAATGACTATGTAATCAAAAGATTTATATTTTACCCCTTAATCGCCTGGATTTAGTAAACAGCAAATCTGGCTTAATCATAAACTTTGCTACATTGCCACAAGCAGAAGAGTTAGTCTTTTCTTGGCCACTATGAGTCTGAACACCTCATTCTCCTCCTTGGATATGGATATTTGCAAAGTAAGTTCCTTCCAGTGAAGACATATTTTATCTACACCGAACACTTTTTTTTTTGGGCCTTTAACCCTTGTCTTCTCTAAGCTTCACTACAGTGTGGTCTGCTGCTACTGATTTTCCTGTTAATAACAGCAAAAAATCACTTTCTCAGAATGTTCTTTACTCAGAGTAATGGTTTGTTCCATAGCCGCTCTCCCGCCTGTTGCTTCCCTGAAGTGTTTGCACAGTCTCTGGCTTTAACTTGAACCACATTGTCACAAAAAGACACATGTTTCTTGAATATATCCCCAGACCACAAGTTAACCACATTTTCAGATTTTACTTATTTTTTTTTCTCCCTTGAAAACCCATTTTTGCCTTGGTTGGAGCATTCCCTGAGATAGTTTAATGAATGATGATTTCTAGCTTCTGTATCAAGCACCTGGTAGAGGCCACATCTTGTATCTAAGTCTACATCACATATCCGAGTCACCTAGAAATTCATCATTTCATTCTTTATCTCTCCCAAACTTATATTTCAGATCTTTTCACTTTTTCTTCACTTCCATTACCAAATCCAGTAGTTGGGTTTCTTTTAGAGGATTTTTTCCTGCCAGTAAAAATCTCTTTATCGTTTTGTGAGTGTTACTGTATACGTAATAAAGCTGTGTTGAGATGAAGAGTCTAGCCCCAACTCACAGGCTAAGTGACTAACTCCTCCCTCAGAATTTCAAGATTAGCAAAACTCTAACTCACTGCACCTCATGATCCTTTGGGTCACTCAAACGTATCAGAAGTTGCAAATGTAAACACTTGAGAATGCAGATTTCATCTATATTGTATGTAGACGTCAATTCATACTCTCTAGCATTTCTCATTTGTTTGTTTCTTCCCTAGAGAAGTGGAATAAGCATTGGTTAACTGAATCCCTTTGAAAAGCATTAAAATATCCACTTTTTTTTTAAAAAAAGTACATTCTCTAAAAGTGGATAGTTAGATATTATCTTTCAGAAAAGAAAGTTTCTGTTAAGATACAACCGTGGGCTTTTCTACATGTTTCTGTAGACAGTTCAGGCTTCTTTTGACATCATTTTTAATAAACAGCAATACAATTCCAGATCACTTGAGTAAATGGATGCATTTGCAACATTCATTTGGCACTACATTCTCTTGATGATTATGGCATTTGATATGTTCTTTTTTGCCCTCTTTGTCAGCCTGGTTCTTCATGTCAATCTATAGTCTTTTATGTGGTTAACTTGACAGATGCAGGAAATTGCTGCCAAGCTTTGAGACGAATTTTTTCAGCAGTGGCATCTGGGTATCAGATGGTCCTCTTGGCTGGCCTCTTGTCTTGCTGCATGTTGGTTTTAGTGGGGTCTGGTGCAGCATCACCTGTTGCTATGCTCCCTTTTCCTCCCATATGTCCATTTCCCGTGATTCATGGATGAATGTGAGAATAGAAGCTCTGGTTCTGTCTTTATTTCAGAAAAAAAATCTACAGAAATATGTTAGAAGGTGCACAGTTCTCTCTCTGACAAAGGGATACTTCCCTTTGGCTGGCATGCCTATCAGCTAATAATATGGTTACAAAGACCATGTTTTTAAAGACATTTTAAATGAAAGGCAAGAAGAAGGATAATGACTAATTAGTGGAAGTGCCAGAACTGCTTTATTTCCTTTGATTCACATTAAATTAAGATGCTCCCATTGTTGTATAACATAATCAGGGGGAAATTGTACTTTTGTTTTTATTATCTACTTGGACTTTACAAAGCTTGCTTTCTAAGTTTAAAAAGGAAATTATTCCCTCGGAAAGCATTATTTTGTCTGCTTCCTGCAATCTAGAATCCCACTGTTTACATTTGTATCATATTTTTAAAACACTAAGACAAGACCTGTAGGAAATCACTCTCATGAAGAAGGCCTTCCTCATATTATTAAGCCATAGGGAGCATGGACCCTGGGAGAGTCCAGGGTGTGCTAAACGCACAAGCCTGACTCTCAAGGCCCCATGTCCTTTGCCCTCCTCTGATGTTTACCTCTCAGCTACTAGCACCTCTTCCATTCTCTCTTAGCAGTACCACAACTTTGCAAAACTGCCCAGGGGGCACCATTCACATTGTATTGCCTCAGCGATGGAGGCTTAAGGGTCAGGTCCTTCGCTGTTCTATATTCTTCACACTCCAGAGGTCCTAGGACAAGACACTCCTCTAACTGGTTAAGATGTGGTCCTTTAATGGGACTAAAATTTGAGTTCTATGCAACTACATTTTCCAAAATGTTCTGCAAAAGGACCTGGGGACCAGAGTATGGCCCTAGTGAAGCTAGTTACATCTTTTTGGTCATGCTGCCACCAGGGTGTTTCTCTTCCCACCCTCCATCTCTTAATAATGAAAACCTCTCCTGAGTTACTAGCAAAAAAAGTTTCTAGAGTCATATTCGCAAGGGAAATTGAGTTTAGGCATTTGGGTGAACTGGAGCATTGCCCCAGCTAGGCTGACCCAAGGAGGGGTGCCACGGAATTGGTGACAATGCAGGAGGAAAAGGTCCTTATGTGGTATCTCTCATTTTCTCCTCGCTGTCATCTCCTACACTTTTATAATTTGTCAGGGATAAGCAGAAAGGGAAGGAAGTACAACCGATTTTAAGGGTGTTTTTCTTAATAAAACGACAAAATAAAATAGCAGAAAGAAAACACTGCCATGACAAATACACATCAGATACTCGGTATGTTTCACCCTCCAGGCTCTAATAGCTTTCAGATTAGCTGGAAACTGCTTGCAGCTTGGTAAAACTGCCTGTAAGAAAAGCCAAAATTATTCCTCTAGAATAATTGGTAATTTTTGCTCGTGTTCATAATAATAAATTTAGCAGCTATATTTATTTTAAAATTATACCTGTTTGATTTTAAAAACTGTTTCAATAATGCATATTTCCTTTTAAAAAAGTCAATCTGTAACTTTTTGATTGCTTATTGTATGTCAATGATTGCACTAAAAACTGAGATATACTGAGAAATTGTATGACAAGTTTACCTGCCCTTAAGAAACATTTATATATTTTTATTGAGGATCCTTGAAACAAGTGAGTACAAAAGAAAAATGTATTGTTCAACTGCTAGAATATAATAGCCCCTAACATTTACTGGGTACTTACTAATATATCAGACATTGTTCTAAATGATGTGCAAAATCATTTGCAAATTATTTAATTCTCACAACAACCCAGCAAGATGTCTCCTGTTATCATCACAATTTTTCAGATAGGGAAACAGAGGCACAAGAAGTTGAATGGTTTGCCCAAGATCATTGGTTGAGCCAGCATTTGATTCCAGGCCACCTGTCTCCAGAACTTATACCCTCAAGCATTTTATTCCACCACCGCTCATGAAGTAGTCATTAAGAGTTGGAATGTAAAGTAGCATTTGCTGCCTCTGAGGCTTTACACTGTCAATTTCCTACGGGGGATGGAGGAAGAGGGTAACTCCGTTCTTCTCCATTCTTCAATTTGTCTCCTCAGAGAACTCTTAGCTAATCACCCTCCGCTAGGGAGCAGTCTCCAGGTCCCCACACCTCCACATGTCCCTTGCACCCATTTTTCTTCATTTACATTTCCTGCCTGGTTCAAGAAAGCCTCTGGAGGCCAGTGATAGCACAGGAGGATCACAGAGGAGATAGAAAACACAAAAACTATCACTTTAAGGAGAGGCCAAATTTTTCCAGTGCTGAACCTGAAACAGATGAGAACAAGATGCAGTAGTAATATATTAAGATAAAAATGAGTATATATGGAAGTTTAGGTTCTATGATATTATTTTTCCCAGTAAAAGTCAGCCATTGAGACAAAACAGGGCAATTGGAAACTGAGGGTTTAAGAAGAGTTTTTCTTTAGGAGATATTAGCAGAAAGGCTTCTTGGGTATTGTCAGGAAGTGGTTTCTGGTAACAACCAAGCCATTCTTAGCTCTGCTGTGGACACAGCCCATACTTTGTTTTCTCAGCCTGATGCCTGGTATATAATTGATGCTCAATATTTTTCATATGAATTAATGATGAAAGACTAGACATATGAATTGCAAATTAACCTGCCCATTTAACCAAAGTGAAGTGACTGTATTTGATAATGACTTTACCTATTCAGTAGAAGTAGAATGGAAACTAATGTACCATTAAGCCAGAATTACATTAAACCTATCAAAATATGTAGAAGCCACTATAATCATAATTGCAGTAGGAACACCTGCAACTTTTCTTTAAGTGGATTATATATTTTGAGACTGTTATATTTTTAATTTATTTTGCATTTTAGAATCAGTTATACAAGATTCAAGATAGTATCTCTCTTCTATTCTTTACTATTCCATGGTGGTGGTGTCATTGGTCTCTATGCCAAATTCAGGTAGTATGAGAATCCTCTTTTCTTTCTCTTAACAGAAAGGTTGTGGGTACCATCTGGATCTATTAATGGTGGCTGTCATGCTTGGTGTGTGCTCCATCATGGGCCTGCCGTGGTTTGTGGCTGCCACTGTCCTCTCCATCACTCATGTCAACAGCCTAAAACTGGAATCAGAATGTTCAGCTCCAGGAGAACAACCCAAATTTCTTGGCATTCGGGAGCAAAGGGTTACTGGGCTTATGATTTTTATTCTTATGGGTTCATCAGTCTTTATGACCAGTATTCTGAAGGTAATGAAATCTGCCTTTATGAATTTGAGAGAAGGAAGAATATATTTATTATTGCTTAAGAAATTTCATTTGAATCTAAGCCATCAATTTGTGAATATTGTATGGCATGTGATGAAAGTGATGAAATTTTACCATGTTTATATAACTTCTTAACAAGGGAAATTATGTGCTATATTTTAGAATCCTTAAATACATAAAAAAATTAAATCTGGCAGAGTAAAATTTGATGTGGAAATTATTATTGTAATTTTGAAATGAAAATCAGGTTATGGGAAAGAGTCACTCATCTCTGATTGACCTGTGACCTGAGTTTACTGTAGGCCTACACAAAATAA
Organism: Delphinapterus leucas; assembly: GCF_059928025.1. Classification (NCBI taxonomy): domain Eukaryota; kingdom Metazoa; phylum Chordata; class Mammalia; order Artiodactyla; family Monodontidae; genus Delphinapterus; species Delphinapterus leucas. The sequence goes on along the minus strand of NC_143136.1, from coordinate 69,952,201 downwards.
AGTTTCTATTTTCTTGTCAGTGGACAGATATATTTGCAATTAATATTACTTAATATAGGGTGGAGGTACAGAGATAAGCAATGTCATGGTCACGGCCACATATGCAGTTTTGTATTTTAAATGTTTCATAAAACTACTACATGAACATCATTATTATACATACTTATTTTTTATGTTTCAAGTAGTTGAATCCTGAACTTTCTGAATGTATTTGGGTTTATTAAACCCCATCATAATTTTACTAACAGCTATTTTTCTGTGTATAAAATTAATCTCAATTTATGAAATAAAGTATGTCTCACTTTTATCCTTAAATATAAAATAAAATAGTTGAATCCATTTTAAAGAGCATTAAAGAGCAATTGTTTTGTCATATAATTTTGACAGGTACTTCAAAGGTGTGTTCATTGTATTTTAAATTATAACTCATTTTAGTTGTCCATACTTTGAAAATTCTAATTGAATTATTTAATAATTTATACAAGTTTACCTTTATTTAATAATTTACACAATTTGCAAGAACTAATTTCTATGTTATATAAGTAATTATAGAGAAAAAAATGATGCTGAGGTATTCCAATAAAAAGAGAAAAATTGAATGATCCACATGTTTACAAGTATCTGGTAAAATGTAGGAACGATGTCTAAATGTTAGCTCCATCCTTCACCTTTAATCTAAATATCTTACCATTGTGAAACAAAATTCAAATTTCCCCAAAGCAGCATAATAATAATAGTTAATATTTATTGTTTATTACGTATCATATGTGTTTTTATTGGTTTTGACCTATTAAATACTTATAACAGACCTATTATTATCCCTTTTTAGATATTGGGAAACTAAGGCACAGAGAGCTTAGGTAACTTACCTAAGGTTATGCAGCTAAAAAGTGCTTAGGGCTGGGATTTTAACCCATGTCTTCTGGCTCTGCCCTATACTGCTTCTAAAATATTTATTTATTTTTCTGTGTTTTTCTTTGGAAATGCAGAATATATTGACCACATTGTATTTGAAAATAACTTGTGCCTTTTTTCTAATTGTTCTTTTACAGTTTATTCCTATGCCAGTGCTATATGGAGTGTTCCTTTATATGGGTGCTTCATCGCTAAAAGGAATTCAGGTAAATTACAGTAATACAAGCACATCTGTGATGACTTATCTTAAGGTCTGTTGATGCTAAGTCATGTGGTAGCTAAAAAAATGCCATTATCTGAGGAGCAGCTTTCAGACTACAATTAAATTTCTTCAAACTGGTTCATAATCTGAGCGTACTTTTGTTTACTATGAGTATATTAAAACTGTAAAAGGTTTGGACTTTATAATCCTTTTAGAAAAAGATAGCAGTACATTTAAAAATATATCCAAATACTTTTAATCTTTGATACTGTGACCATGTATGTGGACACCTATCTAAGAAAACAGAAAAAAAATTTTGCACAAAGATGTTCCTTGTAACACATATTATCAAAATATTGGAAACAACCCAATTATTCAACAGCAGTAAAATAATTAAGTTATCTAAGGAACATTAGTTTAAAATTGATAAATATGATGACTATAAAAATAACACAGTAAAGATGCTTATGACAAAGTGAAATGCAAAGTGAAAAAGTGGAAAAATGAGTTGTAGCTATGATACGTTTATAAAACTGTGAGTGTGGGTGGATTAAGAAGGAAGGTAGAGAAATAAAGACAATTTATTAAGGTAATGAGCTCCTGGGTGATATTTTTTCCTTTTATGTTTGTTTTCCTGTTGTTATTACAATTGTCTTTATAGAATTATTTTGTAAATTAAGGAAAACCTTATTAATTGTTTAAGTATTGGCTAAATAAATATAGTTTTTGTATTAATTTCCCATTGCTACATTACAAATTGCTATAAAACTTAGTGGCTTAAAACAGTAAACATTTATTATCTCACAGTTTCTGTGGGTCATGAATTTGGGAACTTATTAGCTGGGTGATTCTGGCTCAAGATGTCTCACGTGGTTGCTATCAAGATGTGGACAAGAGCTGCAGTCATTTGAAGGCTTGAATAGGACTAGAAGGTGTATGTCCAAGATGGCTTATCATATAGCTGAGGGCAAGAGACATTAGTTCCTCTCTGGCTATTGGTAGGAGGCCTCTCCATCAGACACTTAAATGTCCTCACACTAGAGAAGCTAACTTCCATCCCAGTGAACAATACGAGAGAGAATGAGGGCAAAGTCACTGTGCCTATTGACAATCTCCAAAGTCACGCACGGTCACTTCCACTTTTCTTCTATTTGTTAGAAGCAAGTCATTGTGTCCAGTTTGCACGCACAGGGAGGGAAATTAGAATCCATCTCTTGAAGAGAATAATACCAAAGAATTTGTGGACACATTTCAAAAGTACCACAAGATTATTCTAAATTTTTATGGAGGCTGTTGACAAATTATTCCTGTTTATGTTACTGTAGTGGGTTGAATAGTGCCTCTTTCCCCCATTCATATCCACCTGGAATCTCAGAATGTGACCTTATTTGGAAATAGAGTCTTTGCAGATGTAATTAGTTATGGATTTCAAAATGAGCTCACCCTGGATTTAGGGTGAACCCTAAATCCAATGACTGGGGTCCTTATAAGAAGAGGAGAGGAGAGGACACAGAGAGACATAGGGAAGAAAGCCACATAAAGGTGGAGGCAGAGATTGGAGTTTTGCCACCACAAGCCAAGGTACATCAGGAACCAACAGAAGCTGGAAGAGGCAAGGAAATTTTCTTCCCTACTGCCTTCAGAGGGAGCGTGGCCCACCAACACTCTAAATTTCTATTGTTTAAGCCACCAAGTTGTAATTTGTCACAGCAGCACTAGGGAACTAACACAGGTTTCGACTTAAATTTGCCTTTGAATCATCTTGTTTTATAACAACATTATTGTTCCAAAACACTTAAATTTTCTTGAAAAAGAGACTACTTTTGAGGATTATTTATTGTAAAGTATAGTTTGTTTTTGTTGGCTAAAAGTCAATATAAAGTACCACGTTTTCTTTGACAAGCCAGACTCACTGCCATTCAGAGACCTACAGAGGAAAAGTCATCTGAATAAGTGCTATGAATTTGTCAAATTAACACTTTTTAAGTGGAGCACAGGGTGCTGCATGGTGAACTGCGGTTCAACAACAGACCACAAGAGAAGCTGAAATAGAGAAGTTTATCACTCACAGGTCTACACAGGAAGTACCTGGCCTTGAGGGGCCGCATGGGGAGGTCCAGACAAAGTGAAGACAGAGAGAGGGAGACAGGACTTGGGACACATGCTTTTATTAGGGTCAGTGGGTGGAGTGCTTTGGGGTTCCTGGGCTAAGGCCGAATTGGACTCTTCAAATCGAAAGAGCAGGGTTTTGGTAAGCTTTGTGGGAGTCTTATCTAAGGGGTGTATAAGGAGAAGGCAGTGGGGGGCAGGGGAGGCTGCTGATCACAAGGGCCGTTGGAGAAGCTACATCAGGAACTTATATCTATTTGCGACTCTACAGGCAGCTGTCTAAGGCGTACACTTGCATGAGGGGTTAGGGCAGTTTAAGGTCACCTCAGGCTGCTTGATCAAACAAAATGGATGATAAGGCAGCAACACTATGGAATAGCTTAGCTAAACTCTCAACACTGAGGGACAGGCGGCACAGGAACTCTTTTCCTGAATAAACAACTAACCAGCTTCTGCCTTTGGGAGAAGGAAAACCACTTTAGCCTTAGGATACTACTGAATGTCAGAACTGAGGCAAAACTTTAATATGAAGTTATTGTAAGATCACTGAACACCCAAAGTAGATAGCATGACTCTGTTCATCCTGCCACTGGGTAAAATTAACTTGGGAGAAGGAGATGGTTGAGAAGTGTTATGCATTTAATTTTACTCAAACTACATTTAATTTGCTCAGCTGTAACTTCATGTATGAAAAGTATATTTTAAAAGAATTGGTTCTGTAAGGCAGATAGGGAAGAGTATTGAAAAGGTTTTGTTTATTTGTTTTGCTGGGTTTTTTTAGTTTTTTTTTGCCTTTGGCAGAGGTTCCATGAGTACTGATTTCAACCGTAAGTGAAAAGTATTTATTCTTAGGCCTCGGGCTCACATCAATACAGCAGCAGAAGTTTAAGAAACAAAGTAAAATCATTTTGATAGGCTGCAACAGGTTTTTCCCCCTAATTCCACTCACATGATTTTATACCCGTGAAGTTTGGAACTAAACAAGAATGTCAAATTTTGGAATTATTTGGGGTGTGAATCTTGCAAATGAAAATTGAGGAAAACATTATCAAAGGCCCATGAGAAAAGTACAATGAGTTCTAAATAGCACCAATGAAACAGCAAATAGGGTTTCACACTGAGAAACAGAGTTAGTGAAAATTTAAGTAAGCCCAAAACTCAGGGAGTTGAAATTCCTATTTGGTATTTTGTGGTTAACTGGATGGGGAAACGGGATACTGATATTAGGACAAGATCAAAGGCAAATGCAAAACTCAGAATACGTTTAGCATGATTATCATTACTTGAGTAATAATAATTAAAAATGTGCTGAATATCAACCGTTCAAGAAGCATGTCAATTTGTTACCCTGTTTGTTGGAGGGCTCTATGTGTTACCTGTTCAGTAATATTAAGAAACTTATCTAGGCTTCTCACTGTGCAACATGGCAGATAAAACACATTAGTGTTCTCATGAATGCTGTTTCTGTACTCTGATATATAACCACATTTATATTCACTCCAGCACTTCAGGAATCCAAAGTAAAGCAAATGTGCCATTTAAGCAATAACAAGTGAAGCACTCACACACTGAAGTACATTTATGCAATAACATAACTTCACAAATGGAGAAATGGTGGCTGGGAAAAATTAGTTCTATAGAAATTGAAACATTCGGTTATAACCCCAAGGATTTTACTTTATTTCTTCCCTATTGCCACCTCCACCGCACAGAGTTTTATTTATTTAATGACATGTAATTTTAAGAGATATTTAGGAGGTAGAAATAAAAAGACCCAGTGAAATATTTGTGGACAATATAGAGAGGGATAAACCAGAAACTAATTCAGCACTTAGTACTCTGCATAGAAGGTTTTCAACAATTTTTTTGGAATGTATAAATGAATATGAATGAATAAATGAACAGTGGATGAGCTGAACTATATATGATTCTGGTTTAGATGCCTGAGGGAAGGTCATGCTGCACACAGGGCACACAGAAGGAAAGATGGGTTTATGTTGAATTTGGGATATGAGGAGGCTTTGGTAAAACATGATTTTTTTTTTTTAACATCTTTATTGGACAAACATGATGTTTTGCCACTAACACTTACTTGACTTCATGGGCATTTGTTCCTTGGCATATTAGAATAATTTTGGAATATTTGATGAGAATTGCTTACAATTTTCTTATATAAAGTAGCTAAGGACTAAATCTAATATTACTCTTAAAATGCATAGGAGATATTCCTGTAGAAATGGTATGATATAGAACTGACTGATTGAAACTGTCATTTTCTAAATCATCGCTTCTTGTTGGAAATATTGAAAACTGCAAAATTTGAGAATTTTTTGAGAAAAATTAAACAAAATGATCCACATAAAATAAAGCTAACATGCGGTACAGTTTGTTAATAAGTAAAATGTGATTGAAGATCACATTTGATCAAGAAATTAAACGGAGTTAAAATTTGCTCTGAAAAATACTTTATTAACAATAATTCATCTAGGTTAAATCTTTATGGCCAAGATGTTTGTATTTTTAGAAACAGCACAAAAACCTTGTTGGGGATCCAAGTGGCAAGGCCAAAACAGCAGAGTCAAACTAAGGAGGTCAGAACATCCTACTCAGAAGCTGGATATGGGTCGAGAGCTCAAGACAGACAGAGCTGAAGTAGAGTTGAGGTCTGAGAGTCTTTAGCAAGTACGTGAAAGTTGAAACAATGGGTACGGATGAGCTATTCAGGAAAGAAGAGTCCAGGAAACCCTAGTGCTTAAGGGGCAGGTAAAAGAAGAAATTGTGATGTGATGATGAAGAGGGTGACGATAATGTTTTCTTTCAAGGCTATACTCTCTGAGGGAGCAACATTTAGCATTGGCTTTAATGTTATTAAACTCTTTTAAATTATAACATGTGTCCATATTCAAGAAAATGTGGGGTATTATAAAGCTGAAACTGTATTATTTCACAGTGTACGCTTAACAATAGTATTGTCCTGATGTCAACTTAAGTGTGATCTACCATATATTGGACCATATTATACATTTACTTGTCCTACTTCTATTGCTGTCTGTAAAAAGCAATTTAGTCTGTTTATCTTCTAGTTCTTCGATAGAATAAAGCTCTTCTGGATGCCTGCAAAACATCAACCAGATTTTATATATCTAAGGCATGTACCACTTCGAAAAGTCCATCTCTTCACAGTTATTCAGATGAGTTGCCTTGGCCTTTTGTGGATAATAAAAGTTTCAAGAGCTGCTATTGTCTTTCCCATGATGGTATGAAACTTCTAACTCAGCTCTTTTTCTCCTCCTCTGATTTTCTGCTGTCTTTGAAAATCCATGAACAAACTGGATCAATAGAATAATTTTGAACAATTTTTGGAAATCTTGGTATAAACTTTAGCCACTAAAACTAGTAACTAAGATTGGGTGTCAGATTATATATGAAGTTCAGTGATTCATACTAGCTTCATCTCTATCATTCTGAATATTAGCAGTAGTTTGAATTAATTGAAGTTGGGTGGAAGACGTAAACTTTCAAATTTTAACTTTACAGATATACTAGCAAATTTGAAAATGTAAGGGGATTTTTGAAATTAAATTTTTTAACATCTTTATTGGAGTATATAAAATCAAATTTTATTAACTATTTTAAACCAGTTTCAAATACTTCAAAAATAAAGTGAATTTGAATTACTATAAGTAATTTAAAATATCATCAGCATAGGTAGTAATGGTTTAATGTTCATTTAAAATAATGTAAACTATTAACTATGTGTATTTAAGGAAACAGTCAAATATATAGTCTTTTTCATTGCTTCTTTAAATGACTTGTATAATGGGTAAAATGATAGCCATTATTCTGGAGATGTGGCAAGAAAAGGAAGTGAAGGAAGCAAAAGTACACTCAATATCTTTTATATGCACATATCTTCAGATTTCACTTTAATGTCAGCCCTAATTGAAGTTGACTTGTTTGTACCAAAAAACAAACAAATCTAAACCTTCCATTTATATTTTTTCCCTGTTTTAAACTGCTTTATTATTTACTTCAGGTGTTAGCTCTGGTATTTGTAAGAAAGTTGATGGACTTGCTGTTTACCAAACGGGAACTCAGCTGGTTGGATGATTTAATGCCTGAGAGTAAGAAAAAGAAACTAGAAGATGCTGAAAAAGAAGTAAGTCAGAGCAAAATCAGTACCTTATAAAGAAAAGAAAAAGGAACACTTGCACAGTAATAGCTCTTTGCAAAGCTAAATTTTTGTGTTTAGCTTTAGATAGTGACTACTAACAAACACAGGTGGACTATTTTGGAAGACTGATGTTTAAAATCATCAAGCTGGAACTTGAACAGAGAGAGGACAAATCTTACATGAGTAAACCAAACCCTAATGAAATATGCAAATACTTTGTCCTTCACTATCCTTATAACTGCAAAGTTTATTTTTCTGATTCCTCCCTTCAGGATTTCAGAAACTTATTGATGCTTAAATGTTTCCAAATTATAGTCATGCAATGATTGCTTTTTGGTTGAATATGTGAGAAGAAAAAAAAAAGACATTATTACTGTTGGTATTTTCCTAGGGAGCAAAGTTCTAATAAAAAGATTCTAATTCTAATTAAAAGATTAAATTAGTTATTCTTGAAATAGATGAAATGCTTAAGAGGAAAACACGTTGATCTGATTTGCTTTCAAAGTGCTTTGAGTAAATGTTGTTAGAGAAACTTTGGGTATTTAATTACTTTCACAGACTGCTGATTTATCCTATTCTGTTTCATATGTTAAAACAATTGGTTTTAAGTTTTATGACTTATTTAAATTCATGTATAAGCCTGGGTCTATTTTGAAGGCTAGTAATCATAATATTTTTAAAGTATGTAAAAACTAAAAAGAGTAAAAATGAAAAAAATGACAAGTTCATCATTTAGCAGAATGATCGGGTCCATAGATTGTAAAATATAAGAATAAAATTTTCATGTAACTGGAAATAAATATGAAAGAAAATACTTGGTGAGACTTACGCATTATTCTTTCCATTTTTTCTTCTCCTATACGGCAGTCAGTAAATGTATTCAGTTTCCTACCTGTGGTGTATTTTCTCAAACCATAGGTATATTCCTCTTTCCTTTGGGGAATTTGTTTGCAAACATTTCAATGGTCTTAGGTTTTACTTAGCCATTAGATGAGTCCAAATTAGGCCACAGAGTCTAATGGATTACAGATAAGTCTACATAATATGTGACTGTCTGGCATTTCTTCACTTTTCCATGTTGTCCTATTACCGACGACGGATTCCACATTTAAAGATTGATCGTAATGATGTATCTTAATTCTATATGACTATTTCAATTTTCCCAAATGTTGTAGAAGTCATACTTAGTATCATACTTCTAGCAATACTTATATAATGTTAAAAATGTCATTATAAAGTTATCATGTTTCTTTATTTTTGTAAGTTTGATATATTCTTAAGTATGAGAATTTTAAAAAAATAGTGCTTTAACTATTTTTCCAAGTTGATATATTCTCATTTAAGTATGAGAGGTTTTTTTTTAATAGTGCTTTAACTAAGATATTTGGATAATTTCTGTTTGTTTTTAGGGCTTTAGTAAAGGTTTGCTCTCATCCTCAGGTACTGTTCAAGAAGAATATGACAGAATTTGGTGTAAGATAAATGTAAATAAATAGACACAAGAATATAGAAACACTAAAGCCTTAAAGTATCCATGCTTGACATAATTAAAATTTATTCAGGTTGAAAACAATTTCTAAGAAGGTTTAAATTCCAAGGAAGACAACTTTGAATACAAAACTCATTGACCACAAGCTTTCGCATAGTCTTTCTGATAATGAGAATGTTAAGTATTCTGATGCAGTAACTTACAAATGTAATTTTGCTTTATTTTCCTGCTTTGACTTCCTGTCAAATATCTCGACTAATTCTGTAGGAATAAGCTAGCAACACCCCCAGGCATACAATCATTCCTTTTACAGCATTCTCCTTAGGCCATATCCATACCGTGGAACATTCTTGCCCTTCTAAAACTTTGTAAAAAGAAAAATAATATGTATATATAATATATTATGCTTAATATTCTTCCCTTTTTTCATTCAAAGAAAATTTCAGATTCTTCCTTTATATGTCTGTGAAATAGGAGAGAACAAATTTGACAGTAATCATAAATGTATTAGAATCTGCCGTTTCCATTGCCCAGAACCATTCACATAGCTACATATGTATGGTACTTATATGTATGTGTGCCATATGTCCATTTTGGAATTTATTAACTTCAGATAGGCAGAGATGCTATGTAATGAGCTTCTAACCTTTTTATATTATAAACCCATTGTACGCCAATGGGGTGTTGACTGTTTTCTGATTGTTATAAAGATTTTAGAAGTAATTATATATTACTAAAATTCCTAGAACTCAAGTTTTCTAAAAGGATTCAAAAAGAGATTAAAGATTTATTGAGGCAAAGTTACAGCTGTATCCTTCGGTTCGGAGTATGAGAAAAAGTAAGGGAAAATGCCTTGTAATACATTAATCAGGCAGGTTTACAGACCTTTAAATTCTCAAATAGATTAATATGATGATACTTTAATGTGATCCTCAGTACATGGAAAGAAACAAGTAAACAAATAATACAGTCAAGAAATAATCCATAATTGAACATTAAAATATAGTTCTGACCAGTGCAAAGAAAGATAATTCTCCATCTGAGAAGTGGAGAGAGAAAAGTTAAATTAAAGATATTAACTTTCTAACTTGGAATTAGTATTATAAGAATATGATCAGTATAGAGAGTAGGAAGATTTAAGAAGGATTACACTAAAACTTGAATTCTGGTTGAATTTCTACTTGGTCACCCAGATCTCGGTATTCCATTTGCTTGAGGCTATGGACTCCACTGAAGGATGTGATCTTCTTACTTGGCATCTTAAACCAAGGCTCAGTCTTCCAAGAGATTGTACATTAACATGGTAAATGAACAAGTTCTCCAAAAAGTGTTGCATTTCTGCAATTACTCAAATTAATTGCATAACTTTGATTGTGATCTGGAAAGATGGTAAAGAGCAGAAATGTCTCAGCTCCCTGAGACTTGAATTTAAAATAGTCTCACCTCTTGTCCTTTTGATGATAGTTACAAGCTTGTACCTTTATCATCCAAGGTTTCACTATCAGTAGCCCACTTCTGGTCTTATGGCACTGAGAAAACATTAGTTTGACCTTAAAATTCAATAATGAGTTAAGCAGAATAAATAGCTACACAGGCCAGTCCAAGGTCGCAGAGCTTCTGTTCCAAATTTTCATGTACTTCATGCATATGCATATGCATATGCTTCAGTTTTTAGAAAGAAAGGATTATAATCAGGATAGAAATGAATATTGGAACCCTGACATTTTGCACATTGCTCTGTGTAAAGGGAAGACTGCAGAATCAAATTCTGGATGTCCAAATGTGCTCAGAGTACCAACACGCTTTCCTTCCTACTTCAGTATTCTCTAGGACATTGTACACATTTGACAAAAGGGCTGCTGTTAAAGCAGTAAGCCCCAGCAGAATGTTTGCTCCTCGGTGAGGGAGAAGGAGGTTAACGTTAGATAAATCCTGGAAATTCAACTCTGTGCAGTGATCATGATATTGACACCTCTTGGTTTGTGGGAGGTTCACTCTAACATATATGCTGTAGGGAAAAAAAGGAGGGGGGGCGAGTGGGACTTGTGATCTGTATGAAGCAGTCTCATGAGCAAGGCCAAGAAGATGGAAAAGCAATCTAAAAACAAGTGCAATTAAACAAATTAGAGAGCGTGTCTTACTGCTCAGAAAGATCAGAATTGGTTGTGGATTTGGGAAGCATGGCCTAATTATTGCACAGGCAAATGTTATTTCTAATTGAATCTTAGAGCAAGGCAAGCATATTCTTCTTCCTCAAGCAGTGGTTTTCAAAGTGTAGTCCCATGACCTCTGCTTTATCAGCCAACACCTGTCAACTTGTTACAATCTGAATTCTAAACCTACTGAGTCAAAACTCTGGAGATAGGGCCAGATTCTGTGTTAACAAGACCTCCAGGTGATTCTGAGGTGTGCTAAAATTTAAGGCAAGACCTTTCCTAAACCCACAGACTTTACATCACCAGAATATAGTCTTCTAAATCCAAGAATTATTGTATTTTATAATAATTTAGATAAGTCAATTAGAGAAACTGAATCAAATATTCTGATGAAAAAACATGTTGCATCCATGAATTCTGTATAGACTACTCCTCCTCCCTATTTTTTTTCAGTTTTCATTGTTAAAGTGAGTTGTTGTATGTATTGGCTCTTCTACATATTGGAAATTTTAAGGAATACCTCTTATAAATATAAAATTTTATGGTTTACAAATTATTATAAGTGTGTATGTGTGTGTGTGTGTGTGTGTGTGTGTGTGTATGTGTGATGCTTGTAGCATTATCTATTCTATTAGTAATTGGGGAAGGAAATGATCAAACACTTCTTAGGTTCTGTAGGCCCTGTTGTCTTCTTGGGTAAAATAAAGGGGTTAAACTTGATTTCTGAAGTCCCTTCCGTTTTTTAAGATCTATGAATTCTAAAACTGCTGAATGTTTTCTCTATCTAATACGATAGACATCTTTATGAACATTGGCTCTGTGCTGCTGTTGTTTGTACTTTGAGCTATTTGAGGGCTCCTACATAGATACAGACTTTACATGAGAAATGGATACAGTAACAGATGTTACCTATTTCACTAGGTAGAGCATTTGTTAGGTATCATAATATATGAATTGTATCTTTTACACTATCACAAACTATAATTCAGATTCATGATGTAACTTTATATATAAGATCTTATTCATCAAAACACACCACGATTTAACCCTGATTTTATTTTCCTTTTCTACTCAGCACAGGCCTTTGGCCCCAGCCAGGCTAGTTGTTCATTGTCGTGCAAACATGTCCTATTTATTCCTACCTTTTATCCTTGACCCATATTGTTTCTTCCCACCTAAATTTCTTCCTTTCTATTACCAAACTGATCAGATAAGACTGGCCCAGATACCACTGCCTCTGGTCCTATCCTTCTCATCTTCTGAGAGTAGGGTTTATGGCTTTCTTTTCATTGTTGTATACCCAGTACCTAGCAGATTACCTGTCTTGAAGATCATGCTTAATACGTATTTGCTGAATGGATTCATGAATAGCTCCTGGATTATTCTTTTTGTTCACTGTGTGCCTAGCACATAATACATGCTCAGTAAATATTTGAGTGCTATTGAATAGATTCGTTCTTAAGCCTCTATTTTTCTGCCTTTTACTGGATATAGCATTAACTGTCCTTCACTTATTTAGTATCCGAACAATGCTTTGGCCCTCTCAATTAAAAGACGGTGTTCAAATCAGAATATGGACATTCCTCTAGTCAAATTGGCAAAACCCCTCAGGTGCTCTTGGGTGAATTTTGATCATCATCCTTTGTAAAACCTCCATGTTGTAGAGCTCAGCATATTTTTTGATGGACACTGTGTAAATGAAATGCTGAATGGAACTCATTTTAGGATACTTCAGACTTATAAAGTGAAGGATACCCAGTAAGCTTTTTTGCTTTCTCTCTCTTTTCCTGTATGATTGAGATAAACTAGGTTGTGATTGTCATGACGGCTGGTGCCTGGTTTGACTGCTCCTCCCCAGAAAGTCTCAATTTTTGGCTTCCTCACAGTGCTGCCTAGGATGCAGCCGGCCCTCTATCCCCGAGCTCTGGGGCCCACCCAGCTTCCTTCTGGCACTGAAGGCAGCGGCTGCTCTGCCACCCTTCTCTTCAGATAAGCATGGCTTGGAAATGCTATCTTTAGAGGTGATGAGTTTTTGTTTGGATAGAATTATGACTAGTATAAAGCCCACACATGCTAACAAGCCACAGAGTGCAAAATAATTATTGAAAGCAATTTGAGAGAAAAGTGGAAAATCATCTGAGGAAAAAACCAAAATTGTTCCTAAAGCTTTGGTCCAATTTTTTGCTGTTAGATTGAATCTCGAGCCTTAGTTTTCTGCTGCCAGGTAACCTAAGCACTGATGGCACCATTCTTCTCTTCAGCTTTTTTTGAATTTTACTCTTTATTAAACCTTTTCTACCTGACTTCTTGACATTTTATTCCAAGTTGGTCAGAAAAGATACTACATACCAAGCTTACCTTTCAGTGGACAACCAAGGAAAGAATTACATTTTGTTTGTATTTGGTTTTACTTAAATAACGTTTGGGGTTGCTGAGTATTTTCTCTTTATGTTCTTCCATGTGCATTAAGATAACCTTTTCTTCCTGAAAGGATACATATGTTCTGCCCATGGCCTCAATGATGTGCATATAAATTAATATGGCACATGTATTATTTCCATATATAGAGACTAACCCATTTGCAAGGCATGCATCATTTTAGACTACAGATTAGTTCTGCTCAAATGCTTAATTTCAAACCAATGATACTGTCTACTCACCATGAATTAGTACTAATGGTATCTCCAAATAACATGGGGAATAGGCATAATACATAAGAAATAATGTACATCTGAGAGGTCTTAAAAGAAAAATTTTCCTTGAAAAGTAACAGGGAAAGAGAATAGAATGAATTCCTGTAATGCAAAGGGGTAACAGACACATGCCCATAGCACTGCAGAGTATAAATATAACACTGTGTTTGGGCGGGGCGTGTAGTTTATAAGCAGAGAAGTAGCAGATCTCATACAGTCCCCTGGCCTCTCCATTATTCACAGCATAGGCTGAGCATAGATGTTCTGTATGCAGCATGGCTAAGGTCCCAGCAGAGGGGCGCCTGCCTTAGTCACAGGTCGGATGTGTAGGGAGAGCCCTACAAGAGTAAAAACGAGACCTGCCCACACATTACGTTATATATTCTTAGGTTAGCTGAAGAGACTGTAGAAAACACTGTTTCTTTCAGTAACAAGAAATATGGCAATGGTTCTTTAGACTAGGCAGCATGCAAGTTGAGGACCCTAGGAACAGTCTTGCATGCCAGGAATAATGACATCAGCCAAAGGTCATGTGTTTCTGGAACCTGATTTAGACCAGCCAAGCTACTGCTAAGTTATTGAAAGAGAGAAAGCAATGAGGCTCCAGGGCCTTCCCTGTTTTCTGTCCTCAGTTCCCATTTGGTCAGGAAAGTCACCTAGCCCTTCATCTCTACACAACTTAAAATTCCAGTTCTGGAATTAGAGCCAATAATTCTAACATTTTTAAATGGCCCCAAATAGTCCTCTAAACTTGAATATTCCTAATTAACCTACTTGAAAATAAATGCATTAAACAGGAGCTATAATCTGGAGATAACTATGTTTATTTTTTGGTACATGGAAAAAGGTTAACTATAACATTATTGAAAACTAAACCAGGACATTTCAGTGCTACATAAGATTATCTTCATCCCAAAGATATACTCTTAAAACATTATATATGAAGAAATGAATGTATGAAGCATTACCATCCTTTGGGGGAGGGTGGAATATTGTCATTGTAAGAAGAAATCTGAGGCCTAAAACAAAAAGCACTCCTGTGTTTTGGTCCATAGAGAAAGATATCTTCTACTGTCTATTTCCAAGTCTCAAAGTACTGTCTTCGGACCAGCAAAATCAGCATCACCTGGAAACTTGTTAGGCCCTGCTCCAAACCGACAGAATCAGACTCTGGAGGTGCGGCCCAGTAATCTGTATTTTTAATAACCCCTCCAGGTGATTCTGATATAAACTAAAGTTTGAAAACCACTGCCCTAAATACATCTCTCATTCCTTTCTAACAGAGCATTCTGGGAATGTAATTTCAACAATGAAAACGATTACATTACCCATATGTTTGTCCTTGTAAGATTTAGATTATTTTAAAAAAAATCTTCTTGGAAAATAACCATGTTTTACATTGAGTGACATGAGGGAGGTTATTGTTAGCATTTAAATTACTTTGTGGTATAAGACTCATTAATTACTTATGTTCTCGGTAGCTGATGCTTTATTGAAAAGACCTGTGCTAGCATTAATAAATGCAAACAAAGTGGAAGGTTCTGAGGTTAATGAGAGAGTGAACCATTAATCTCTGTTTCTTCTTTAATGTAAAGTGGAGACTCATCAGGTTCACTTTGTATATTTTACATTTATCCTGCCAGGAAGAACAAAGTATGCTGGCTATGGAAGATGAGGGCACAGTACAACTCCCATTGGAGGGGCACTATAGGTAAGATATAAATGTAAGAACACACCAATATGAGTACTGGAATGTGTTGTTATACACTCTACTGAAGAATTTCGTATGTGTGGATTACTATAGAGGCTTGTTGACGTTATGTTAGAGTAGAAAGAACTGAAACTAGGTGTTAGATTACCCTGTCCCAGTACTAAGTTCTGCCGCTAGACGCTGACTATAGCCAAGTTGCTTAAAATGAAGCGAGGCAGGGAGCTGTTGTCTGAAGTCTTCTCCTATTTTATAGTGAATACGAAAGCTCTCTTTCATATTCTGTGAAAGTAGTACCTGAAGACAGGTCAAGATTCAATTCTGGGATAAGTGAGCTAGGTATTTATTGAATTCATCACATGTAAATGAACTCGGGGAAAAACAGCGTTTACCCCTTCAAAAAGACACTTCCAAAGAGATAAGCCATTTCCTGAATTGAAGGATTCAGTGATACCAGTCGTTTTAGGAAATACTTATGTCACTCTCCATAAAGAAGATTGTGCTAATCTTCTTTATGCACAAAGACAGAGCAAAAAGAGAAAAAAGCAGACTCCTCTAAGTTATAATAAAACTTTTGAAAGTATTTGGCAAAAAATTATGTATATGATCTCAAAGTGCTTAAGGATAATGTAGGGCCATACCAGTAAAAAAGCATAGAAGACGTTTGTCTGAGGAGGAGATTTTTCATAGTGTTAAAAAATAGGAGTGGATCTTCAGGGTCTGACTGTAAGACCATATTCCCTAGATTTAAAAAATATAATTATCATCTACCACTTAAGAGTGAGCACAAGTCTAGAAGGCATTTTTCCTTTCTTTCTCTCTCTTTCTTGTTTGTTTTTTTTTTTTTACAATATTTAAATTTTAAAATCCTGTTGATTGTTTAGTTGAATCAGCATATTCCCAACTTTATTCTATAGAAATCTACCTAGCCTCTTGTGGTACCCCTCTTAAAAGGATTTTGTGGTTTAATTAGTCTGAAAAATGTTCCATACCACATTTTAATTTAGAGATTCACAATGCACGTTGGCACATTAAAGGCTCTAGTACTGGCATTAAAAAAAAAAAAGTTTAACTTTGTTGTATCCAGCATTTTCTAAACTCTTTTGCTCACAAGAGTCTTTTTCACATAATATCATGAAAAACTTATATTCTACATGACGCTCTTTTGGAAACTAGTTGATTTCATGCTTTGAGTTACCAAGGGCTGGATGAATTAGAGGTATTAAAGAACACATGTCCAGATTGAGCAAGGAAGGAGCCTGTGAGACCTGTTTTGCTTCAGACTCTCAGTGTTCCTCTTAAAAATTGAATTTGTTGCCCTCTTGTGAATGTCCACAATGAGCGGCATGTGAGGTCAGCTTAGAATTTCTGTAGAACATGACTTTTTCCACAGCAGAGAATCTTTTTTTACGTGTGGTAAGAAGAGCGCTGATTTCTCACCCAATGAAACTTTCTTTGACTTGGCCTGTGTTTTATCTCTGTTGATATTTGGTTGCCTTTCTAGCCCTGGGAATGTTTTAGAGAGTTCTAAATGGCACCTATAATTGGTGCAGTTTTAAAATGTAAAAACTGCATTCATCATAGTACAGGCCCTGATATTACAGGCTCCCCCAGTCATTTGGACAAACCTCTGTCAAATACACAGGCTGCCTTCATTTATTCAATGAATATTTATTGAGTGGATACCAAGTGCCAGGCTCTGTCTAGGTCGTGGGGGAACAGCAGTGGACCAATGGGCAAGAATCCTTGTTCTCGTGAAGCTTATATTCAGGTAGAGTAGAGGTGGGGGGAGACAGGAAATAAACAAATGAACAAGTCATGTAATACAGTATTTCAAATGGTGAAAAGTGCAACAAAATCTTAAAGCAAAAAAGAGGGATGAGGTTGCTCTGAGACGATGGAAACTTTAAATGGAAATTTTAATTTCCAAAATTTGGAAATGGAAATTTAAATTTCCAAATGGAAATTTTATAAAATGGAAATTTTAATTTCCAAAATTTTTCCAATGGAGAAATTTTAAATGGAGCAGTCAGCAAAGACCTATCTGAGCAGGTGACATTTGAACTAAGGAAGGAAAGGGTTATACCACGTAAAGGAACGTTAAAAGCAGAGGGAAGAGCAAGTACAAGGCCCTGAGGGAGCAGAAAGCCTGTAGTGTCCCAGGACAGTCAGGAGGCCATTGCATTGTGGCTGGAGAGGAAGGAGCCAGGGGTGTAATAGCAGAAGGTGAAGTTAGAGGGTAAGGGTAGGGACAGGGCCTTACAGCCCATCCACTGGGCTTTTACTTTGAGTGGGTGGGAGCCACTGTCGAGTCTGAGCAGAGGGGTGAAGAGCTCTGCTGGGCTATGAATGTAGAGGCAAGAGGCCCAGCAATGAACATGCAGAACCTAAACTCTGTCATTTGAAATGGATTAGGAAAACTGTACCCCAAACCAGTTTCTATATAACTAGAATCTTTCATTTAGATTTTTATTCTTCATAGTTTTTTGGGAGAGAACTATTTAATACTTAACTTTTAATTATCAAAAATACTGTACAGAGGCATAAGACTGTCCTATGCTTAGCGTCTATCGCTAGATAACTGCAGTTTCTTATTTAATGTTTATTGTTTCATTTTGGGTAAACTCCTATCTAGAGATGATCCATCTGTGATCAATATTTCTGATGAAATGTCAAAGACTGCCTTGTGGAGGAACCTTCTGATTACTGGCGATAACTCAAAAGATAAGGAGTCAAGCTTTCCTTCTAAAAGGTTTGAATTCTAAAATAATGTGGATTTATAATGATCCCAGTCATTGAATGACATGAATCCGTTAAAAGAATAGCATTGGTCTCCATTGAACTTAGATCTAAAATCTTTCAGAAAATTCTTTTAAAAAGTGGATAGAAATCGCAATTATCACATTTGTTGGTATGTTTTCAACATCTCCCTTTCAAAATTAAAGCTCGCTCCAAAACTATGACAGTGGGGAGAAATGGTGCTATAAATGAGTCCCAATGCAGGACATTTTTGGACATTCATTTTAGCATACTCTTTTGCAGTAGGATTTTAGTGTATTCCCTCATCACCCACTTCTCAGGACCCCCTTAGATGTCTGACCACGTTTTTCATTCTCCTGTTGTCCTTTGTAAAACCCATATGGCACGTGCAATGGTAATTTTGTACTTAGATTATTTCCAGTCCCTTATTCCAACCCCCTGAAAAACCTTCCCTAACCTTTTTACCCCAAAACTTTCAGTTCCAGAAAGTTTTATCCACTTTTTCTTCTCTGTATGCAAACATTACAAACAACTCCTGCAGTTGTGGATGATAGTTTTAAATGCATGAGGTGGGAAGAGTGTGTCCTTAAATATCAAGAGTCATCGCAGGATTTCCAACTGCATTTTCCAGAATTTATAAATAAGAGTTCAAACCATCCAGTCTTCTTAGATGTTGATCTGAAGAAAATCTCTGTATTATGCCGATATTTCTTCTTATTAAAGAGTGATTGAGGGATTTGGGACGGTGTTTAATTATTAATTTCCTTTATTTTCATGACCTTAAATTAACTTTTTCTACTTAATTTTTATATTACATTTTTGTCATAAGCTCCCCTTCCTAATCACTCTAGAAGCTGATTCCCCAAAGGTAAGACCCTTTCCCTCAAACCTATTCCTTGGTTGCATTTCCTTTTGTTAAATGGTGTCTTCTAGAAACCTGGTCAGCCTATGTTCTTTGTGCGAGTTTTGGGGAGGCAAAAGGCGTGGAGAGTCTTGGGTTTAGATCCAGTGTAACATTGAGTGTTTACAGTGTTCCTATAACCACTCAGCTCTTTAAGAGGGTTTGAAACTTGAGTAAACATTTTTCCCCACGTGACTTATACAAATGCATCATATATAAATCAACAAACCTCTTAGAACTGTATTTAATAATAACATCAAATTTCTATATTTGGAAAAGAAAATTTATCCCTTGAATTAAGAGATTGCAAAGCTGGGAACTTCCATTTATGCACCACCATGCTTCCAAAACTGCAAGCTTTATCTTCATGAGAACTATCTGGAAACATGGGTTAGAAAAAGAGGCAATATTAGACTTAGAGGATATCTCTTATGGATGGTTTTTGTCACCCCAAAATGGCATGCTGCTTCAGTGTCATATCTATCTTAAACAGCATAAACAACACCAGCAGTGGATGTGCAGAGAGTCTAGGAGTCTTCACCCCATAAAGCTGGGGGATTACTTCATGTTCTCTCTCTCTTTCCCTCCTTCTCCCTCTTCTCCCCCTCTCCCTCTCTTTCTCTCCTTCGAATACCTCCACCGCTTGCTCCAAAAGGAGGTTAATGTAAGTTACTCAACAGGCTCTCTCAAAGACTTTTGGTTGATATTTTCTGTCTTTTAACAAGGCTTTAAAATCTTCATGTATTTCTTTGCTTGGCTCAAGCAGAAGTAATATTTTATTCTAAAACGTGCTTTATCTTCTTTTCCCAAAGATCCCTGCCACAGTCTGATAGAGTCATCCTCACAGTAGCTCTGATTTGCTAGACGTCTTGGAAGAAAATCAGTCATGAGAAGGGCAGTTTCTCAAACCTATTGAAATATATGCTTGTGGACCCTTTCTCATTAAAAATATGGCATTTCTCTGATTTTTAAAAATGTGAACTCTAGGTTTACGAGCTCAAAATAAAATGCCAGCCATGGGAATATGTGTAGAATTTGAGACAATCAGACTTAGAGATTGCTTTTCTTCCTGTACTCTACAGATCCATAGTGAAAACTCTTTCTCTATTTTTCTTTGGTTCAAGCAACAGTTTTATGTCATGATATTTTAGGTACTCCTTAAAGTAAATAAGTCAAGTGATGCTTTTCACCAGAAAAACTCAATTGTTTAAAATATGTGTCAGATTACTTCTCACAGTAGACTAATTCTAGTGAACAATGTAGTGTGCCTAAAAGCAGATGCAATTTTAAATAGATCACCCTTTATATTTTCATATAACCACTTTTTTCTTATTCTTTGAACCTATGTTCCCACTAACATGAGATTCAAAACTATTGTGGAATGAAAGTTTACCCAGTTTTCTTTACTTTTAAGTGTGATAAAATCTGTAGCTTTCCACGGGAAAAATATCTCTCGGTTAGTCTTTCTTCTTCATAACAGAGGAAACTGGCAGAAAGAATGTGGCTTCCAGAAATCCTAAAACTACCAATACTAACAAGAGCAATACTCTCCCCAAGCCACTGCTTTCTCTTGGTATCTGTTGAAGGCATTGAAGTGTGATGACCAGGAACTGTAAAAATGCTATACCTGCTAGCGTGTCCGTTGGCAAAAAATGCCCTAAAGACCAGGTACTCAGGGTCTCTCTCTCAAGACCTCAGATGGCTTCCCAGCAGTCTCTGACACCCCACCCCTAGGTGTTTTCATCTTATCCCCCACTATAGGCCCTAATGCCTATCAGAGAAGCCTAGATACCTTTTCTGAGTGGAATTTGGAATAGCAGTTATATTTTCTCCATTATTTCATTCGCTTTATGTTGTCCAAAAAAATTTACCCAGCTTAGGGCTTCCCTGGTGGCGCAGTGGTTGGGGGTCTGCCTGCCGATGCAGGGGACACGGGTTCGTGCCCCAGTCTGGGAAGATCCCACATGCCGCGGAGCAGCTGGACCCGTGAGCCATGGCTGCTGAGCCTGCGCGTCCGGAGCCTGTGCTCCGCAACGGGAGAGGCCACAGCAGTGAGAGGCCCGCGTACCGCAAAGGAAAAAATAAAAAATAAAAAATTTACCCAGCTTAACTGAAAGAAGGATCTAAGAACTGACTGCAGGCTTTACCACATCTGCAGGATGTCTAATTTGATCCTAGTTCAACAGCACTATACATGCATGGGACAAGCTCCTCCACAGCTTATTTAAATGAATTGACAGAAATAGGTCACATTAAAAACCACATCGCATCAGAGTAGGTGAGCAACTGCTGTGATACGCTGACACCCAAGACCAGCATTTCTTGGGCAGGTATTTGGCAGCACTTGGCTTTGCCTTGGTGGCAGAGGCTAGGGTCAAGGGACTCTGCCCCTGCTCTCCTGTCCCCACACCCCCGCCCCCTTCCATGCTGGATGCTTCTTTGCTCTAATTTCCTAGGCCTCAGCCCTCTCATGACTGCTGGGTAAATGTTGTGTATATCAACTACTATGGTGTCATTGACAAATAACAGTTTCATAGAGTGCCTGGCAGCATGAAGGTAGTGGGTCACATTTTGCCCTCTCTTGAAATATTACTTCTTTATGTTTTGTCTCATCCATCTTGTGTCCCTTGGTCCTTACAAAGTACCTGGTGTATAATAGATATGCAATATTTGTTTATTGTAGTAGCAAGTAATAGATATGATATACATTTAAGAAATATATATTGATATAATATATTGATTACAATGGAAGTTTAGAATTGATTGGCATCCTGAAAATGAATGTAACAGGGAATAAAGAGAGTAATAGCCATACACTGAGAAGATTCAAGTCAGTAATATTTTTTCATAGACGTCTTGAGCTGGTTATAAAATTTCTGCTTCACTGCTGCAATCTGATCTGATACCAGAACCACTGGTTTTAAAGAGGGGGGAAAAAAAGCCCCATTATTTAATTGGTTATTGTTTTGGAACTAAACAACCAGTATGACCAAAGTAGAACATCAGGAGGAAGCATGTCTGTGAATGATACTGACTTTCTGAATCGCTTTTTTTTTTTCACTGCCTGGTGGCTAATAGTGTCACTGGGAATTTGCTCACTCATGGAAAGGTTATGGAGCATTGTGCACACAGGAACTGTGCATGTGTAGAGACCAGTATGTCTCCGTCCCCACAGTCTCCTACAGATAGAATGTGCTTTTCTATCTTTCAAAAGTTAGAGCTCATTGGAATTGAGACTACCAGCCTCAGAAATCTGACATTCAAGCTACAAGAAAACTTAGAGGCCATTTAGTCCAAAACTAATGTACAGATGAGGAAACCAAGCCCCAGAGAAATTAAACAACTAGTCCAGGGTCACACAGCTCATTCTTAGCTTCCTGAAGCTGAATGTCATCTTCCAACTCCAAGACCAGGGCTTCCTCCACCTGCCGCCGCTGCCTTTTCTCATTGGCTTTGTTTGGCAGAAGACACTGGGAGCCAGGTAGCACCCAGGGAAAAAATTTGGAAAGTAGCGTAGCAGACACTTGTCATCTGAAAGGAACTTAAAGTAGAAGAAAGTGAGTCATGCAGATAGAGGAGTTAAAAATACAGTTAAGCCTCTCAACACATCATGTGCACACTGTTATGTCTTCTCATGGAAGGAGAACAGAAAAGAGGAAAAGTCGCTTTGCTCTGACCTGTAAGTACTGTGTGCTGAGAAGTGTGGCAGGCACAAACCCGGGTGCCGTCGACACCCGCTCACACCAGCTCTCGGTGCTGGCGGCGCGCCAGAGATGGCAGAAGCTCCGGCACTTCTTACCTGATGGCGCCGGGTGGTGGTGACAACTGAGAAGGGCTGTTTCTAGCTTGAATTGGAGGAAAAACAATTTAAAAAACACACTCTTAGAATGTGTCTAAGTTATTGACCACTACGAAAGCTGCACAGGAGGTCCTGTAGGAAAAAGGGGGCTTTAACTGTCCCTTTCCTATTTGGAGAAGAGTTATATAAAACCAAGGGTTTCCCCACCATCAACTATTTCATAGTTATATTAAGAGCCAAAGCTAACAGTAAAAATGTGTGGGTTCTTGCAGTTCAGGGCCCCAGCGGCCGGGTGTGGGTTGCCCTCGAGTCGGCAGCAGCAGGGGCCCGGGAGGGGCTTCAGCGTTCGTCTTGGCCCGCGCCAGACGTGGCCGGGAGGGAGCAGAGCTGCCCCGCGGGAGCATGCATGTACTCTTGGTGTGAGCTTCATGCATGTACTCTTGGTGTGAGCTTCATGCGTGTCAGCGCATTATTTGAATTTCACGTGAAAATTGTCAATGAGAGTAGGAAAAGTGAACATCGGAAAAATATTTAAAAAAAAATGATCGAGTCACATTACCAGTTTGCCCATTGATTAATTAATTGGAGAACAGTTAAAACAGAAGCCACTTGGGAATGAGTTTATTCTGGAAGGAGTGGGGTGAAACATGCTTCCTCTGATGGACAGGAGGAGGGTTTGTCTGTGAAGAGACGGCACAGGTGTTTGGAGGGCAGTGTGCGGGGTGACCGGGTCCTCCCGACCAGCAGAAGCGTGTCTGTCCTCTGGACGATAACGCAGTTCTCACCAAAGATCAGAATCCAGTCTGTGCACAAAGGATGCGCCACTTGCAGCCGGGCCCAGAAATACCTACTGCGACATCCATCTTGTTTATGTCATTCATAGTGTCAGTGCTATCTTAAGACAGGGGCATGAATGGCATTTTCAACAATCATCAGTGATTCATTTGCACAAATGAGGACCATGGTATTAATCTTGCATGCTTTGGGTACTGTTCTTAAAAATGTCTGGTTTTTGTTTTTTAGTTTTTGTTTCTTGAATTTCCCTTTTTCTGCAGTTCTTGGTTTCTGTCTCACTGAGTGCAGAGGATTTTAATTGCTGCTATCTATCTATGCTTTGCAGCATGAAAGAGCAATGCCTAAGGGCCCTTGTGGTGCTTTGGGGTTGATGGGTTTTGTGTCTGAACCAGCAGACCTCCCAGTAGCCATGCTGGATTGAAATAATACATTTCTCCTTTTTCCTCTGTAGCATTGAAAGCCGAAAAGAGAAGAAAGCTGACTCAGGGAAAGGTGTTGACAGGGAGACTTGTCTATGACTTGATCTTCAATTTATTTTTTACATATATATGAGAGGAGTGCCACAATTATTCATAAAACTGCTTTGATCATGTATTATAAATTCTGTCTTTCATCCCAAACCCACCTTCATACTGTAAGTAGTGCAATATTCGTTTCATTTCTGTGTTTAAACTTCTGAACGGTGAGACACCCTTGTGAGCATATACAATAGCTAATGCAAGAATCTCTGTTCCTTGCTGTATTTTAGACATTTGTAAACACTAGATTCTCGTTGTCAGTTTTACGAGAGCAATAGCTTTCTTAAAGAGATAAGTCATATTACCTAGTTTGTATTTTCCTACTTAGAGACCTGAAGATACCTGATAATTTCATTTAGAAGAATTTTGAAAGGTAGTCTTACTTCTTTTTATTTTTTATAGCTTAGCATTAGTGACTTATTTCAAAAGACCCAAATCGAAAAGTTAGTTTGAAAGCATTTTTAATAATTGTATTTATGCATTTCCTTGATTTAATATGATACATTTAATACTTAAGAATTTGTATGTAACTAAAACTTAAAGTCATTTTGAAAAATATATGTGGAAACCTATTCACAACTTGTTTAAACGAATCAGATACTAATGCAAAGAGTCAAGTAGTATTTGCTTAATATTCAGGCTGTGATTACATGATCAAATACTAGGCTTGTATGAAATGCTTTAGAAAAACTTTGTAGGTTTTGTGAGATTTTCAATATAAACCTTTATCAGAAATATGCTGTTAAATTTACCTCCCATTGACCACAAGTGTTTTCCAAATAAACCTATTATATACATACTTGTGGAATGCCACATGGTGAGTTATTGTACATGAAATTCCACTCCTGTACAGTTATTCCACTGCTAAAGGTCATGAACTGCTTAATGCTGCTCTGAATCATGTTCTAATGTTAGACTGATAGGTCTCCAATTGTCATTTTTTCTTCTGCAGAGCTCTTTTCCACATTTTAATTAAATGCATGCTGTAGAAAAATAATCTTTTAAATGAAAATTTCAGATTCTGTTTGAGAAGCTTCTGTAGATATTTCAGTCTATATGAAATAATCCATCTTTACTAAGTTTATACAAGAGGAAGGAAAGTTAAGAATTTTTGAGCATTACTAAAAATACAGTATTTTATTTCACTTCAAGTGAATGTGAATTAATAAAGATGAAATCTCATAGTGCTCTTGTTTCCTAAGAATTACCAATGATCAGCAGCCTTATAATCGTCTGTGTCCGGTTTTACAATAATTCAGAGCCCTGTGGCTTTTCCAAACTATGAATTAATATTCTGAGTATAAGTGTACATGAAAAGTGAAAAAAAAAAACCCAAAACAAATCCTCTTGTGATTATGCTTATGAAGGAAATAAACAACAAAGCCTCCACTGGGTTCAACATTTTGATGCCTTCTGTAAAATTCCCCTCACAATCTTTCAAGGAGCCATTCCGTTTATGGAACATAAGCCTAAAAAATATAAGAAGAGTTTGTAGTTAATGAAGTCTGTGTTTATAAACGCCAAGGAAAAATACAGAAACTTTACATGCCAAATGCATTGCCTTTGTGTATTTTATAATACAGATACTACATGTAACCATTCCCATTGTTTTATGACTTAGACTAGCTGTACATGCCAGTCAGTCCCAAAAGCAGCCTCCTAGTGTTTTAATATATTAATAATTGTTCTGTTTAAAATGATCATAGTGAATTAAAACCTTCACATGATCACCTATTTGAATAAGCACTCATATCCAATGAAATTCTGTATTTCTGAGTATTTTTATAGTCATTTTGTTCTTGTGTGAATTTTAATGCTATCCCTATGTTAATCTTAATATTTTGAAATCATATAAAATATAAGAAAAATGTAGTGTTATATATTTCCTCCTAATTTCAGATTCCTGGTCAAAATTACTGAATATCTTGAATGTAATTTATTGCAAAGTTTAAGTAATGTGTAAATGTGACTAGGATATTGTGTTTTTCACAACTAAGAAATGTTATGTGGAAATAAATATTTATCCTAACTAATTTCCTTGCAAATTTTAAATTGTGATGCAAAGTGTTTTGTCTTTTTTTCCTTATCAATGTAGAACATTTTGATTGAACGTAATATTTAAATTTAGACACACCCCTGATGTTAAGCAAACTTGGTGATGTAGACGTTTCAAGAGTATTCAAACAATTTGAACTGTATGAACAAACTATGATGAGAGCTATATTAGGATGTACCTCTTCAGTTTCCCGGAGAGCAGTGGCTTAGATACAGATGACATTGTACCCATGACTAGTAAAAGCTTCTAAGATCCTTAGTAGGATTTCCCATTATTAGAACTCCTTAGGCTTCGGTTTTTACCCCTCATGGGAAAAGCATTTTCTAAAATTTGTCTCCTCCCTGTTTGTTACAGTAGATCAGACGAGACCAGTATTCTTTTGTAGCCATCTAGCAATATGTTATGGAGGTAACTGCATTCAGAACTGTAATGTACTGCTTAGTATTCTCCTCTTGACTCATGAGCTTACTTTGTAATTGCTATCACTTAACAGCCTTCAGTATTGGGAAGTTTCTCCTAAATATAATTTGAGTATCTCCTTGGTGTAGTTTAGCCTTGTAGAAAGTCTCCACTGATGATTCACTAGCAACTTGTATTTCAATACAATCCCTAAATCTTTTAGGATTTTTCTTGGCTTTTAAAAGTGTGGCTCATTATTTTTTTAACCTACACTGATCTACCTCTGTTTCTACTGAAATTTAGCCTCTTTGCTTCTAGGTGTGGGACTATTTTACTATAATTGCAATATTGCTCTCCAAATTTTCCAATATATCTCTCTTGTATATTCATACAATGAAATGAGATTACAACCAGTTGAACATTTTATGAGAGTAATTTGGGTAATATGATGATTCTCTAACTATCTACTTTGAAAGTCTGCTTGTAATCAGTCCCCTTGGAGAAGCCCAATATTCAAGGCTTACTCGTAATACTTTTAGAGAGCTCTTTCGGTGTTTTCCTTAGAAAACTGTAGCTCACGGACACAGCTGTCACTTCATTACGGTTTCTATTGGTGTAATGGCCACTACTTTTTGTGCTGGAACTTTGAAAATAGGACTGTGAGCCTCGCTTCTAAGGGCAGGGTAGACACATACCTGTAACATAATGTGATGTGTACTGAGTTGGTTGTATGATGAAAGTGAGTAACTCAAGGATGGAATTTTGAGCAGGGCTAAGTTTGAAGAAAATGTTATATAAGAGGTAGCGAATGAATTAGGATGGATATGGGGAAGGAAACCTACTCCAAGAACTGCAAAGATCTCAAACATGTCAGTATTGAAAAAATAAAATAGAAAGTAAATATATGTGGTATAACAGGAGCCTGACATATGTGATGTATGACATATTTTAAATCCAGCAGAGAGCCCAATATGGTGGAGTGTTAGGAGTGTGGTCGGGACCTGTATGAAAAGGTAGGAATACAAGTTGGAGACATTATAAATGATGTTAAATTTTATGTTAGGGTATTTCAACTTTATCCATTAAGAGTTTTGAGTAATGGAGAGGCATGCATTTTGGGAAACATTAGTCTGGCAGCACGGTAGAAAACATAGTGGGGGGAAAGTGAAATTATTTCCTTAGGGATCCTGTACTCAGGATGACTCTCAGAGACTCAAACCAAGCTCTCATTGAGTGGTCTATAAACTTTTATTATGATTGAAACAAAACAGGCTCAAGCGTATTCTGTAGGTACTTAATAAGTAACTACAGGCACAAGAACTTTATGATAAATCCTTTCACATAGAGCATTCCTTTATATAATGTTTTGGTTTGTATTTTTCAAAAATGTTCAGAAAAACATGGTATCAGCAGTAATCCTGAGATGATTAAAGAAATCTAAGTGTAGTACAAAATTCAGCCAATGGCTGGCTCATATGAGTCCAGAAACCACCCTCCCCCTGCTCACCTTTTCATCCCACTTATCTCATCCATCCATAGACTTAGCTTTAGATCTAGGTACTTTTACCTTCAAGTGTGTGTAGAGTCATAGATTTCTTCCATTTGTTTATAAGCTCCTTAAAGGTAAGGATAGTGTTTTATCCCTTCTTTGTAACTCTCCGGAGCCAAGTTCTTTCTGTGCTTTGCTGTTTATTCAGCCAGCAAAGGCTGTAGACAGAATCATAAGTAAAATATATCGAAGATGTGGCCTCTCAGTTTATTAAGAATCATTAAGGATCCAGAAAGGATTCTCACTGACATGGCAGCATCGGAACAAAAGCAAAAGTTTACTGAGCACCTTCATATGCCCAAAACCTGCGGACACAAGACGCCCAAGGGGAGAACTGGTGTAACCCATGGAATCATCAAACCAGGCATGGTGTATAAACCTCCACAGCAATGCAACAGGTATGGGAGGTAGGTATTTTGGTATCTCTTTCAAATTAAGTAACTGAGGTTCAAAGAGGCTAAGTAATGTTCTTTAAAACGTTTCGCACTGTGAGTGTCGATGCTGAGATTCTAACCCACGTCCGCCTAGCCTCGGCTGGAGTGCACTGGCTGTCCAGCAGGAGGCAAGATGTGGCCACCTTCCTCCTTGACCAGGCAGTCATTCTGGCTCATGCAACCAGAATTGGGTTGAGTAATATTTCTTCTCAGTATGCTACATTTTCTTTGTCACTCATCTTTCTGTGATTAACACTAGAAACCAAACCTACTCAATGGAATAGTATTTTTGCTCACAAGTCACAAATATCATGACTTTGGATAGGAGAAACTAATTGGAACAATTAGAGTTTTTGTTGTTTGATGGGTCACACTTTTCACCATACATGTGTTTTAAATAATCTGACAAACTTGGGGTGACTGCTCAGATGAAAGATTATTTAGAATAAGAATTTTGACTGAGTTTGCTGGAGTTCAATTCCAGAAAAGACACCCTTCTCAATTTGGCAGTAAGAAAATTATCTTTCTTTTTATTAATTCAAAGCCTTGAGTTTAAATGTTAATATTGTCACAGAAAGGTGACATTCAGAGAGATGATACATTTCTACTGAGCATGACATTGGTCTTATTAATCCCATGCTCTGAGCTTTTCTTAACGATAGTGACGTTATGCTTTATTACCCACATTCATCTCTCATTCTCAACCATCCGTGTCCCTCAGACGTCCTGAATACACACTCCAGATCTTTCAGGATGTATGTAATACTGTTCTCGGACACTGCTGTCACAAAGTTGGAAGAACAAAATTCTCTTACTTTACTCTGAAAAAAACCTTCTTCTGTTTTGGTGTTGTTTTTCATTTAGAGCTTATTGAATCTTAAATATTGTACAAATCTAATAGTTTTATAAATTGGAATTCTCACATCAACTTAGAGCAAAAGCAACAAATGCCAAGTGGTGAAACTACTAGCCTCAGTGACCACCTGTGAATATAAAACACTCAGAATGACATACAGCCTGATGTGATCATTGATCTTCATGGTGGTGGCCTTGAGTCATCACGATGCATTGAATTATGGTCTATGCCGGTTATTTAAGAAAGCATGGAGATATGTAATCATTTCTGGCAAGATTTCCAATTTTAAAAAGTTCGAAAATAATTTATAAAGTGATTTT
Source organism: Delphinapterus leucas (assembly GCF_059928025.1). Taxonomy (NCBI): domain Eukaryota; kingdom Metazoa; phylum Chordata; class Mammalia; order Artiodactyla; family Monodontidae; genus Delphinapterus; species Delphinapterus leucas. Next base: position 69,922,368 of record NC_143136.1, on the reverse strand, counting down.
CTAAAAATCTTAATCAAAACTTTAAAAAGAAACACTGTATCCATAGAAGGGATGTGACAATTTCTCCCTTCCTTTGGCGCGGGTGTTCCTGGGCACCGTGCACTCTAACAGGTTGTTTACGAAAGGATCTTAGCATCCAGGTGCCTGGTGAGGCTGTGACAGTCAAAGGCAGGCAAGTCTGCACATCTTACTGGTATGACTAGTTCCTGTGTGTTTCAAACCTACCCTCAGACTAAGTCTATCTCGAATTTGTCAATTTAACTTCCTTCCTCAATAAACTAATTTAAAACTCTTACTGGAGAGTAAAACTTGTCCTATGAGGGTCAGATGAAATTTACTTTAACTTCAGTCACATCATCACCATTTGCAACCCTCATTATGTGAAAAATACGTGCTGGGATTTTTTTATTACCTCTGGGCTCCAGAGAAAACATTGGGCACGTTTTGAAACTAAAGAAACAATAAATTCATACAGTTTTGACATTGTACAATAGTTGTACAGTATCAGATATTATATAATCCTCTTAATATCTGTATAGTATCTGATAGTGTACAACATCTACTGTTGTAAAATTGTCTTATTAATATCTGAACAATACCTGATATTGCACAGTGTCTGGTTTCAATTAAGATAAAAGGAGAATTTTTACTTAATTTGCTTTATGATTACTAATTCAATCCACGATGTGAACATATGACCTATGATTACTCTTTCTGGATATAGAACTCCGCAAAGATTGGTCCAGCTACTCACAATGATTGCACTCTATTATTAGAATTATGACAAGAGCCCTATAGGGTTTGAAGGTTGGCTTATGGTTCCAATGAATGAATGATATTTGAGACTTAATTAAGGCTTATGTTCCAATGAATGAATGATATTTTGAGACTTAATTACTCAATGCCATGCGCTGAAAATTCAGTTGAAACAATTTCACAATCTTCTGTTCATTCCTATGCATGACTCACCAGTCTCATGTTGAATTGATAGATTTTTTTCCAATTCTTCCATTTTTAGATTTTTATGCTGTAACGCATTGTGTCTGGGACAACTTTTTCCAGCTATGTTTGAAACTATGTTTGAGTTCATAAAATCAATTTTTAAAAATAAGGCCATTTTGCAAATAATTGAACAAAAATATCGTGTGTCCTCAGTTATCTCAGCATCTTAAATGCATGGTTTCATTAATATAGTTATGTCAACCAAAAATAATTAAACACTTAAGTTGTTGACTTTTTTTTTTTTTTTAACTTCTACTGAGCCATCTGGGCTACCAGGATGATACTGTCGAGATTATCTGATATTATGAGCCTCATCGTAGTTCCCCGGAATAAAATGATATAGTATGTATTATATAAATAACCCAAACTATTTTGAGTTGACTTTTCAAAAGCTTATATATATGTATGATAACAGTAATTGTATATGTATTAGATAAAATCGCTATGAATTGCTTAATTTAACACATTTCTATGTATCTATTTCTTACAAAAACTGAACCCTCTCCATGTTTACGAGGCAGTTTGGGATAACAAGCAAAATAAACAAGAGCCTTTCTGAGTAAGCGTGTCCATATGCCAATGCAGTTTAGGTCTGATTCAAGACACAGAACTCATTACCTCTGAAAAAATGAAGGCACATTTATTACTGACCAGGAGAAATTCCACCGTATGTAGAATGGGAATCATATTACACACATTTGTAGCTAATTTTCAATTTTTAAAAACAAGTCCAAGGAAGTTAAAATATTCTTTTAATTAGATGCTCAAAGAAATGAAATAAGAAAAACTGATGCAAAGACTCCTTCAAGTTAGGATTTGCAATACAAATATTTTCATCTCTTAACAGGGCAAGCTGATGTGTTCACATCTCCGTTCCAAGCTGCCTCTCTCACTAGGAAACATCAGTATTTTTAAAGCACATTTACAATGCTTTCCCATCACCCTTGCTGTGTTTTTGTAGCACCTATAGCCATAACTGGCACCTGGGGGCCCTGCATTGTTGGCAGTTTCTCTCTCATTTCTTTGGAGTCTATTCAACTGCTGTGGTTTTATTCAGAAGTCAGTGCTTTTGCATATATGATTTCCTGAGACTGTTTGAATAGTCTTTCTCAGAAAACTGTGCCAGTCTGGCTGTGAACAGCTCTTCGAGGAGCTGATAGCAGCCTGGTTGGGTCAGCAGGCTTGGACTGGGGTTCACAGCCTCGCCCTGCCAGCTTCTCTCCCTACCCCCTCTTTTCTTAGCCCTGCCTCAGTGATATCACGGCCCACATCCTGCCATTCCTTCCAAGAAGAGAACAAGTCTAGTCCAGTTAGAAAAAAATGCTGCCCAGGGAACCTCTGCAAAGCTCCCATAAAAACAATTCTTATTTGTTGTTTCACTAACTGATATGGAAGTGATTTTAAATAATAAACAAAACCAGACTGAATAATTCAAACTTCCGTAAGGTTGCAAAGACAGAAGTCCCTACTTCGGGTTATAGATATGAAATTTGGGAACAAAGGTAGCTTTACATTTCTTGATTTGAGTGTACTTTTTTAACATCGTCATCTTGATGGTGCAGTTTTGAGATAATGAGAGCAAAAGTGGCTTTTCAGAAGCTTTAAATGGCATGCTGTTCCAAGGTGCTAAGGTAGAGAGAAGCATTGCTTTAGGAAGTGGCTCATGTGGGTGTATATGTGTTGGTGGGCTGTACTGCTGGCGATCCCATGGTCTTCATCTGTATACCACTGGAGGGAGAAGAAGAAAGGTCAGAATTAGGAAGTCAGTTGTCTTTTTTTTTTTTTTTTTAAACCCAAGTGAGTTCTCATTAGCATACATGGAACAACACAGGATGTTTTAATCCTTCAATCAGTTTATAAACTGACATGTGATCAAAGAGGTTTCTCATTTCCTCCTAGAGCTTTTCCAGGGCATGTAGTTCTGTCCTGCAGGAGTCTCTGATCGTCCTTTGCAGGTGCTGAGAAAACTCACTGTGAATTTGGCTTCACTGCATAGTGCTTTAAGGATATGTACAGTTAAAATATCCAAGTCCATTTTCAAATTTGACTCAAAGGACACTTAGAAACACATCATGCATAGGAGGGAATGTTTATCCTGTAAAGCCCACTTTAATTAAGTGTTATCAACTGTTAAATTTCTCCTACACTGCAGTAAGATAAACTATTAAAATAAATGAGTTTTTAGAAAGCAGTTTTTCCTAATATATATCAATAAGGCACTAGAAAAAATCTATTTCAGTATTCCATATATATTTTTAGCATAACATATGAAGTCAAAAGTCAAATGTATTATTTGCAAACACTTTTTCACTGGAATTTCACTGGAATCTCTTATCTGCATGTCTGACATTTATGTAGGATGAGTTGATGACCTGAGGCAAAAATTTATCAACTCATCCCACCACGTGAAACAAGTGGGAAGTCACTGCCAGGCAAACATATATTATGGAGACATAAATTAACTTTCATAAATGGCTTAATGTATCACGTCTTTTCTTTGAACAGTGGAAGGATACACCCCAACCTCATAAGAATCTAACCCCCAAAATATATGCCAGGTTTTGTGGTATCAAATGACTGTCCCAGTTTTACACAGTAGGTGCTGTTTGAACTGAGCACGGAGCAAAATGTGTATGTTAAAAGAGAGTGAGGGAAAGCAGGCTTTTTAAGCTAATACAGACAAGAAAGGACTTAACACAAAAATATCTAGCGCAACACACACACATATATAATCTTTGTTTCTTCTTAATCTGAAAAGGTCTAGTGCATAAAATGAATTTGACTTAATACCTAGAAACATCCTCTGAATAGGCAACAACAGCTCTAGCCATTTCCGACTTAATAAAACCAGCCTAATTGTTTATAACCTGTGGTGTTCAACAAAAGATAACATGGAAGTTGCAAAAACTGAAGCGCACTGATTACTGATACCCCACTGTTGTTAGAAGGGCTAGTAACACATACTAGAGATGGATTTGCATATTTGACCTGAGCTACTATCATGCTGGTTTCACTTTAGAATTACTCTGCCCTGTGGATAAGTGGATAATCTTATCACTGGCTAAGTGATTACTTTTTAATCAAAATAGGGAGAGACGGGACAATCACAGGACTAGGGTTTTGACCCTCTCAGGATATGCAATATTGTGCTTCTCAACCCCCAACTGTATGATATTGAACATGACTCTCTTTATGACTCAAGGATATCACTTCTTCAACTTCTCATTGGAAAAATGACTCCTTTTGCTTCCGTCCCCCGTCTCCTGGAACCTCTGTGAGGAGAAGTAGTTCCAAGAGGGGAACCAGACCCCACCAGGAAGTTCCCTCCCCTTGCAGGAAGTTTTGCTATACCATTGACTGGAAATCCACTCCAGCATCCACCAGGGCTTTGGAGATCTGAGCTGACTGCTGAAAGTGAACGTTATCTGCAGGGAGAGAAAGGAAACATAAAGTAACTAAAAGCCCGCTCCACTTTTCTGGTAGGAAGGGTGGGAAAGGCACAAGAAGAAAGGGACTGTTTGAAGTTCTAGGATTCAGCATCCCATTTAGGCCAAGACAAGTGAGTTGTGGAAAAGCAACACTGTTTTATTGAAGTAAATGTAACAGTCTTGCCCCTCATGCTTTTGTTTTGTCAGTAGTGAAATTGCAAACCTGTCTGTGATACTAAAAAGTCTAATTAACTGAAACTCACCATCTGCTGTTCCATGAATAAGGAGGTACTCAACTTGTTTAAAATTTTCAGCTCTGCTCATGACTGTTGAATTCTGGAATTGGGAAAAAGAATGTCATTATTCAAAAAAAGATCTGCCATAAACTGATTTTTCACTTCAGTTTACAAAATAAAATGTTTTCAGCTGGGGCCCCCTTTGATACAAAATATAGCAAACCGATATTCAAGCAAATGCTGTCTCCATGCATGGCAGAATGTACAGCATGCCCTGTCCCTGTGAGACAGGACCGGAAAGGGAGGATGCCACATCTTCCCTGCACATGCAGAAGAGGGCATCTGCCCCCCCAGGCTGCATGCAAAACCCCTTGAGTCCCAGATCCCAGATTGGCTGTGTCCTATGCATTAGCACAGGGCAGAGTCTCATATTAGCAATGTATGTTCCATGGGCTTATGCTGTAGTTCAGCCAAAAAGTGTATTGCCATGGCAACCATGTGTCACATGGTGCCATACATGCTACATTTCAAAGAGCCTGTACATAGCATTTGCAACTAAACATACTCTGCAATATGTCATATGAACTTTGGTCCACATTGCTAGGCTCTGAATGAGAAGCAAGTATTACCTTTTTTGGAACAGATGTTTAAAACCTAGGCAAATGTAACATATGGGAGGGGAAAGGGGTGAAAAAGATCAAGTATGGCCTTAGAAAATCAGTGGGTGGTTGTTGTCTGCCTCATTCTGCATTGGGGAAAGTGCTGCTTTTGGATCAAGCCAGGGAATTAGAAACAACTGGGAGGTCAGCTTTTTGAAGGCTGTTTCATGACCTTGGACAGGTAGGACTTCTAGAATGAAGGTGGAGTCTTTGGTGGAAAAGCTTTGAAAGTATAGAACTAGTCATCTGGTCTTAATCTGGAGATGTTTGCAGAGTTGCGATGAAGGTAAGACTGTCATAGACATTGTAGCAACTTTGGGAAGGGGTGAGCGGGACTCTGCTTCTGTTGTTGGGCAGAGGAAGGGCCGGTAGCCTCCCTATGGGTTTAAAATCAGCCAGCTTATCCTGCAGCATCTTGGTGAATCAAAGTCAACTTTATGAGAGGCAAGGTTTGTGTTTTACAGATATCTTTGTAGCTAACATCAGCTTAATATTTTGATGGGAACCCTGAAGGTCTGGCTGGAAGGGGATGGGGCTAAGGTCCGAACGTTTGTATTCTAGCCCCAGCTTCAACATCAGAGAGCTGTGCACCTAGAGACATGCTGCTGAGTGCTGTTTTCTTTGAAATGGGAGGAAGATTAACTCTTCTTGCTCTCACTGAAATAGAAATCAAGAGACATGGCTTTTTTTAAGGTTAAATTACGGTGATGTGAGGATGGTGTGACACAGTGTTTCTGGAAAAAACACATTCTGTCTACAACTTTCAGGACAAAGTCACCCAACATATCTGTGTTGACTGAGGTGATCAAGGTGATCTTTTCCTGGAAAGCTTAGAGCAAAGGCCCTCCCACTCCTGTGCAGGCTGGGTCCCACTTGTCCTGACCATATGGCATTTCTGACCCAAATTGAGAATTTACCCATGAACTTTCAGAATAAACGCCCAGGACTCATTAAAAGTCGCACTTCTGTTTTACTTTAAGAAACGTGTTATCTGGTGAGATGTCCCAGATGAATCCATCCATCCATCCCAACATTATACTCCATTCATTCTTCCATCCATTCATTCATTTTTTCAAGTCGATCAATATTGATTTGTCATATACCCAACTAAACAATAAGATCCATGAGAAGAGGAATTTATATTGTTCATTACTCTATCCTGAGCATTTAACAGAGAGCTAAATATCAATTCAAGGAATGAACCAAAGAAATGGAGGCACTTATATCGTACTCTTCACTACATTCGGTCCTAGTCTTGCAGAGGCAAGTGGGAACAGCTAGGGGAGGTGGAATAAAATATTCTCATTCTGAAACTTACCAAGATATGTTTTGCCCACTTTCAATCCATACACCATGCCATTAGTAATAAGAGCTGATACTTATTGTGTACTCCGTGCCGGTCACCCTGCTAAGCATCTTAAAGGACTTATGAAAGCACTGTTCTATTTAATCCCCACGACATTCGTGCAAGATAGGTCTACAGCAACCCCGCTTCTACACAGAGACAATAAAGCACACCAGGTTACATCAGGAAGAAGTCGGAGCTGGACACAAAGTCTGATGGCAGAACCTCTTTTACCTCCTATGCTGCACTGAGTCTCCACTAAACTTCCAAGCTGCTCACGATGTGGTCTTCCAGCAAAGATACAGGGAGAAAGAAATTGTTACTGAACTGTTCTGGGATTTGCAGTACACAAACACACTGGGTGTTCTTTGCCCCCTGCGTTCTCATGCCTTCTTAGAGTGAATTCATTGGAAGAGAGCTGGCTCGCACAGACCTTCGAGACTTGTGAGGCGTTTTGGACTGTGTGGTTGATGCAGAGCCTAATGAAGCAACAGAACCCTGAGCGATGTCCTGCCCTGGAGAGAGGAAAGGGTCAAAATCAATCTCCCAAAAGGCCAGTGTAGGATTCAAAGCTGGCGACAGCAGAGGCTGGGGCTGAGCCACCAACGGTGAACATTGCCAGTCTGAGCCCCAGACCCGGCGCCTTCATCCGGGTCCTCCTGCACCATCCTTTCTGCGGCTACACGGCTGTCTCCTCCACCTTGTTTCTCCCCACAAGAAACCCAGCTCTTCGCATGCCAAAGACAGTCAACTTTAGCACCTAGACGTGGCCCAAATATCCAGCTGTGTCACCTCCCCTCCCCTCCAAAAGCCTCTCGGGCCTTCCTTGCGCGGCAGAGTGCACAGCAAAAGCTGCTCCACGACCTCCCTGAGCCATGAGACTGAGAAATGTCGCTGAAACATAGAGTAATAGTTAGGAGACATATAAATACGCAGGACAGTTAGCAAGGAATGTGATAACTACTGGAGTTTGGACCAAAACAGTTTCTGGCTGCCTTTTTTTTCTTAAATGGAGTGAATACAGGCTGAAAGAAGACAATTTTTATAAACAAGTAAAACCCTGAGCCTAAGATAAATGTTGTGATGTACACACTGTAGCTGTGATGAACTAGACATGGTGAGAAATGCAACATACTGAGAAAAAGACGAAAACTGTGATAAAAGTGTCATGATGCAAATTGTTTTACATTAACAATATTACACTACAAAGAAAGAAAGACAAATACTTTAATGCAGCAAGGGAAAAATAAAACAAAAGCTTCCCCTGCAACCACAAGATAAGTGTGTCATTTCCAATGCACACGTCCCCCTGCTCGCTGGGAGTTGCGTCAAGAGGGACCTCGCAGTGCACGGGAAGCCAGGCAGCCTCAGGCACGCACCCATTTCAGGGCTCGCAGGCTCCTGAGAACATTTTGCCCTCCTAGAAAGATGCAGCTGTGTCACCTTGCCTCTGGAACCACCGATCATTCCCTACTAGACTGAGCATCCTGGCTTCTCAATAGAGAGAGACTCTTGACAGTCCGGCACACTTTAACCCATGAAAGACAGCCAAAGTCAGTGAAAGAAATGCATGCACTACGTTAAGGGAGAATTAATGACCAGAAATAATTCAATTGTGCTATTTCAACCCACCAAAACAGGATAATCCCCATTTGCCTATCGATGGAAACAGAAGTAAAAAAGGAAATGGATGACTAAGTTAGAAGCCGAATAGTCTGTCACCAGCTCCTAAAAAGGAAGTTTAGAGTGATAAATGGGCAAGGATGCAATGGTGGTGCAGTTGGCACTCTCCCGAGGCTAGAAACTTCCGGAGAGCCCCGCTGCCAGCAACAGCCTGGCAAAGTGAAGTGGGAAGGATGGGTCCAGTGGCAGCGCTGATCCACGGCATCTCTGCGAGGAGCTTTTCCTTCAAGCCCCAAGAAGAACCATCTGTAGCTGCTCATTGGATCGTGCTGGTTCCTCAGTTACCTTCCAGCAAATAAATCTTTGTATTTTTGAAATAAAAGAGAGAGCTGATAAGAGTGGGGAAGTACTGTGAGAAACAGAAGGTCTGACAATTTCTAAGCTACCCCTTGCGCCATCCAGGAACCATACGGACAATTTGCTTCCTGAGAATAATGGTGGCAGCCTCCATGTTTTTGTAAGCTTATTTCATGGCAGGCATAGGTGTCTCGTTTAATCCTTTCAATAATCCCATGAGGTAGCTCTGATTCTCCCCATTACTCAGATGAGGAAACAGAGGTTCAGAGAGGTTTAGTAACCTCTCCTAGCTAATAGGTGGTGGAAACAGAATTTTAGCACAGGTCAAACTCAAAAGTCCGTGCCTCTTAACATCATATTCTAGTGTCCCTTCACTTCGCAGCCAAACAACGCACTGTCATTTCCAAGCTCTGGTAGAGAAAGCAAACAGCCACAGGTGTAATGGACACCCTATTACTTCAGTGAGACAGTACCCCGAGTGTACTGACTCGCTCTGTGCATTCTTCCACTTGTGACCGAAGCCTCGTAAATAATATTAAGTGAGGCTGTTTGGGGAAGCACCATTAATGCCACAACAGAGGCCACAGAAAATTTTTAAGGAAAAATTAATTCAACCCACCACATCAGATGTTTTACTTGTCCGTATCCATCAAACAACTGTACAGGTGAGATGCCAAGGAAAGAGCTCCCATCCGCCTACAGGGGGCCCTACCTCAGGCCTCACCCAGCAACACTGGCTTCTTTAAAGATCACACAGCAGTCAACATTTTATCAGCACTCAACAAACAAGTTAAGGTTTGGCTTAAATCTGAAGGTCTCTCTCCCTTTGGCATATTCTAGGATAATAGAACAAATGTCAAATCAGTACAAGATGGCATATTTACAAAATTGCACCCTGTTTTGCATAACCTAACGATGCAGCAGTTCTTAAGGATTGAACATTTCAAATCTGCTAGCAGAAGACTGCCAAATCTATGACTGTTTCATACACTTGCCAAAAGCCTATCAAATTCTGAGCAAAATGCAAAATAAATCTCCTCTACAAGTTAAATCAGTCCCTTCTGTGTGTTCCAGGCTGCCCTCTTCTCCTGGCAACGAGGCTCAGGACTTGGGCCCCGTTTCTCTTGCCCTTGATCTGACGCTGCTCTCTGGAAGTCCATTCCCTCCCTGGTCTCCCATCCTGCCTTATTAGCCACCATGTGGCCTGCTCCTCCCACATCCCTGCTCTGTGTTATCCCTCGGTTCACCCAACCTGCTTCACAGATCCCCAGAAAACCAGCTCTGCTTGCTGCCACTCGTGTGTCTACTGTGCTCCCCTGCCTTGTCGGTCCCTCTGGCAGCCTGTGGAGAGCACCTACGCTATTTCCCTGCATCTCCCAGAAGTCTTCCTTAACTGGCTCCAGATAAGTGCCCTCTCCCTTTCCTACCCCTCAGTAGCTACATCTTATATAACTTTTTGTGCCTCCGTTTCTGGGTCAATAAAATGGAGATAATTAGAGCACTTATCTCAGAGAATCTGAGGGAGAACTGAACCTAATAACCCATGGAAAGAGCTTAGAACAGTGTCTGGCCATAGAAGCAACCACTTACTAAGTGAATTAAAAAAATGAATGAAATAAATGAAACCAGATCCCCCCCCGGTTGAGAGGAGTGGGGGGAGGTGAAACCCTAACTTCTCAGCCACTTCCCTTCCCTCCCTACATGCTCAGAAGGCACAGAATTCCTGGGGCTCCAGAGTCACAATTTGGAACTACTAGTCTTTTCCATACATACTGGGCACTTTGTCATGTTCAAGTTCATGCTTTATTACTACTCTCTTTTGTTTTTTTTTTTAAATTTATTTATTATTATTAATTTTTTGGCTGTGTTTGGTCTTCGTTTCTGTGCGAGGGCTTTCTCTGGTTGCGGCAAGTGGGGGCCACTCTTCATCGCGGTGTGCGGGCCTCTCACTGTTGTGGCCTCTCTTGCGGAGCACAGGCTCCAGACGCGCAGGCTCAGTAGTTGTGGCTCACAGGCCCAGTTGCTCCACGGCATGTGGGATCTTCCCAGAGCAGGGCTTGAACCCATGTCCCCTGCATTGGCAGGCAGATTCTCAACCACTGCGCCACCAGGGAAACCCTATTACTACTCTTTTATTTCTCTTCAAAAATTTTGCCTGTATGTTTTGTCTCACCAACAAGGTAATCAACTTCTGAACAACTAAAACACCAGGCACCTCGAATGGGTGAATGAAAGTCTACCAGGTGTTAATATTTTTTTTTACAGGTTTGACTAAAAGACCTGTGATTGACCATGGAGAGACCATTCATCAATGTTAGTCAGGAACCCACTCCTCGAGGTGGGACCACGGTTGCTATCTGCTTATCGCTATTGGGGGTGAGGGTTGTCTCATTGTCTATCTGATTCTTTTGCTCAAATCTGTCGCCATTTCTGTCGGCTGTGGACTGAGACTCGGACTGAGACTCATGGCAGCGAGTCTGCTTATACTGCTTATTAGCTACACTGTCATCCCTCCACTCTGCCTGCCTACTTAGAGCTTCTGGGACCAGCTTCTCGGAGTTTCAGGGAGATGAACAGCTTCCTTCCTCTTTGAGTCCCTGGTATCCTTTAAACATGCTCCTACCCTGCCACTCGGCAGTGGGTAGGTGACTATCTACAAAAAGGGTCGTATGGAGTCACTGTTTGTGTCATTGCATTGTGTCCAAGCCTTAGTCCCAGGGTCTCCTAATTTATATGGCAGCTTTGTGTGAATAAGAAAAGGCACTCCCTCCGGTTGGATGCGGCCCCAGAGGTGCACGCCTTAGAGAACGAAGCATAGACTAGCTTCCAGCAGTGCACAAGCTGAACAACTATACATGACATCCCTGCCTGTTCCATTTGCATATATAAATGGTTCCTTCAACTTCCTTTCCTAAATAGTAAGTAGGACCTTTATTTCACAAAATGTGCTTCTCTTGGTGTGCTTGTCTAAATTCTTTCAAATCTGGGTCATCAATGACTTAAAAATGAATCCTCTCCTCATTTGAATTTTATTAAAAATTACGTTCTCTTCCAAAGGCTGTAATTCTGGCTACTGATAATGATTCTATAGCTGAAAAGGTGTACAACGATCACAGGACCTTGCTTATTACACACTTCGATCATTCCTATCCTGGATGTGCTGGAGAAAGTCAATAGTTTAGACTACCTGGGACTCATTTTCAAACTATTTCCTCCTGACCTACGGAAATGCACAGAGCAGCGAAAGCCAGTAAGGAATTGTCTCCTTTGTCTTTTCCAAGAGGGCAGAAGGAGGGAGGGAGAGAAGGAGAGAGAAAGGGAGGAAATAAAAACAACCTGGGAAAGAGAAGTAAAAGAAGACAGGGGTCCAGAGGGGCAGCTGGGGCCTTGGAGGAAAATAGAATCTTTGAATGTGTTCCTGCCAGAGACAAAAGCACAGGCTAATTTAAAAAACAAAGGAAGGCAGCTTTCCTCTAAAGCCTGCTGTGCACCAAATATAGGTACTTAGATTCAGTTCTCCACTTTCTGAGGATGCAACTTACAGGGCAGAAACAATACAGTGAACGCATTTGCCTTACTTTCTCCTACCCACCTTAACTGTCACCCACCCAAATAATTCCTCTGAGTAACACATTGGGAACCTTTAGCTCTCTGGTACTGGCAGTTTTAATGTGTCCATTGCCAGCAATGAATTTTGTGCCAAGAAAACCCGACTTCTGGCGTGGAAGGATTAAACAGTCCTCGGGTGCCATCTGTGCAGTGAAGTGAGACAGTGACTTTGTGCTCCCAGCGTTCGTGTATTGCCATCGGTAGGAGGAAGAGATTTCTATTTACATGACTACCTCAGGCAGAGACCATCTAAGGGGAGAGATGAAAATGGCCACCTCAGTGGTGGGTAGAGTTGGAGAAGAGGGGGATGGGTGTGGGAAGGAAAAGCCTATGGGAAAATCTGGAAAAAGGTACAGGTTGACATGGGAGATTAAAACGAATTATCCTCTACGGGGAGGGCTGGTTGAAGAGGAAACACCCTGTTGGCTGATGTCCTTGAAGTGCAGTAGGGTAGGTGCTACGGACTTCCTTGGATGTCAAGGTTTAGACTTGACCCTGTACTTCTAGGTTCAAAGGCTTTCAAAATGGGATTTTTAAAATGAACTTTTGACTCATCATCCACCAGGTTCTAGAGTCAGGATGAGGGTCCTGGGCAGTACATCTCTGATGTTTTTGGGAGTTTTTAGTACTTTAGGATATTTGACAACACCCTTTAGCCATGTCCCAAATATGGCACACCACAGGAGGGATCCTGGTCGGGTCACTAGCAAGAAAATTCCAGCTGTAAAATGAGAGAAATGATGGAGACATATAATTTTTACAACAATGTTTCCCTTCAAAAAGTTTTAAAATTAACTCAAAAAAGGTTTTAAGGTTTCTATTTCATACTGGGTGATCCAAAGAATACAATGTTGAGCAAAGCCTTGAATGACTAATAATACTGCAGAGGGGAAAAAGGAGTACAAACTAACAATGGTCCAAAATGGATAAATTGAGGATTAAAGATATACAAGGAGGGGCTTCCCTGGTGGCACAGTGGTTGAGGGTCCACCTGCCGATGCAGGGGACACGGGTTCGTGCCCCCGTCCGGGAGGATCCCACATGCCGCGGAGCGGCTGGGGCCGTGAGCCATGGCCGCTGAGCCTGCGCGTCCGGAGCCTGTGCTCCGCAACGGGGGAGGCCACAACAGTGAGAGGCCCGCGTACCGCAAAAAAAAAAAAAGATATACAAGGAAAATGTCATGGGAGTCAAGAGAGAATGCTAGTCCTCTGGGTGAGCAGGACACGTTTCCTAGTGGATGAAGACAGAGGGGGAATGACATTCCAGGTCGAGGAACAGAGGACAAAGGCACAAAAGGGAAAGACCCAGAAATATTCAGTGAACATTCCAGGTAAACTGGGCCATTCTAAGAAAGGTGTTGAACACCTGGTTAAAGAATGAGGGCTGGACTAGTTGAGTGCACAGGAAAAGTCCATGAAAGTGTTACGGGTGAGGCTTAACCTCACACCTCTGTGTGGTACAGGCTGGAGTGTAGAAAGATAAGCTAAGGGGGGACCCATGGGGTTACTGTTGTAGAAGGAGGTAGTCATGTGACAGCAGCAATGTGGTTATGGAGCAGGCAAAGGATGTCTAAAGCAGCTTATTGGATGTGGAGGAGAAAGAATGGGAAAAACTGAGTCCAAAGTATCATGTGGGACGCTCAGCAGAAATAAGGGCAACCGGATTACGGGACTGCTTGGTAGTGGAAGATGATTGGTACATCACACTTTACAGGTTGTTACTTTTCTATCTTGACTGGAAAACACACACACACCCAGGCACAAACACACGCATACACCTCCCCGCCCCTCCCCCACAAGCCTTGCTAAATAAAACTGAAAGGAAGAGGTAAAACTAAACTGTCTGTACGTATCTTGCAAAATTAGAAATTTTATTTGCATTTTCTTGTGCTTTGATCAAATGGCTTCAGAACCCATAATAATGATGACATCTTACAAAAATGTACAAATATGGCTCAGAGCGATGTATGAATAGGAGGCCCAAGCATTGAGAGCTGTGGCCCAGATGTGGAGGAATTGTGGTCTTAAATTGTATGGGTTATTGTTTTTTTTTTTATCCTGGGAGGAGTTTTGAATATCCTCCGGAGAATGTAAACATCGGATGATTGACCTTGTCATCTGTAAGTTTCAGGGTTTTCAATTTACATGACAGAATCAGGAAAGTTGTTTTTTTTTCTGGCTGGGGGGCAATGTGTTGGAAGGATCCCTAGTACTTTGGCTGACACTTCCAGCTGCAGCAGGCTGCCACCAAAGAGAGGACCCTGGCTTTGCGGTGGCACCCACACTAGCACACGGGGGCCGCCAATGATGGCTACACCCAGACCATATTTCAGATGCTATAGCCCATCTGCACAGCAACCTGCCCACTGACTCTTCCATCAGGCAACCAGCCCATGGATGCTATTCAGTAACTTGGGTTCAAGGGCTTTTCAGAGTATTACCCTCCCGTACCTACACCTCACCTGCTTTACTCAAATCTTGTGTGAAAAAAACTGTACATATTTGGCTATGAATAAGAAAATTATAGGCTTGTACATACAACTTAATTATGATAATACCATAAGAAATTTTAATATGTAGTTAAAGGTTTAGAGAGTCTTCTGGGCTCTAAAGGAATACGTTGAATTTGACATGTTTTCTGAACTGAAACTTTTATAATTAAAGTAATTATCTGGTGTTGCTTTGTATTTCCAAATGAACGCATATTGTGACCTATATAGCATACGATAAAGGCTGTAATTACGCAGAATATAGTACGGGAAGCTATTGGAGTATCTCTAAACCACCTGTGTTATTTCTTTTTAACAAGAATTTCATTGGAAATTTAAAAAATATATATTTTCTGGAATAGATCCACTTAAAAATGTTCTTATACCGCTTATAAATAGGTTATAAAATGGATCTAGTTCACCATCTCTTACCCTGTAATGGTCAAGGTTGTCTTCTGGAATTGGAAGACCCATGTAACGTTCTGTGTACACTGAGTCTGTGATGGAGAAAAGAAAAAAACTTAATTCATACAATAAAAACTTTTTTCCCTTTTTTTTGGGTTACTTTATATGCTTTCATATTCTTTACTTGTGCAAAGGTCTATAGTGTTACCCTCAGAATATCTCCTCCAGATCGTCTCTACTTGGCTTTTTAAAGCAGCCAGACTCCTGCCTTTCCATACTCAGCCCTATAGCCCATTCCCTTCAGCCCTTCCTGTGAGGGCAGAGGGAGACCAAACCAGGTGATCTAAAACCCAATCAACAACCTGCCTGCAGAAAAGTCAAATGGGAAGTGCTAAGTGATAAGGACTCTACATTATCTTCTGACCCTCTCAAAGATCTTGATTAGCAAGTCAGGTAATGTCTCAATTGTCTTGAATTTCTTGGTCCTGACATCAGTCAGTATATGCTTTACTTTAGGATACTCTCTTCCCTACTGGAAACTCCTCATAATTTTCGATTACTAGTTGCTTACTTAAATCATATATTGTTTTTGGTGGAGGGGAGACAGATCAAAAGGAAAGAAATCAGTTATCATTTATTTGCTGTAAAACCCTATAACGTCTCAGCTACTCCATCATAATGCAAGTTAAACATCTGTTTTCTCTCATTTTGTGGAGAGGCCTCAATTCTGATGTTATAACTATTGAGTATTGAGAAACAGATTACATTAGTATCTGTGCTGAAGTGACATAAGCTGTTTTATCTATAGATATGGCAGAAAAACATATGCATTGTTGGTTTGGTTATTTAAACATATTTTTGACCTAATTTAAAAAAATTAAATCATGTATCAAATGTATGTGTGTGTGTATATATATATATATATATATGTGTGTGTGTGTGTGTGTGTGTATGTATTTCCTAAAATATCAGTGAGAAAATTTACTGTGGCTGAATTCCAATATAACTTTAAAAATCTGAAATAACTGTTTTTGAAACATGACCAGGTTACAGTAAATAAATAAGTATAACATGTTTCCATTGTGCTACATAGGTTAATGGCTTGAATTTCACTATAATTGTACCAGTATTTCAATATTGATTTAATTAATTATTTAGAAAAATATATCATCAAAACAACAAGCTTAAACAACATCCTAACTAACCCTTTGTGAATGACTGGAATTGGAGATTAAAAACTACATTGATAACTAATGTTAGTTGTTCCATGTGTATTGCTCATGCTTTTCCTATGGAAATCAAAATATTTTCCTCCAAAATGAGTAACAGCAATATTTTATCATTTTGATTAAAGTGAATACAGACTACAAGCAATTTTACATATCTAGAGGACACTAATATATAAAATATAGTATCTTAAAGTACACTTTTAAAATATAAGATTTTCCTAAAATGCTCATCTTTTAACATTTAAATATGAATAACTTAGGTTATACATTTAATGGAGGGGGTGGGGGGGAATAGCTTTTAAGGGCAAAATAAAAATTTCCCCAAACAGCTACAATTCTTCTTGTCCTAGAACATAATACCCCTTTCTTATGATGCTAACCAGGTTTACATGTGTAAGAAGGTCTCAAATTTTAAAAATACTATTTAAAAAATGCTTAGTGTTGTGGTTGTAAACTTTTAGAAGAAGTACGTCTTGCAATACCACTTATGTCCTCCTTCAATTGGATTTTTGAGTAATATTGTTCAAATTTGCACATATATAAGAATTCTAGAAAGTTCCCAAGTGTTAGGTTGGTCCATATATGTTTAATAACGTTCTCTTCTTACCATTATGTAGTTCCAAACTCACAAAGGTTGTTTCTATTTTATTGACCACCAGAGGTCTCCAAAAACAAGGCTTCCAATAGAACAATTAATATTAAGCAGGAAAGAATTACCTGAAAGCAAATCTATTGTGTGAGGATCAATCCTAACTATGTTCTCCAATTTTTTTTGAAACTAAAAGACGGTGTGGTCTCTTTTATACATTGGCTTCTCTTGACTTGGAGAGGCTTTAAAGAAGAGTTTTCCACAGGACTGGTACTGCGATATATTAGGACATTAAATATTTAATGAGCATATTCATTATGAATGATTCTATCCTTATACTGAATAAAGGACTTGAGATGGGGTAGGAAAAGATACAGGAAAGTAATTCACCTTCTCACCACCTCTGGCTCTTCCCCCCTACCTAGTGTTTCACTGCTTACCTGCTCCCACTTGGGAATTATACCTTACATGTGTATGATAGAGCAATACTTTCTCAGCAGTGAACAGGATATTCTAGAGTGGCTTTCACCTACTCAGAGACAGTGCAAACAAAACCCCCAGGAATTCCCCTGCCCTAGTCTCTTCTTTCCACCCAAAGTCCTACTTATATTTGACTTTTACCTGAAGGGAAAGAGATACATACTTCTCTTCTTGTTCTAATATGTGAAGCTTCAAACTCAAGTTAGAATAAAAAGAAGGAAGCGTTTATCTAAAGAATTGTAGCATTGGGGATGTTTTAAAATGTGGAAAACTGAGTTTGTTGATAAGACATTTAGAAAACAAAATTGGTTGGTAACTAAACGTGTAGATAGCATTTACTACCGTCTAACATTTCACAATGGCAGAATAAGTGAGACTGTTTCATTACAGGTATCCATAAAGTACTTCTAAGATGAATCAGTTTATTTACTGTAGAAACACTGAAACTCAAAAAGGAATGGTTTTGTCATTGGAATGTGAAGGTTCACACTCAGTAACTCTGTACCTGTGAGTGATCACTTACCATAGTACTCCCACTTTGACACGGGCGCCACGGCTATTCCACACTTGAACACGCCACTTCCTGCTCCCAGGACCATTGAGGTTACATACCCTCCATATGACTAAGAAATGGATACAGTTATTTTTATGGAGGTAAAGGAATTAAGGACATATGGTAAGCAAGTCGCAGTTTCCACATTTCTCACATCTTTATATACTGTGCCTCTTTTGAGATAGAAAGCATGGTAGAGAAGGTTTAAATTGGCCTTAGTTGGGTAGTATCTAAAGACTACACTTTCAGAGCCCTGGTCCCTCTTCTTGGTAGGTGTAAGGGGGAAAGTATTGAAAATTTGCTGGGTAGTACTAATTGAAGACAAAAAACGAACCAAAACCAAAACCAAAATAAAACCTCCCAAAACCAAAAAAGCAATAAACACTAAATCTTTACTGACTTGGACCCATGAGAAAAAGTCTCCCTCCTTCCCTCTCTCCTTCTATCCTTCTTTTCCTTTATCCCTCTTTCTCTCCTTTATTCTTTTTCTCCCTTCCTCACCTCCCTATCCCATTGTAATAAACAAAAGTGTAAGCCTGGGGGGACTCATCGCCCAGAAATCTAAGACATTGGACCTTCTTAGATTGAAATGATTGACGTGATTTTCACCTCCAAATATGTACAAACAAAAGTAAATGATCCTGCTCTGGGTTATATTCACTAAGGAAGGTGTACAGATTCATCAGCCAAACTACTCACCCAGCCCCAAATTGCAATCCGTTTGTCATCCACAAATCCCATTTTTGAAAATTGTCTAAAATACATGGAACAAGTCCACGAATTAGTATCACACTGTGTATAGAAAACTAAGATAACTGCACAAATGTGAGAAACCCTGCCATTTGTTCTCTATTTCATTCTATTAGAAACAAAGATTCATTGCTGCCAGCAATCAAATAAACACCTGAGATCGATGTCTATCTTTTTTAACTTGAGCCAGATGAACAAGGTTTACTTGTGTTGGAGTCCATAAAAAATGTGTGTGTGTGTGTGTGTGTGTGTGTGTGTGCTTCACAGAAAACAAATCCTGGCTGTTTTTTTCACAGCTTTATATAAAAATTTGCAGCCCAGATGCACTTTTCTTTACATAATTGAATTTAAATCTCTCCAGATGTTTTACAGTTTGAGAGAGGCTGTCCCTGCAATGGAGAAGTATAGAGGTGTGTAGAACATCTGGGTAGGGCTTAGAAATGTCTCTGGGCCCCCTACCTGAGAACTTAAACATCATTCTCTAAATACATCCCTCCTTATGATGGGTGTTGATTAGTTAGCTCAGCACTATTAAATAAGAAGCAATTTTTCCTTGACGGATTAAGAAGTCTTTTTGTCATTAAATTGTGTTCAGGATTGGAATCCAGGTAAAGAAAGGAGAAAAAGGTTCTTTGCGTATATTTCTTAATCTTAGCCTTACATCAAAAGGTAATTTGTTTACTTTAAAAAAAAATCTAGCAAATGGGGCCCTTAACTTTGCAATGTCAAGGGAGGAAGGGGACCCTTGCATTGACTTATATGTGACTTTAAAAAGCTTTGTTTTCAATTGATGATATGTCTTAGACTGCCCTGAGTTAAGCAATATTAGAAAAACTTCAATGTAAATAGTTTTCAACTCATTATCCTCTCCACGCAAACCTTTTAAACTTAGAACACATATGTACAGAAATGTGCACCAAATCATGCCTGTACAAGCTGGTAAACCTTTACAGAGTGAGCATACCTTGAACCAAAATATAGGACATTACTATCACCCAGAAGCCTCTGTGTCATTTCCCTCTTTGGAAAAAGAAAAAATGAAATGTCTTCCTTTTATTGGAGTCCATAAAAATTTCACCTGAATTTGTACCCATATAAATTGGGTCGTGCAGGATATACACTTTTGTTCCTGGCTTCTTTCACTCAACAGTCTGCGAGATTCATCTGTGTTGTTGTGTATAGTTCCTTTTAGTTGCTGAAAAGCAGCTACTCATTACTTTTTAAATGGAGTTGTAGATTGTGGATAACACAATTCTATCATTTTAGACTTGAGAAGACCTGGAAATAATGCCCTCTCTCACAGAGGACCAATCTGGATAAATAAAAATGTGTTTGTAAAATATCAAAGCCTCACTCCTGAACCAATTTATCCTCTCTCTTTTCTAACCTTTTTTTTTTTTTTACTTTCAAGGATAATAGCTAATCATTAACTTTGATGTAACAGACTTAGCGATACTTAATAAATTGTCATCTTCTCTCCTCTTTGGTTGTTCCTCTTTTTAAAGGCATTTTCCTCCGTCCATTTAATCATTCACAATTTTTCTCCATTTCCTAGTTTATGGTTTCACAACATTATTTAAAATCACTGACTTACTTTGCTTTCCAGACATCTATGCAGTTGGTTATAGAAACTCAAAGACTACATTTCCCATTTACCAGTTGAATGCAATTGAATGTAAGTTGGAGGGAGACCTAGTTTCAAATCCTGACCAGTCTTGGCAAATTACCTAACCTAAGAGCCTCCATTTCTTTACCTGAAGTGTAAGGTATGAACACCCACCTCTCAGGGTTGCTGTGCAGCTTCAATGAGAATGCAGGTAAAACACTGCATGTTGCATGTGCATTCCAGGGTAACCATCATTCATGACTAAAATCTTTCTTAAGCCATATCACATCTATTTATAGTCTCATAACTGATGTCATTCATCCTTAACAAAGCCCTTATAGTTGTGAGTGACAATGGTCGTGTTCCACAATTTTCCCAAATTGAGGGAGTAACCCTCACTCAGCAGAATGTAGGAGTCACTCCTAGGACTTCATAGCTGTCACCCTCCTCCAAGGTAAATGTACACCAAACTCCTCTACTTATCCTTGACTACAGGGTTGGCTTGCTTGTTTAGTTAGATGTTTACTCAGGGGTACATTTATCCCTCGGTTTGTCCCTGTGTTTGATGAATTCTGAGTCCCAGTTCCTAGAAGGTGGTAGCACATAGGTCAGCTCTCTTTCTAAGTCTAAACATAATATCTTCACTAAAAATCCAGCCCAAGAATGAAAGATTCATCCCAGGATACTTTAAATTCTTTACACTTCACAACTTTAAAATATAAATGGAGGGAGAAAGAAATCAAATGACGTTTGAATTCATCTCCTAGTCACTCACCTGGTTGCTTCAATTTGATCTTCAACTTCAACTGTTCCCAGTCTTCTGTTGACTGCATGCATGATCTTATCTCCTTGGTAACCACTTCCTCTGCCATCAAAGCTAGCTACTATAATGTTTTCTGTGCTTGCAAGGTAAGTAGCCCAGTTGAGTCTGAAGACAGCATCTGCTTTTTGACTACAGGGGCCTGCATATCTGTGAAAAATCCCAAACTGTTAGCCTTTGTGGTTTTCCTGAATCAAATGAGGAGTGCTTGCATTTCTATCCCCTGTGGACAGGAAGTGTACGTCTTCCTGTTCATGAGCCTGAAATCGTGCCAGCCCCCGGAGGTGTCCACAATGGGTCCTCTAAAACTTGGCAACATGACTATAATGGCTACGTGTTTCCTCCAAAGAGGCCCATCAGTTTTATCTTTGAAAACTGTTATCAAACACAGACTTCACAGGCCAACGGTTTCTAAGTCGTATATATCTTGGAGATCAAAGAAGTAAATATTCTAATAATTGGGATAGGGGAGTTGTGTTATGAGAAAACAATGAGGATGACAATAAATACAGCTTTGAATATATCTTTCTGACTGAGCTTACAAACATTCCTAGACTACAAGTTTCCTTGGTTGGAACTTCCTTAAGGACTTTGGCTGCTGTGGGATATGCGCCGCATGTGCCTCAGTGCCCAGGACAGTGCTGCTCACTAAGGCTCCACAAGGCACTGCGAATGGGCCAAAGTATGAACGAACACCATTCCTTAAAACTTCAGAGGAGAAACAAAGAGACTATATTGGAAGATGGGTATACTGTTTGGCATTCTATTCATTAACAAGTTTAACTCCCTCGTAGCTGCATTCTTCATATAGGCTATAACTTATCCATACACAGCTGTGTGTACAATCTCCATCAAGCCGTCTCATTTTCATTTGTTAATCAAGAGACACTCCCTACAGCTCATTGGATCTCATGTAAATACATCATCTTTGCACCATCTACAGGACTCCTGGACCCAGATCTTCTCCAATAAGTCTTCCCTCCCCAGACTGTCTCTCCTATTCATCTGCTCACTCTTCCCTCCACAGGACTGGACAAGTCCTGCTTGGACCGCTTTGCTAACATTTTCCTCCCTTTCCTTAGGGATGGCAGTCAAAAGAACTTTAGTTTTAAACAAAATATTATATGACTTTAATTTTACACTAGATTTTGCAACATTCTATCTTTAAAAAGAAGAAGGCATTCATGAATTTCTTGGGCAAGTAAACATTTTTTAACATGTGAAATGCCTTGGTCCTTTCAATGGTCTTATATTTGGTAGAATAATAGCTTCCCTTAATATTAACTATGTATCAAGTTACCTAACCCTGTAAGATTAAACAACGTCATTTTTAAAAATAGAAAACAAAGATTTAGACATATATGAAAATGAAGAGGAAAGTCACTGAAAAGAATGGGCACCAAATTTACCATATTTTTTTAACTTTCCTAATGAAGGGGAGATCTAGTCCTTACTTACTGGGGAGTCCAAGAATATAAAAATATCACTTTTTTGTTTTTTAACAAACGCTTGTGTCAAAATATCACTCTTTTTTAAAGGTAAAGGATCCTTGTTGTTTAGTATTGGGGCTAAGGCCCAAAGCAAGTGAGTGCTACTGTAGTCAATATTTGACTAAATTAGGTGTAATGAGAATCAAATAGCATATCTGGAAGTTTAAAATACCTCTTTCTCTCTCTCTGAGCTTTTATGTTTGGTTTACATGGAACTGTAAACACAGCGGAACAAGGCTGTGTCTGATGCTAGTATCTGTATCCCTTCTTTTTTTTTTTTTTTGCTAGTAGCAACAGGAAAGTATCCCTGAGTTTTCAGTTTTCCTTTCTGTATAATGGGCCCAACAGAACTTACCACATCGGCTTGCTGTGTGGACAAAATAAGGCAAATTACCTGGCATGCAGCAGGCACCCAGAACTTTTATTGGTTTGTTTCATTTTGAATAAAGGAAATGAGGCAAGTTGGGACAGGAAGAGTGACATTGTGGTATTCTGTGTGAGGTCAGGGCAATTTTGGAAATATTGAAGTAAAATATGTTCCTAGTAATTATCAAAAATATTTTACAAAGATGCCATATTTAGACCTCACATGAGCTCTTATTTACTGCTCAAAGACTTGTGATTTCAGAACTTTCTCTAGGACTTGGAGAAGTTTGGATTATAATGAATACTTTCCTGTATCACATCTTCTCTTCACCAAAAAAGGGAATGGAAAATACCAGGCATATTTCAGGGACTAAAGAAAGAGAAACCTGACATTGGGATGAATTAAAGGCTACAAATGGGAGATGTTTGGGCAAATTTGGAGATAAGGAAACTGTGAAGACTGTTAATACCCATCTATTGCTTGTTAAAATGTCCATGAGGTAAGGATGAACATGGGGACTTGAGAATCTCTTTGGAATTCCCTTGGAGTTCAGGGGGGAAAAAAAAATCAAAACAAACTCCATATGCCATTATGATAGAAGAAGAGTGTCTACCTTCTCCATTAGAAAGATGGTAGAAAACACAGGTTTGGATTTGCAATTGCAGAATGGAAGAAGAAATATTAAAATTGCTCTACAATGATTCAGGAAGAAAGGATGCATTTGGCTCTGTTTTTCAGTAAGCTACACTGGGCAAAAGATGTACAATGGTTAACTTCTAAATTATTCCCTTATCTTGAATACTTACACATCTATTAGCAGAGGATATTTCTTGGATTTATCAAAATGAGGAGGCAAGATCATCTGATACCAGAATTCTAAACAAACAGAAAGGTTAATTAGTGAATTAAGAACACTTATTAGCACATGATTTCGGTTCCTTATCTTTGTCAGTGATAAATAACATGTAGAGTTTAGCAGTTTGTTAAATTAGAATAGAAAAAGAAAATGAACCGATTTGATTCAGCATGTTTTTCAGATATAAAAATATTCTCTTTCAGGTTAAAATACTAGTTTAAGGTTAAAACAATAAAGTTGTTTCTAATGGATCTATTAAATACATTGGTGCCTTGTAAAATAAAAGGGCATCTTAGAATTGCTGATGTTTCGTTTTTATGATTCTGTTCTTTGGCATCTGATCTACTCATCTAGTTTGTTTATGGCTTATGTTTTAAGTTTCCCTCCAAAATGTTTTCCTCTTCTTGAATTTCTTTGAAGATGTTTAGGATTTTTAGTTGGCCTTAACTCTATCTTAAAATTCTGATTCAATAACATTTTTGTAATTCTTATTGCCATCCCAGACCGTAAAGCTGAGTTCCCATTTTCAGCTCTGTGTTTCACAGAATGAAATCAGGTTTATGTGGGGCAAACTGTTCTGTACGATCTTGTGCAGGTCTGTTTAATTCTCTGTGCTTGATTTAACTTTAACATCAGTTTAATAAAATTTGTTCCTAAATAATAAATCGGTTACCTTTGCTCCCAAACTCAGGCTAATTAGTTAGACTAATCTTTTTTTTTAAAGGGAGCGAGAGAGAGACAAAGAGAAAGAGTTGTTTCATATTTTAATAAGATTATTTCCAGCTTCAGTAGATTTAACCTGTATGGAAAAAAATCCTTATCTCTAGAGCTGTTCTTCCTTATGTTTATCTTTCTTTTGTTTTTTGTTTATTATAATTATTTTAGTTGAGGAAAAATTAAAAGTTTAAGAGTAAAATCTTTATGTAGATAGATTTTTCTTCAATTTGTATTTTGCTGGTTATTTTATGCCTTCTGATTAAATGTGCTTATGAGAACAAAAGTTTTCATCTTTATTATATTTGAGTAGAATGTCAAACTATCAGTTGATAATGATGTTTTTAGTAAATATGCCAAAGTCAGCACTTGATCTCCCCTTTGTTTGAATCAGCACTGGTTGATTGGAAGTGTTTTACTTCCTATCTTTTGGAAGATGCACCGTCTCTCCTTTGGCGGGGGGTGTCACATCCTAATATTGAATATGTCACATCTTAATATTCAACACCTTCTGTACCAGACGGTCCAGATAGCTCTCCAGGAATGTCTCCAGAACTCTAAGCCCTTGCCAGCTAAGCCAGATTCAAGGTCCAGCAGCATTGGCGTCACATAGGAGCTTATTACAAACTTAGAATCCTGGGTCTACCCTGACTTGCTGGCTCCAAATATGCATGTTAATAAGGTCCCAGGTGATCCATAAGCACCTGCAGTTTCAGTAGCACTGCTCTAAGCTCTTCTTCAAAAGTACCCTCTACTCTCCGTGCTTTTCCTGCCATTTAAAATTGGATGACCTGAGTTTCTTCCATTATTATCCTATATTTTAAAAAGAATCTAAAATAAATCAATCTTGATGGATTCCCCCTCCCCTATGAGTTGTTAGCCCTTAATAGAAAAGACAAGCAAACAAACAAAAACGACAACAATAAAATTACAAGATTTCCTACTCAAAGAAACCCCTTGTTCTTAGTCGTCCCTGAACATAATCCATGATCAGGCCACCAGGCCAGGGCCTATCACGGGGAGGAGGTTAGGGAAAATTCAAGACTTCTGTCCTGAGACTGAAGTTTCAACATTTTATAGCCAACCATATTTTTTTATACAAGTTATTTTAAATCTGTTTGGGTTAAAAGTAAAATATATTAGGATATCATTAAGTTAAAAACACAATTAATACTTAATAGTAGAATAGAGTTACTAATGAGATGAGACTGAACTAGCAATAATGCATTTTCTCCAAATATTTTCCTCTTAGAATAATATATGTTACAAAGAATCATACTGTATTTTTTAATTAAAAGAAAAGTAAAACTAGTGGTTCTTGTGACAGAGCATTTCATGGAAAAATAACCTTACATTAGATTTACATATAAAATAAAATACATATTGTCAGATAAACTTATATTTAGTTATATTTTTACTGGTGTTTCCATGAAAAGTTATGTTCCAACAGAAATTTAACTTACTTGTTTTGTGCAAATAAATGAAGTCCAGTTTTTTTGAGGGCATCTGGACATCCTGCAGCATTTTATCCAAAGCTGAATTGTCTTCCAGGACTCTCAGTTCTAAACAAATAATTGAGACAGCAGTCATTTGTTACAACACGAAGAATATGGATTGTGCAAAGCAATAACAAACAAGTGGGCGATTCACTGATGGGACTACACGTACTTCAGGTTATAAGCCTTGTTTTCAAGTCATTGTTAAGACACTCTAAAGCCAAAGAAAATCCCATTGTGCTAAGTACATGTTGCTTCTATTCACACACGCTTTCCTGAAAAGCAAACGGGGGTGAAATAAGAGAAAGTACCTTTATCATTGCTGTTGCTATGCAGAGTATAGAGGGGCAGACCAGGGCCTGTTAACATAATTGGGGAAAAATATATTTTAGAGTTTTGGTTTTTTTTAAAGATAACATACTTTTCAAAAATAGCGTTTGTTACCATTTAACTTTGATATAATTTTGACACCACTTAGCTTTGATAGAATGAATATCACAGTGGATAAGAAGCTTACTAAGTGTTAGCTGATTTTCCTTTTCCTTAAAATGAACGCAATTTGAGTGTAAGAAGTATTACCGGAGAGGCACAGGGCTCTGGAGAATGAAACAGAAGATGCACCTCTGACCCTGCTGGGCGCCTTGTGCACATTGCTATGTCTGAGTCCAATTTCCTCATCTGTGGACTAAGCCATCCAGACCCAACGAGAGCCGCTATCCTTCCCAACTCTTAACACCGAGGTCCAGCGAGTACCACAACCTCTCTCAGGCCCCGCCCCCTTAGGGTGGAGCTCCAGAGCCAGGTTCCCCGGCCCCCAAAGGGCAGATTTCCCCCCCGCTGCTGCCCCCACTGCGGAGTCCTGGACCAGGCGGCACATCTGCACTGTGCCTGACTTGGATAAGCAATTCCTTCCTGGCATGAGAAAAGTGTTTTTTCGCACACACTCAGATCTTCACTATTTATCCCAACTGTGGTAGTTGCAGAGTGGAAGGTAATGTATAGAAAAAGCTATCTCGTGAGCTATTTAATTTTGATACATTTGGATCATGATATCAATTTTTACATTTGATCAGAACCACAGTGGAGGCATTATAGGGACCTGGGTTTGAATCCCTGGCTTTCCTGCTTTGTGACATAAGACAGCATATTTATGCTTTAATCTCCTCACATGTAAAATGAGGATAATAATATCTGCATTATAGAGTTTTCTTTTTAAAGGATCAACAAGATCATGAATACAAAACTTGAGCACAGTGCCTAGTATATATAAAACAGGTGCCCAAGAAATGGTGACTGGAAACAGCCATAGTAAAGAACTACAAAGAAAATATATTAAAGAAAATGTGCCAGTAAAAAAAAAGGCTCAGATAAATGGTTTGAAGACCTCTTTTTGGCGATTCACAGTTCTTTTTCAGAATATCCAGACCTTTTCTCTCATTTTGAGAAGTAATCTAGCTTAGTGTTAATAGCAGAGGCCTGTGTTTGAATCCCATTGGGCCTCTTATTAGCTGCGTGACCTGTGAAATCACATTGTCTCTCCTTGTCCAGATTTCTTCACTTATATTAAAGAAAACAATAATAACAATAGCAACAGAAGATGAAGCTGTGAGCAGGTTGAGTCACAGGCACCACCTACATACATTTTTCTCATTTCAAGGGGCAAGTGCATAAAATTATAATTTGGGTTAAAAAAATGCACAACATGTATGTGTATAAGGATGAAGTGCCTCTGTCATACATAAGCTCTGGGATGTGCTTTCAGTCTAAAGCAAGCCTCTTGGTTAGAAGAGGAAGGAGAGATGGTTAGCTCACCACTTATACGTGAGTGAAGGGAATAGGACTTATATGATATCAAGAACTCAGATTCAATAGGAGAGAACTGAGCAGGGCAGAAACTGGGCACTGAAGGGAAGCCTTCAGGGATGGAGACACTGAGCCAGGAGGGTGGTAAGAAGGTTGTCCAGAGAGGGTAGGGGATGCAGGGAGCTACTCAAGAGGGATTTTGGGGGTACCCTCTGCTCTCCCTCCCTGTCTTTCGTTCATACTTACCAGAACATCTCAGCTGATAGTACTTCGCCTCTTTACTAAATGATACAGAGTAGTATTGACACCTTTCTGGATTCAGCTCACAACTAAGGCACGTCACTTTTGTGGGGTAATTAAGTTGGATTCTGTAAAACCAATGGTGGAAGTTAAGTACTTGATGAAAGGAAAAATGAAAGAAGGAGTTGAATAATGCCGTATTCTAGTTTCAAAGATATCAGAATGCCAAAGCAATACTCAGAAACTTTTAAAATGTGAAAAAAATGCATGGATTAATTCATAATAACCTCAAACCTCCCGTTGTCTGGAAATATCACAAAGCATCTAATAAAGTCATGCTCTTTTGTTGACATGTGGGTTGGTTTATCGAGGAATAAAAGCATTCGATAGTAGTTCCAATTTAATATATTAGGATAGGCAAAAAATAAAATAAAAAATAAAAACACAACAGCCAGAAATTGTTCATTAGCTAAAAGGTCAAGTCAACAACTCGATAAAACTCTTACTTATAAAGATTTCTTCCGCCTGGCATTCCTTTATGTTCATTACTAATGTAGTATCTGGGAAGAAAACAAATGAAATATATTAATTCTGTTTTTAAGCAAAAGTCAAGTACACTCCATTTAACTCAACACCAAGCACTAGCGTTCACACAAGTGCATGTGCATTAGTGCTTGCCCTTCCTTTATCATTCTTCCCTGCCCCCTCATCCTCAGAAACCATTTGTCCCCCATCATCTCTAAATAGGGGATTCTTTTTTTAACAGACTAAAATATCTGAATATGGGGATTACTCCCTTAATTAGAGTGACAAGGAAAAACTCAAAGAAAGTCTTCTTTCAGAATAATATGATTGGACAACTAGTCTAAAGTTGACACCCCGTTTATTTACACTGTTTTCCATATTTTCTGTTTCATAACACAAACCACTCGGTGGCAGGAGCCCCATCCTCCTAAGAGTGGCAGAGCCACTTCTAAACAGGACCTTCAAAAACTGCTTTGAGCAATGGCAAAACTCCTCCGTGGTGAAACCAATAAAGAATTATAAAAAGTGCCTAAGAAATGAAAAACAACACTCCCTATCCCATCAATTCATGCATGGTAGCTGACAGCCTCTGAAAAGCTCTCCATTCGCCAAAGAGTAAGGCCGAGACATGGACAAATACAATAGCCTCTCCAAGCCTTCCAAAAATCCAGTATCAGTTGAAATTTGACGAAATGCCCCTGAACACTAGTTCAGTGTTCCAAGACGTTTAAGAAAAAGAGGCTCCAGCTCTTCTAATGCAAAGCAGGTAAGAGCAAGAGGTAGAGCTGCTTGGTGGCATGGTATCAAGTCTGCTGAGCATATGTGAAAATCATTAAGGCTTCCGTATGTTAAAAAGAAAAAAGTCCTGAATACATTCCAAATAGACTACTCTTTATTTGTAGAAGATTTTTCCTTAATTCTGGGCAACGAATGGCATGATTATGACAAATATATTGATATACTACTGATTATTAGAATACTTACAGGTAATCACTGGTAAGAGCTTCTATCCCAATGACCTCCCAGGCTCCTTTTGTAATAAATGTGCAATTCTGATGGGATTTTTCAAAAAAAGAGGTTTATTAGACTCTCTCTCTGATCAAAGTTAAGGAGAGGATTAAATCATTTACATCGGGAACTGGGATAATCTCGGTTCTTTTCCCCATCCTACCTTACTACAGATACCACTGGGGTATTTGAATTAGTCTGATTATTGGTACATAGTGATCGACTTTACCAAATGATTTCCCCTTCAAGTTAGTTTCAAAAAAAGGAGATCAACCCGAAATAAATTATTTAAAAATACTCACTCTCTTATCTGTTTGGAAGTGACAAATGTGTTTGTAGCCCTCTTCGTTGCTGATGATCTTGTAGAAGCTATTCCCGTCAGAGGTAAAATGAGGTTCTGCAGGCCTAAACTAGAGAATAATAGGAAACACAAAACATGTTAAAGCACATTAGCCTCATCTCAGTACAACTTTAGCTTCAGAAAGTCCTCCCAACACCTATGCTCAAAACCCATATTTCATTTACTTGCCGATTGCAATCAGAGGGTCTCAATAGAAAATTCTCCTCCTAGAAAATGCAGACAAAAGATCTAACTCCTAGGGAATTTTTGGTGGGGAGTAAATGAAAGAATAAACATGAAGAGGCTTATACAGGACACTCAACACATAGCAGTGGTTATTGTTACCCTTAGGCATCTTCTGTCTACGGAGGATAATGCTATGGTGTCTTGATATGTGTGAGAAAATTAGCATTAGCCTTTCAGTTCTAAGAAGTCAATTTCCTCGATGTCACAATGTGCTTTCTTGAAACAGACTAATATTATTTTTGACTGTTTCTAGTTGGAGGTGGTTTGTAATTTGAGGGATTTCCCCCTCCCCCCTGTTTCTTATACATAATTTTTTTGAAAGTCAGACTTAGAAACTCTTTAATCATTTCTGGACTAGATACCATAAGGAATGTCTGTCGTATATTTCATACGGAAACATTCATATAGTTATCATCTCTATTATAAGCCTTTCCATTTTGCTAAATAGGATCAACAATTTACCCAAAAAAAATAGTTGTATGGAAATATAGAACAAAATTTCCATTTTTTACAGTTCGATAAAAGATAGTTCTCAGAACATAATGCCGTTTAAGCAGAAGAGGATCTATCCCAGCCTGAAAGGAATATATCTCTTTACGACTTCAATTTCCTTACTACATTTGAGAGCAGGTAGGAGATGGTCTTTTAAAACTGTTGGTTCACTTCACTCTCGCTGTTTCCTCGCTCATCAGCTCCCATTTTGGGAAGAAAAATGCTTCCCTCTTCTATTTAGTGATTCAAAACGAATGCATTTATGGAGCAAGCCGAGGCGTGCAGTACACTTGGTGTTCTCATTACAGAGCTCGGAAACACATTCCCCTCTCTAGACCTGTGTTCACAGCCTTATCTTTTTAATACATTTCCCTGTTTCCCCTGGATGGAGTTGTGCCTAGTAGAAATGTGTGAAAAGTGGCATCTGTCTGGTTAAATACAGAGAGGAAAAAACATATTTTTTTCAAAGAGTCGTGAGGAAGTGTAGCATGTCTCTTGCCATGGAGGAAACCACTTTTCATGTTGGCAAACCTCTCCCCTCTGCCCAATCAATGCCTGAACAAAAAGGACGTGTGAATGCTAGGGGGCTCCGAGCCCAGCTGGAAGGGGTCGCATTTCTGGACCAGGGGGCTGCACCTCTGTGTTCTGGGAGACGAGAAATCCTTACGTTTTTTATGTCATTTTGTTTCTCTCTTAAAGGGGCTTAATAGAAGTGGTCATACAAATTAGGGGCGATTCATTCTTCCTCTTTCACACGAGGTGCCATGATGGCTGCAGTGCCCTCATCGGTTTGCTTCACTCCACAGGCTTGTAGCAACGTGGCTGGTATAAGTCTGCACAAGGTGTAGCGTGAGGCATGGGAAGTCACGGAGGGTCACGTGCTTCCTTGGAGAAAGTTCTGCATCCAGGGTATAGTAAAGTGTGAACCCACGTGTGTAGGATTCCTCCAGAGAGAGGTGCATAGCGGGTGTGGTGTGAGTGCCACTGCGTCCCTGCCGGGGGAAGTCCTGTCCCCTGCGTTTGTGCAGAGGCTGAGGGCGGAAACCATGTTTTCTGCCGCTGAAGCGCCTAACTTCGAACGTGAGGTCAACGAAGACAACTGGTATCTTGGCTGCCTTTCAGCAACCGTTGCTTTTTAACTTTCCAGGAGCTAGAATTTGCCTAGAATGTGTCTTTTGTTTTATCTGCTCTTCTCTTGAATTTTCACTTGTCCTTTTACTTTTTCCAACCAAGCATGTTGTATATTCTCTACAAAAAGACATCTCTACAGGGGACATTAAAATATTAAGTGAAAAAAGGTCAACTGCTGTCTCTATTAATAGCAAATAACATAGAGGCCTCGTTTGGTATATCTGCATATTAAATAGCTCTGAGTATCTGATCCATGCGACAGAGAATCCCGTAACTCTTACAACTTACTCTTCCAACCCAGCCAGTGGTACTTATTTCAGTGTGCTGCTGTTCCTAGGGAGGGAAAAATACAGAGAGAAGTGAGATATGAATTCTACTCTTTAGCTGCAATTTGCGGCAATATAAGCAAGATTGTACTTGTAATAAAATAAAGGAAAACTATCTCCATTCACATATTTGTATGTATGATAGTACCTTTTACATAGCTACATTAGAACATTTACCTCTCTTGCCTAGAGCTCTGTCCTGGATGTGTAACTCATAAGCCGTCCTGCAGGCTCCTCCACATTTTCAATTCAGCAAGTACAGAAGTATCTCTCCCTTATCCCCACCAGCTTGTTCTTACTCCTTCGTTCTTCTCTGGGTTAGTGGCACCATTCACCCAAGCCAGAGACCTGGGAATCACTCCAGACCCCTGCTCTTCTCACACTAACCCCCTCAGCCCCTGTCTTCTAGTCCTTTGACTTCTCTTGTTCTTCTCCACCATTATTGCCTTAGTTTGTGTCCTGTCGGGTTTCCCAGGTCCATGGCCCTGACCTCCTGGTTGGAGACGCTGCTGCTCTGCTCTCCTTCCAGTCTGCCCTCCACCCTGCTCAACCCACAGCTGACCTCATCAGGCAACAGATAGTTCTAGCTCATTATAATTCTTTCCTACTTAAAACCTTGAAATAGCTCTGAGTGTCTTACAAGGTAAGGTCAAACTCCTCAGAATGGTGCCTGAGCCTTAGCATATATCTCAAACCTCAGTTCTCATCATCGTGCCTCCGCCTCAACCCCTAGTCCTGTGTACCCCCAGACCCTGCGGGCTCCAAGCTCTTCACCCCAGATGCCTTTGCACAGCCTCTGCTCATAGGGTCCACTTGCCTTCATGCTGCCCCGAATATGACAACTTACCCCAGGCTGCTCTAGTCTCCTCCATGTCATCTCCCATCCCCTTCTGCCTCCCCCGAGGCAGGTTGATTATCTTCTTTTGCCCTACATTTCCTTTGTACCTTGCTTATACACTTTTAGAGCACATTATGGTGCTATTGAGATGATTTAATTGGCAGGAAGCAAAGAGCTTGGTGTTTTACTTTGGATTCTGGCTGTCACTGTGAGCTAAGCAAGCTCCTTGACCTTACTGAGCCTATCTCCACAGTGTCTGGCTACTGTGAGTGTTCAAGAAATGGTAACTATTATTATTGATTTTCGTAACAGTCTTCCCTACCAGAAAATAAACATTTTAGGGACAGGCATGCTGCCTAATTTTTTTTTTTCCCTCCAGAGCTATGCACAGAACTTGGAACAAAATAGGTATTCGATGATTGTTATATAAGTAATGAATGAGTGCATCAAGATACAGGGGCAGGCGGTGGAGGGAAGGATTTCTGAGGCAAGAATCTGCCGTGTGCCCAACCAGGGTGGAGCAGGGAGAAGAGGTGTGTGGCCACAGAGCCCACTATCAGAGAAGGGCTTGTAGAGCTGTCCTTGACATATGCCAGCAAGCCTCCCCCAGGCTCTACCCCTCCTGAGGCTGTTGGTCCCAATGGGGCTTTAATTTTGATCCACGACCTATACCTTGAGGTCTCTGGGCTGGAAACGCCCCCAGCACTTCAAGGTTGGATTAACACTTGCTTTTGCCTTAATGTTGCCACCCTCTCAGCCTGGAAGTTATCTATTTACTTTCTAAAGCTGTTTACTGCTGAAAGATAGTCACAGCGTGGTAATAGATTTGTGGCCTCTAGATATTTGTTTTGCTTCACGTATACTCGGCGAGTCACTCCCCATTTCCTGAAACACGCTTCCTTGAACTTGCGGCCCCTGGCTTTCTCGGACTTTGTGAATTTTGACATCAAATTCTATTTTCTGGCTTTCCAATCACCACCACCCTTTTCCCAAGTGATAGTCTCCATAACTAAAACAGTATGACTAGTGAGAGCAGATGAACTAGACGTACCACCAGGTAATATCAAATTATCTAAAAGTCACTCAAGATTTACTCACTGCCTCAGGGTCAGACACAGAGAAAGAATAGAAATTCAAGCTGTATTTCCCGATTACACTCTCCCTGTTTTCCTACAGCCCTCAGATCACATGTAGCTTTGGAAGCAGAACATCCCGATTCAACTTTACCACTGAGGAAATCCATCTTCCAGTGATCTCATCGTAGTCACAGATATCCATGACTGAATAGTTCTGAATCCTCCGGATCCACTGCAAAGAAATCCTTTCTTCGGTTACCCATGTCACATCACACAAGTAGTAATCCCTGAAAGAAGGGAGGGAAGGAAGGATGGAGGGATGGAGGGAGGGGAGGCAAGGAGGGAAGGGAGGGAGGGGAGAAGGAGAATAACTATTTCCAGACCTTGGTACAAATAGACATTCTGCTCAATGAAATCAATCTTAATAGGAATACAATTTTAAACAGTTGTTGAAGCCATTTAACACCGTAGTATTTTACCCTTTCTTAAAGCTTAAAGTGTAATTTAATTTTGAATGGAAATGCAAATATATCTGACAGGAAGAACAACAGCTAACATCCCACAGAGGTGTAACATACATGCCTCACAACATGGCTCAGGACTTTGCAAGTCCACAACTGGCCTTTGGTGGTGCCAGTGTGTCAAGGGTGATATGTTCCCATCTGTTTTCTGCTGTCTGGAGGGACCATGACAGGGAACCCAGGGACACTGGTTGAGATTTTATTCTTTTCTGGTAATTTGATACGTTTCTCTAAAACATTTTTCCTACTAGGGAGAAACTACAGTTGACCCTTTTCTCAACTTCATTTTCAAAGGGGAAAAAATGGACTCACATCTCTGCAAAGTTTGAAAACCAAATAATTGTATCCTACAAATCTTTTCTCAAGTGTCAAAATATAAATCGTGTGAAGAAATTAAGGAAACTTTTGGTATTTTAACATAAATTTATATAAATAGAGATATCTCGAGCAGTACAGCCTCCTCCAACAAAAACCTTTAACAGTGTTTGGAACTACATTTTGAGAGATAAGTGAGATGCATGGAATTCCTACTTTACCTTTCTGCTAGCCTCCTTAAATATTTGCTCTGGATAATTTATTTTATTTTATTTGATCCCCACACCCTAGTGCGATTTTTGTATGACTCTTCTTAAATCATTCCTGTCCAGTGTGTGATCAAAACCTTGCTCCCTTTGGTCAGAAGAATTCCAAAGGAAATTTTTCATTCCACCCCTTCCCATCTGACCCTATCCGTTCACCCTAACATGCTCCTTTGCTCTTTGATTCATGGGCTGTGCCCACCCCTCCTCTTGTCAAGGCTCTCCTTCTTGACTGCAAACTCTCTGAGGCTGGGCCACAGCTGTCTGGTTCACAGGGTATCTCCAGGGCCTAGCAGACTACCTGGCACAAAGCAGGTGCTCACGAAAATTCTGTGGAATGTAGCACTGAACAGAAGGGGAAGTCCTGTCCCATCCTCGGGACCTAAGCAGCTCTGTCCTTCCTCAGAATTCACAGATCCCTTCCTGTCCCCACTCCCTTCACAGACACTAAATCAAACAACAAATATTTTTTGAGCGCTTCGGATGGATCAGGTGCTGGATAAAGCACTTTAAGCCCCTCACCACTTCACTATCTCTCTTTGCGGGGCAGGACAGTTACTGTGTTAATACGCCCAGGGGTACCCGGGCCTCCAGGCTGTCTCCGCTACAGGTGGCAGGCACTGAAAGAAGACCAAAACCCCTCACGGAGCAGCAAAGCACCACCTTCACACAAACAGGGACTTCTCTCCATTTCAGTCCTTTCTCTTGCTTATTAAGAACTGTACACTGTCCAGTCTGCACGACTGGTGTCCCCTGAACACCCTATAAGGTTTTCCACATGCCTCCCTTTGTCAACCTGCCCTTCGGTCTGAAATGACTGTCATGCTTTAACTTCTTCAGGATTTACTCAAATATCCCCCGCCCGTGGGGCTTTCTTGAAGACCCCCTCCTTCTACACCGCTATCACGGGTCCCATGGTGCTTATCACGAACCGCCAGGCTGCGGAGTCTGAGAGGGTGAATGCTGCTTCACCGGCCCAGGAGCAAGGGCGCCTCATCTAGTCTAACTGCCCGATACTGAGCCCAAGGCAGAGGCGTTAAGTGAGAAAACGGAAAGGCAAACCAGTCATCCCCGGGGGTAGGGGATAAATACTTGCAAAGGGAATGGAAGAATGAAACGCAAGATAGAAAACAAAAGGTTTTGAAATGAACTCTCTAGATCTGGGGTCAGAACGATTTTTCAGAAGAGGGCCAGCCAGTAAATAGTTCCAGCTTTGCGGGCTACATGCTCTCTGTCGCAGCTACTCGACTCTGCCTTGGCAGCACCAAAGCAGCCAGAGACAGTGCGTGACGTATGAGTGTGACTGCGTGCCAACGAGATGCTGACATTTGAAGTTCATGTAAATTTCACCTGTCATGCAGTATTATTCTTCTGATGATTTTTCTTCCCAACCATTCACAGAGGTCAAAACCGTTCTTACCTGGGGGACCATGTAAAAATGGGTGGGGGCAGGATTTGGCCGGCAGGCCCAGGGGTGCTAAGCCCTGTTCTATACCAGTAGTTCTTATTGTTTTATGTACCTGTCTCTAGGGGGAAAAAAGGTAGCATGGAGTCTGCGGCCAGCGTCGGCAGGATGCCCTCTTCCCTGGGTGGTTCATTGAATTAATCACTCCACCGTATGCAGTTGCTCTTAGTAGTGGTTTTCTTTCCAGGTAGTAATAGGTACCTTATTTTAAGTCTCTTTAATATACCCAAAGAAACATTTACACAAATTAGGGGAATTAATATCACACAACAGGCCTTTATTACATGCCTACTCTTTGCAAGACAGCGGCCACGTTACAAAGGGATACCCTGTGTCATATGACTCTCAAGCACAAGTCTCTCCCAGTGCATTCAAATATGATTTGCTTTATAAAATTCAGTTATTCTGTCTGTGTGCACTCTCGAGGAATAAATAGATTTCATAGAGTAAGGAGCTTTATCCTGAAAAGAATTAAGAGGGTGAAGCTAACCAGCCATGCTTACCAGAGGGATGGGTGGAGGTTCTACAGAGGGAATGACGGGGAGAAGGAAATCTGAAGCCAACTGCTTATTTTGAATCCTGATTCCAACCCTGTCCAGTGTGTGACCTTGAACGAGTCACCTAACCTCTCTACACTTCTGTTTACTTGTCTGCAAAACACGAACTCCAACATTCTTCCCGCATAAGGTGATCATGAGCTTTATGTCAGCACTTAGATGAGTTCCTGGCCCAGAGTAGACTCCACATGGTGTGAACTCTCCTTATGTAGAGAAATTACCTCATTGCTTTAGTATTAAAATCAATCGTATTCCTCTTGGACTAATCCTGTTCCAGAAGTTAGAAGAGCTTGTTGAATCACTGTGTCTAACCTGGGAAAGGCAGTCAGTGGCTCAAGGGAAGGCCAGGCTGCCTCGTACGGTCCCTGGTTCCTCTTCCACCCCTCCCCCAACCACTCTAACCAGTCTATTCAGTATATGCCTCTCTGTTTTTACAGAATAAAATTGGCATGTTGTGGAAAGTATACTTGATGATCCTGCTTGTTGGATTTTTCCGGTCTTAAGTGGGGACTTAAAACTTCCAGTAAAAACTACAATTAAGCCCTTGGTTTCCTTATATCTTTTTCATGACTCACTGACATCCTGGCCTGGTGTGATCGCAGCTCCAGGCTGGGTTATGCACTCTCATTCTGTCTCCCCTCAATTCCAAATCCTAAAGAGAAACTGATTGAAGAGAAGCGTGTTTATATAAGAATTCAAAATTTAGAGCCCGCTCCACTGGTGAACCGCCTTTATGGAGCCCTCACAGGGTACAGAGTACACCTTGGGCTGTGGAGAGTGACAAAGGTAGTGGAGGATACAGGTTCATGAACCTTTGACCTAGAAATGGGCAGGGAAGATGCCAGATGCATGTGAGTTTCCTGGCAGACTTCCCAAATTCCATCGCTCAATGTTTTCAAATGGGGAAAAGTTACTTTTATATGGCTGATTGCTGAACCTAAAGCATAACTTTTGGCTTTTAGTAGATAAAGTTATTTAGTACCAGGAGACCCA
Organism: Delphinapterus leucas; assembly: GCF_059928025.1. Classification (NCBI taxonomy): domain Eukaryota; kingdom Metazoa; phylum Chordata; class Mammalia; order Artiodactyla; family Monodontidae; genus Delphinapterus; species Delphinapterus leucas. The sequence continues at coordinate 69,884,127 of NC_143136.1, read as the reverse complement.
CTAATCATGTTAAAGGGTTTTCTTCCCACCTCACCTGCCCCTTTCCACTAGGCCACTTGAGAAAAGAAGAAGGCTATTTGGAGTCCACTTTCCTAAAACAACCCTTGGAAAACGTGTGCATGTGTGGGGAGAGCCTCATCTTCCTGTAGGATTTCAGCTGCTGGATGCTCTGTGATGAAAGGATGAGGCCTAAGGAGAAAATTAGTGATGGGTGCACGGGCAGAGGAGGGCCTGGCTCCAGGAGCGAGTGAATTACTACGAGACAGAGCAGAAGGTGCTGGGCAGCTGAAGAGGCATAACTTGCCCGCATTAACTTGGCCCTGCTGATCTCTGCATGAGGCTAGAAAACGAAGCACCACCGTGTACGAGAACATTTTTCTCCAGGGGGGCCCTCAGGCCTGGTTTTAGCAAAGCTGCAGCTGTACTGGTACTAACAGAGATCAGAGCTGGGTTTGCAGTTTCTTACACAGCACATTCCTGTAGCATTTCCAGAAATGCTTCTTTGGTGAAATACGTTCCCCAGAAAATACCCACAGTGAGTAAGGCAACCCTCACCATGAGTGTGGCGTAAAGAACTGCAAAGAACAAAGACTTAAGGATTCATTCATATAGGGTGAAAAATAAGTCCTTAAACTGCTTAAGTTTCCTGAGCTCCGAAATTCACAACTGTGCCTTGGAAAGTGATTTCTAAGTGGGAAAGATGCCATCTCTTCATCTGTGAAATGGCCGTGAAAATGACACCATAGGCAGCATGTGGGTAATAAATGAGACAACGTGAGCAGAGCACCCGGCACAGTCCCCAACATAGGAAGCACCCAATACAATTTAATTCGACTATTCTATTACTCTGGCCCAGCAAGTGTGGGCCTCTGTCCTATTCCCAAGCTCCCATGTTAAGTTGCTGTGTGATCTTAAGCAAATGGGTCTACTTCTCTGAGCCTCAGATCTCTCATCTGTGTCTCACAGAGGTGTTCTCAGTGTGTTCTGGAACCCCGGTAGTTTCTGTCGATTCTGAGACTCCTGGGGGAAGGAGAAGGCACAGGGGCTGGGCCTAGAACCTGAGCAGCCACCTGCCGTTTGCTTGCTGGCACCCCACCTCTGTTGTATCTCACTCGCACAAAGGTTTCTCGCTCCTTAAAAACATTTGTAAGGTCCAAAGCCCCTTCCAGATCTAAAATCTTTCAGCGTGGGAGCTCACGGCTCATCCTCCCTTCGGACAGATGTTGGGCATATACCAAGAGGGCACGCAGGGCTTGCTTCTCTTTCCTGGGCAGCCCCGAGCTTGTGCACGCTTGGTGATCCTTCCACTGCAGCCCTCCCCCCTGCCCCACACTGAGCCCTGTCCAATTCACTCATTCTCCAGGATGCTTTATTTGATCCCCGGGGTCACGGAAAACCCATCTCCCCCTCCTCAGAATGCCTCCAGCCTTTTGTTTATGCCTCTGTCATAGGCGCTTTGGGAGTCATTTATTGACATGTTTTATATCCCCCACCCCATCATAAGTGCCAGAAGGGAGACTCAGCCCTACAGGACATCTATGAGTGTCAGTAGCAGGTGCTTAATCAATGTTGATGGAAGAGATGGCTGGACGGGACCAAAGAGCAGATTTTAGAACCTAAAGAAATACTTTTTAGTTGACTGATAATTAATTTTCCCTAGGAATAAACAGGTTAATATAGATATTTCTAAGAAAGTAAATGAATTAATAACCACAGAGCAAAGCCTCCAGCATGCCTGATGTAGTAAATGCAACCCTGAGAAGGAAAATGCTTCCATATGGCTCTGATGATAACTTCAGGCATCTGAGGGCACCAGCTGAATTCACACAGAGGGAGAGAGAGGCACCTCGAAGAAGAGTGCTTACGAGCTCCTCCTTTCAAGTCAGAAAGATTTGAATACAGCCCCCCACTGGGTCATTTTCTTACCCTCTAGGCCTCATTTTCTTATCTGTAAAAGAGCCATATAATAATAGTTGCTGGAAAGAGTTACTTAAAGACTAATAAGATAAAGCATGTGATGCCCTGGGTCTGGCACGCAGAGAGTGCTCAATAGAGGCTAGTCATTATTTAGAAGCAATGATAAAACCCACATAAGTAATGGAGAAGAAGAGAGAGCAACCTGATGGCCAGAAGTTTCATGTAGTTTGGTGTTTACAGGAAGATAAAGGAGGGGCTGAGAGTTTCAAACCACCAAGGATCATGCAAGCAAATGACGTCTGGAGGCACATCGGTGTCGCAGGGGTGCCTAAAATTAATCCACGGTTTCCCTGAATTACTCTAGGTTTTACCAGGCCCCGCAAAGCCCTGTGTGATCTGGCCTTCCTCCCATCACTCTCTTCTCCACTCAGATGCTCCAGACTCTGTGGCCTCCTTGCAGGGCCTCCACTGCACCAAGCACGCTCCCTCTGCAGGGGCTTTGCACCCGCTCTTCCTCTGCCCGGATACTGCTCCCCCAGCTCTCCATGTGGCTAGATCTTCCCCTCTTCCTTCACATCACTGCTCACAGGCCTCTTATTAGAGAGACCTTCCCTGGCCTCCCCCCAACCATCAGCATCACGGCTGCCCTCCTTTGATCGTCTTCACAACATTTCACGTAACTTTATTTGTTTACCTGGTGGTTGTCTGCCTCCCCTACTTGAGTGGAGGCTCCATGACACCAGAGACTCTGGCTGCTCTATTCATTCTGCAACCTCACCCCTGGAACCATGCCTGGCATGAAGGCATGAAGTTGGAACTCAGCAAAGAGTGTGTATGGTCAGGCCCCCCAAGATGGCTGTTCTCTTGCTCTCTGTACATCCCCTGCTCCCCTGAGTAACCTTCCTACATACTTGCCCCAGGCTCCAGCCAGTGACTATTCTTAACACAGGGGAGGTGAGGGGCGTGCCTCTCCGCTGATTTCCTTGGTAAATAATGAGCCAACCTGATGTAATCCTCCCTGTAACTGGCAATCTCCTCTTCCCCCTGGGAGCGAAGCCTGCTGCCTTGTCCTGCCCACTGTCCACAGAAGCACGCTGTGCAGTGTCGCTCCAGGACCTTGCTTCAGATGTGTAAGCTCCTGCACCCATTAAACCACTGATGTCTTTGTTGCTGACTCTGGGTTCTTTCTTTGGTCTTAAAGCTGGGCAAGTGCAGCCCAACAGAGTGGTTGAATAGAAGAATGAATGACGGGCAGGGCCAGGTGACACCATGAGATACTGCCATTGATTCTGCCATTCATTTTGAAAGTGTTCTCCCTGGGAGCTGTGGAACTGTTTACAACACAAGCATTTGGGTCAAGAGTCTTACCCTATTAACACAGAAGCAGGAGGAATGATTTGTTGGGAAGTTGCATTGATGTCTGGGCTGAGAGTGTTGGTATTTACAACAAAGAAATTTACAGTTGGGTTCACAGCTCCTGCCTAGGAAAAAAACAATCACAGAATTGGTATTGACAAAAGATATATACATAACAACATCACACAAGTTTAGAGCTGTACAAAAATGTCTGCATTATGGCCATAAAATTATAAACAACCAGACACTTTCAAACAATTTAATACAGATAAAATGAACATAAGGGAGAGTCATGAAATGCAACCTTCTCATGTTCAGGCAGAAATATATATATGACTCCCGTTTAAGTAATGAATGCTCATAATTTATGCACTTTGAGCAAAAAAGGATAAACTTGTTAAAATCAATTCTTTTAATTTGTAAATATACCCTGACTCCCGAAGACAAGAAGACTGATGGCTGACCACTAGGAAGAATACCCTGGGTTCAGCCAAAGACACAATCCCCCAGGAAAATTAGTTTACCTGAGCCGAGAGCCAAAATGCTAATTAGGAAGCCATCACTTCCACTCCAAATTCAGGTTCAGTACTTTGGAGTTTTACAATCAATATTATGACAGAAATCTATAAAATCGTTTTACATATACACATAGATTTTCAATTGACAAATTAGTTAGAAATAATATGATATTTTTAGTGAGAACACTCTATGGTATTTCTTTGCCAGTTGCACTCTTCAAAAAATAACATTCCACTGAAAATACATCTCCATATTTAGTCTCTGATTTTTTTTCTTTTAACTTCCTCTGTCTCCCTAAAATGGCAGCTCTTCATAAAGCAAATTGAGGGAGTCGGTAAAAATAAAAATCCCTTCTCCCAAATTGCTTACAGCAAAAACACTTTGCTATTAGATTTTCCTATAGATGATACTGTGGCCATTGTTATTATGACACTAGTGAAGTGAAGAATCCTGGTTCCTTCCTAAACCTCCCTCTTCCTTGGCTTATACTGCTTAATAAGGCTCTTCAGTTTTCATAAACATGCATCCCGGAGGGGGAAACAGTCTTGAAAACCAAGACATGACACTATTATTCCAAATGTAGGACGGGTGAAATTTACATTAGTGCCAAATCTATAATAGAACTACTAAAACTCGTCATGTATCAGTTAGTAATACAACCTGGTATATAACCCCGCTCTTCAACTTTATCTAGGGCACAATCCAACTTCTACAAATGAGATGAGCTTGTGATTCAATCACAGCCTCTCTTTTCCTCCTTTCAAACATTTTCATTCCCCCTACTTCTTTCAAAAGCATTTTCCCCATCTTTTTCGGCTTGTCATTCTTCAAAGTTTTTGGAGAAATTACAAAACCTTAAATCACACTCTTTCCTGGGATAATAAAAATACTTTAAAATTGCCACATGCTGTTGACTTCAGCAAGAGTAATCACACAAGCTGTTGAAGAGAGACTGACAATATTTTCATTAGCAGGAAAGGATTAAATGAAACCATTCTCTTCCCATCAAATCACGGAACCACTATGTAAACGGAGCACAGACCTTTGGATAAGGAATATGCATGGTCTTTGGGTACTGCAGTGACTCATCAGAGTAGAAGGAGTATTCAATCAGTGGGACTTCTGTGTCGTTAAATTGGGCATATGCTAAAAAAGTGCCGTTTGGAGACCACCACAGAGCGGAGTAAGTACTAAAGACTTCCTCTGAAAAAAGACAGAAATTGTTCTGTTACAAGAAGTAGCTGATAAATTGGCTTTGGCATTCAAAATATTGTTCTCATTAGCTTTAGTAATTACAGTAGAGTTCAACTAATGAACCACTTTGCATTTGCTGGGCTTCCAAAATCAGAGTAATACAAACGAATAAAAATAAAATCCTCAAGGATAGAGCTGGATTGTAAAAATAAGTAACCCGTTGGACCATTTTTGAATATCTTAGCACACAATATTTAATATAAACTCTACATTTTTTTCCTTATCTTATAATCCTCTAAATTTATGCCACAAAACATACTAAAAGTAAATTTCACACAAGGGGCTGATTCTCCTTTCTAATTTTTCAAACAGTCAACATGCCAGCATACGTTCCCCAAGTGGGCTCAGTTTGTACTGAGCCCGCAGGGTACTGGTGGGTGGTGTGTGGCTCCAGGCTATCAAACCAATATGGTGCCCAGAGTTTACTACTCTTGGCACAAAAGCCTTGAGAATGATGGATTTCGAATGGAAGGGAGCTCCATGAGACCCCTACCAAGAAACATCTCCCTTGCCTAGTCTAGAAACTGAAGACTCCCTTGGATTAACACCCTCCTCTGGTCTATCAGCTGATGGGTGAGGGAAGACAGTAAGATGGAAGCAAAATGAAAGGAAAGGTTTTTCTTTCTTGAACAATGTTGCACTTGTTCTCAATTTCTGGCAAAGGTAGCTCCTTCCTATGTTTATTATGGAGTCTATTCATGGGACTTCCAATCTCTGCCTCTTAAAACGCCAAAACCTCTATCACCAACTGGGAATAGAGGATTCAAGTAGACTTGATGGAGCCTCCTAATCCTTTACACAGAGTTAATCCACACATTTCATGTTGTGCAGCAAGAGGAAAGGTAAAAGCAAAAGCATAAAAACGTGAATATTAGAGTTAGGCGATCATTTATCCCAATCACTTTTCTGATTCTTATGGCTTCTTGACGAGTTTCTTCCAAATGCTTGCTTTCAATTATGACTATGGTAATGGTAGTAGGAGTAACAGTAATAAAAATAACAACAACAATAAAATATAATAGTTATAATGATGAGCAGCTGCCATTTAATGCCTGCTGACCATACACTACTACGTAACTGACATCTATTATCTCGGTTAATCCTCACAGTAACTCCTTGTGCGGATGAGCAAAGGGGCAGGCAGGCTTAAAGAGAGTAAGTAATTTACTCAGGAGCACATGACCAATAGTTGCTAAAATCAAGAATGAATCCAGATTTGTCTGGTTGGAGTCCCTCTTCTACTGTTCCTTCCTGCCTATTTCAGCACTTCTAGTAACAGAAAACCTTCTACTTGATCAGGCAGCCTGCTCCCCCTTTGACTGCTTTATACGTATATCACTGAGTTACATTTATGCAGCAATTTAGAATTTACAAAACACTTATCTAATTGAACCCTGGGTGAGTCTATTCATAGGCTATTTTACAGAGAGGACAACTAAGGTTTAGAGAGGTAGAGTGAATTAACAGAGACAATAAGGCAGGCCTTGTGATTCTAAGCCAAGGGGGCTTCTTACTAAGAACTTCTTCATATACTGAGTTCATGTCTCATTCCTTATAGCTTCTACCCATTGGTTCTAATCTAAGATCAAGATGCAATTACATAAAATGAATAGAATGACAGCAAGGTAATGCTTTGTAAAATCACTTTTAAGTACAGGTGGCAGGTAGGAATCTATGTTTTGGATTAGTAGTTATTTAGAATACTGAACACTTTATCTATCTATCTATTTACTTATTTATTTTTCTTTTCCATTATGGTTTATCACAGGAGATTGAATATAATTCCCTGTGCTATACAGTAAGACCTTGTTGTTTATCCATTCTATTTATAATAGTTTGTATCTGCTAGCCCCAAACTCCCAATCCATCCCTCCCCCACCCCCCAACCTTGGTGACCACAAGTCTGTTCTCTATGTCTGTGAGTCTGTTTATGTTTCATAGCTAAGTTCATTTGTGTCATATTTTAGATTTCACATATAAGTGATAGCATATGGTATTTGTCTTTCTCTTTCTGCCTTATTGGAATACTGACCACATTTTTCCATATCAATGATGTGTCAAAACCATTATTATAAAACTACACTAGTCAAACTCAAAGTCCTAAGAATGAAGGGATCATGGGTAAGGAGAAAGAAGAACAAAGAAAGAAGGAAAAGATATCCAGCCCTTCCTGAAGTTGGCTATGAACACCATGGGTGTCTATGGCACTCCCACCACCATCCTGTGATAACTCCCATCCTGCCACTCACTCTGAAATCCCTTAGGTACCCCTGGGACCTAGTTTCCTCCCTGTAATAGGATACTTAATTCACTCCATGACAGTTTTTGTTGGCTTCTTTGTCTCTCTCTGGGCTGAACTCCCTGAGAGCAACAGTTGGGTAGCATTTGTCTCTGTGTCCCCAGCACCTGGCACAGCACCTTGTAGGTGGTTGGCACTCAATGTGAATTGCACTGAATTAATCACAACCCCCACCCCCACCCCCGCCACTGTCAACACTACTGCCTCAGGGGGGTAAGGAATGCTCCATCTCCCTAAATTATTTCCTTCTCTATCCCCTCTCATCTCACCAAAATTCGCATTTTCAGCTCTGGGTTAGGTAAACTACATTCATACTCAAAAGTGACTGTAACGTAATTAACTTCATCCTAGGAGATAAAGTATTATCCTTTTTTTTTGGAAAAAGAAAACACTTATTAACCAAAGTAAAATAATAATCAATTAGAAAATCATAAAATAAAGTGAAAACAGAAAACTTGAGAGAGAAAGCTATTTGGGGACCCAGGGTGGGATGGCGGCCCAAGTCCCAGAATATAGGCTCCTCTGTGAGTGTCCCTCCTCAGTGTGGCACGTGGCCCTGTTTAGACCTTGCAGCTTTGTTTGTCCATTTACTTATGAACCTACAGATTCTCAAAATGTACTCTCTTTTGATCCCAACAGGTCTTCATGGCTACAGTGGAGAGGGTGGCTCCAATAGGAAGGTGACCCGATATATGGAGAAGCAGGTGTGCCCTTTTCTAAGTATGGAGCATTTGTAAATGTACAAAACCAATTGTAGGAATTTCCCTGTAGGGACTAAAGTCCTGTTTTTAGAGACAGGCCCACATTGGAACTGTGAAGCCATTCTTCTGCTTGTGAATGGCTTAGTCATGAACAGGCAAAATGAGATCCCTCCAGCTATTATCTACCTTAGAAAGAACCTTAGTGTCGGAGTGTTTTTATCTTAGAGCTGCCCAGCTGTTCCAAGGAAGGGTCAGTCACAGCTTTGGGAAGAGGCTTTATCTAGCTCACGTTGGGGATCCTGGAGGTTGTGTTGTGCTGTCCAACAAGTGTTAAAGACGTTTTTCAATATCTAAGTGACAAGTGATAGTAAATTGCATTGTAAGTTTTCATCAAACACTTGTTTCTGGGCCATGGGAATTTATCTTTCTTTTAAAGTGTTTCCTGTTCTTATAATGTTATCCACTTAACTGAACTCGATTTGAACTAGTAAGAACCGAAATTGTCATGAAGAAAAACCTTTTTTTTATAAGTATGAAGAAGAAATAACAGGATAAAATAAGGATGAGTCTTTAATAAGCATGAGACAATCTTATGAAGGGTTTGGAATAGCCTCAAAATGCTTTTTACCTTGGCAACTATAGACATGAATAATGTTTTCCTAATATTTTCTAAAACTCTTTATCCTTAAAGAGAGAATCATTCTTTTTAACTTTTTCAGTTCTGTTTTTTGAACCCATTTTTTCCTAAGTCTTTCTAATTATTTTTTTCTTCTTTAGAAACAGGAAATGATAATTTGTTCAAGTTCCAATGAACACAAATCCTCTATAAAAAAAAGGCATTTTCTTACCCTTGACTCCCCAATCTCCAGACAATAGTTTGTCATCTTTTGGAATGTTCTGGGAGTATTTCGTTTTCTTTAGTAACTTCTGGGTTAGGTAGGCCCGGTTCAAGAAACATCTGATATCAATCTGGAGGCTTTTATGCCCCAGTAAAGCAGAAAAGCTACCTACACAGAAAGGCCCTTTTGTAGCAGTAGAGCAAAGACAATAGGAGCATTGAAGAGACAGTGAGGATGTAGCATCAGTAGCCACTGTGAAGAGATTCTTGGTCTATGAGATACCTAGTGTTATGAGTGCTAAAGGAGATTTGATGACATTTTTAAAATGCAACTTATTTTGAATGCCATTGAATTTCCCCCCATTTTAACTGTTTTTGAAAACGTACAGATTTTCTGATTTGAAAAAGCTTTAATGTCTCTACCTTCATAAACCCAGTCAGTTATTCCATTATAGATTACATCTTCTTTCCCAGTCCATGTGACCCTCTGACTTGGCAAATTTGGTTCATTTTTGACATAAATATCATTTTTCCAAACGTACGCCTAGAAAGATTGGAAAAAAATATTGATACATAATACATTTTATTCTGGATTTTAAAAAACTTACCAATTATTTTATCCTCAAAAAATATTGGTATGCAAGTGTAATGATTACCTAAGCTTATTCCATTGATCAGGAGGAAGAGTCGTTTACTCCCTCCTCTCACATTCTTAAACTATAAGTATAGATACAGAAGCCCAAGAAGCAGCTCACAACCACGCTATTTGGATACTGAAGTGTATGCAAAGCCTGGGAAGACTGACCACTTCTATAGCATGATGTGTGCTATGCATTTCTCTCCAGGGAAGGTGAGTAGATGTAGGGCAGCTGCATGCCCAGAGGGTGAAGTCAACTACAGACAAACAGTCTGTCTTCCTGTTTAGATTCTTCTGGACTTCTGACATTCTCCTAAGACTATAGCACATGAAGGTATATCTATAGTGACAACATAGAGAAAGTCACAGAACTATCAGAAAGCAGGAATGTCTCAACAAAACAAAACAAAACCCAAAGTGCAACAGAATTAGAATTCAAGAGTTTAATGAACATTTTCCCAGGAAATAAACAATTCCCTGACAGTAGTTCAGAAACTTTCAGGAATTGTATTTACTCTGTTAGACTAATAAAATATTATTTTAGGCAATAAAACTCTGTTTGGTAGTGATGTACTGGCTTCCTAAGTGTCTGCTCTGTATCATGGTTAGCAGCTTCTGCATATGAGAGATTCGAGCCATTATTTTTCCGACAAGGGGAGAGACTCACTAACCAATTTATGACCCACTGGTGACCATGTGACCCACTGTGTGTTGTTTGGGATTCTCTCTTCTGTAATTAGCTGCCTGGAAAAAGATAAAGAGAAACATTTCCAAGTGAATAAATCACAGTGGAATTTCTTTTCTTGTTAAATTATTATTATACTAGAAAAGCATAAATAACAGATTTTGGGAGGAAGTCGCTGACCTTTTATTTAAGTCATAAATGTCATACGAAGCTGTGTAGGAATGCCTCCATTGCTGCAAAAGAAAACAAACATTTCAGGCTTCTGTGATTCTTGGTAGTTTGACCACTTGCTATAGGAGCCCAGTTGAGAGATAAAGCCGTATAACATTGTATAATTCTCAAATTTTATATCTTATAATTCCCTATCTAGATTCTTAAAATTCTGGAATTAGAAAATATCTCAGAAATCATCTAGTACAAACTCCTCTGGATTTCACCTATAACTTTTCTCTGGCCTCACCTCTGCAAAGGAGACTTCCCAGGACCACAGTGGGCTGAGGTGCCATTTCCTGTGGCAAACATTATTCTCAGCGCTTACCACAGTAATGTTAAGTTCACCTGTTTAAGAAAATGCAAATTTTCCCTTTTCAACCATCTTATTGGCAAAATATCTTAAAGAACTCTAATTCTATTGCTGGTAGTGATGGGGAGAGATGTTTACTTTCCTACACTGATCATGAAAATATAAAGTGTTACAGAGTTTTTGAAAGCCACCTGGCAATATGTTTTAAAATTGAAATACATATACCATCAATATTTTAAATAACCATCTCAAGAATCTAAAAAATGAAAAGCAAACCAAATACAAAGAAATTAGAAGAAAAGAAGTAATAAAGGTAAAAGCAGTAATCAAATAGAAAAAATACAACAGAGAAAAATCCAACAAAGCTAAAAACTGGCTCTTTGAAAAGACTAATAAAATTACTAACATAGAGTAAGAAAAAGAGTATGAATGAATAATATCAGAAATGAAAAATGGGATACCACAATGGGCTCTACAGACATTAAAAGATTATAAGACCTTATTTTAAATGTTTTTTACCTATAAATTTTAAAAGTTAGAAAAAAGGACAAATTCCTTTAAAAGCAAGTTATCAAAAGTGAGACGAAAGAGTGAATTCTGAATAGTTTTACATCTAATAAACAACTGAATCCATAAATAACCTCTGTACAAAGAAAACTCCCAGCTCAAATAATTTTACCAGCAAACTCTTTGTCATTTATCCAAATGAGCTGAAAACTTATACCCACACGAAAAACCTACACACAAATGTTTACAGCAGCTTTATTCATGTTTGCCAAAACTTGGACATAACCAAGATGTCCTTCAACAGGTGAATGTATAAACAAACCATGGTCCAGGCAGACTATGGAATATTATTCAACGATAAAAAGAAATGACCTACCAAGCCATGAAAAGAAATAGAGGAAACTTAAATGCATATTGCCAAGTGAGAGAAGCCAATCTGAAAAGGCAACATACTGTATGATTCCAACCACATGACATTCTGGAAAAGACAAAATTACAGACACAGTAAAGATCAGTGGTTGCTAGGGGTTCGGGTGAAAGGAAGGACGAACAGGTGGAGCACAGGGGATTTTTAGGAAAAGTGAAAATATTCTGCATGATACTATAATGACAGATAAAAGTCATTATACACTCTACATTTGTCAAAACCCATAAAATGTACAACACAGAGAGTGAACCCTAATGTAAACTATGAACTTTAGTTAATAATAATGCGTCAATATTGGCTCATCAATTGTAACAAATGTACTACACTAATGCAAAATGTTAATAATAGGGAAAATAACAGGGGTGGAGGTGAGGTGGGGGGTGGTGAGGAAGTATATGGGAACCCCCTGTACTTTCCACTCATTTTCTGTAAACCTAAAGCTGCTCTAAAAAATAAAGTCTATTAATTCAAAAATAAATGAGATAGAGCCGTAGCAGATGACTTGGAAGAAGTTCCACATGGTACCACTGAGTGAGAAATGCAATTTACAGAAAAGTATGGAAAATAGGATTCTATTTTTATAAAATAAACAATAACTAAAAAGAATCTCTATCTTCCTAGAATTATATGAATAAAGAAACAAATATAAAATATGGAGGGGTATACAATAGATTCTCAACATGGGATACCTGGGGAAAAGGCAGAGGGGTGAGGAGTAGGGAGTCAAGAAAAAATGGTAAAAAAATAAGACTGAAGATTTTTTAAATATATGATCACAGATTTGCATTTATGAAATATTATGGTTATATGTGGATACATATATAAATTAAAGATTTTTTTTCAAAATTACTTGTCTGTATGTCTGTCTTCCCTACCATACTCGTAGAGGTAAGAAATTGTTTCTTGTTCATCTTTAAATACCCGGAGTCTGGTCTAGCACAAGTCACATAGTATGTATTCAAGAAACAGACCAAACTAAAATAATCAAAGTTTACCTATGAGGCTGAAATAGATGAAATAGGTAGCCCAAGACCCCCAGCTGTATTAGCAGAGCTGAGACACGTCAGGTCCCTAATCTTGAAAAATATTTCCCACTTATCATTTATCACCCTCCTGTCCTCTCATGTCAAAAAATATTTATTGTCTCCTCTTCTTTGCAAGTCATACATTCTTTTTTGAATCCTGAATTATTCTGACACACTCCATGCTTGTTTCTGGAAAACTTCTGAGTATAATACTCGCTAGAACCAAAAGTTGTGGTACAGGCTAAAAATATTAAGAGATTTATGAAGTTTTGAGATCATTTCAGGGTGACAGATCTATCATGGGTTGTAAAGGGAAATCCAAGATGTTTGTATATTCACTTAATCTTCTGAAACAGACTTATCAGTCTATTTAGGCTATAAACATTGGCACCTATCCTCTTGATTAGGCATTACTGGATAAGACAGGCTCCCTCTTTTTGAGGAGCTCATAGCTGAATGGGGGATATGGAGACATAAACTACAAGAAAAGAATCACAGAGCATGCAATGGAGGTGGGTGGGGAAAGGCAGGAATCATAAATTAGGAATTGGGGAGGGAGAGAGGCTTATGGAAAAAGTGATTCTTGGACTGAGTCTCAGTGGCAGAGGACTGCCACACAGAGAAGGGCAAAAAAGCATCATAGCAGAAAGAGGTTTAAGCACGAAGATAGGAAAGATCATGTTTAAGAGCACAAACTTTGGAGTCTTCTAACCTGGATTCAAGTCTTGCTATAGACTGAATATTTGTATTCCCCCCTTACCCTCAATTCATATGTTGAAATCCTAGCCCCCAACGTGATGGTATTCTGGAGATGGGATCCCTGGGGAGTGACTAAGTCACGAGGGGGAAAGCTCTCATGAATGGGATTAGTTTCCTTATAAAAGAGGCTCCAGAGAAATCCCTTGACCCTTCTACCATGTGAGGACACACGGAGAAGATGGCCAACTATGATCCAGGAAGTGAGACCTCGACAGATACTGAATCTGCTGGCACCTTGATCTTGGACTTCTCAGCCTCCAGAACTCTGAGAAATAAATTTCTGTTGTTAAGCCACCCAGTCTGTGATGTTTATAGCAACCCAAATGGACGAAGGCAAGTTTCCAATATGTAATATCAGGCAAGTTTCTTTCTAGACTTCAATTTTCTCTTTAGGAAGATGAGGATAGTGACAGAAACAATCTCAGGAGCATGAGAATGAACGTGAAGTATTTAGCAGGACTCCTGGACATTGTCAACAAGTCACAGACGATGCAAGTATTATTATCGGTATAGCATTAAGGGATGAGGCGAGATGCTATGAGAACATCCATACTAGGCTGTATGGTACTTACTTATTTATGTTTTCCTTTTTTTAATTAATTAATTTTTTAAAAATTATTTGTTTTTGTTCACTGACTCACTTACCTTTTTTTGTAGCTACACCTTAAAATTAAGAATTGATCTTTCTGAATGCACTAGCTCAGTCATGGAGAAACCATGCAGTAGGATCTAAAGAGCACTGGAAGTAGACCTCCAGGGAAATGGAATAAAAGTAGACTTCTCTTTGTTCTTGATGTGTGTCTTGAGAGTTGATTAGTCAACACATTTACGCTGGATAGAAAATTCTGCTGGATACTCCGGGAAGTAAAATAGAATATAGAGTTCTCTATTTCAGTAATCTTTTGATTTAATGCTCGGCAATAAAATGTATGAAGAAAGTAAGCTAATGTGATAGAGAGTGAATGCTGGGGGGACAGAGTAGCATCAACAAAGCCTGGACCTGAGTTACTAAAAAGGGAGAGCGTATGATGAGCAGGGGAAGAAGGTGCCAGGATGAAGCAATAGCAAATGCTTTGGCCCTTAGATGGGAATGAAAGTGATGCTTGAGAAAAATGAAGAGCTTTGCACTTAAAGGTTCTTAACTTTGGATCACTGAATCACTTGGGAGTCCTTAAAACTACCCACGCCTGGACCCCATCCATAGCTATGCTGAGTTAGTTGGTGTGCAGTAGGCTGTAGGCATCTGTATTTTATTATTTATTTATTTATTTATATATTTTTTGCGGTACGCGGGCCTGTCACTGTTGCGGCCTCTCCCGTTGCAGAGCACAGGCTCCGGACGCGCAGGCTCAGTGGCCATGGCTCACGGGCCCAGCCGCTCCGCGGCATGTGGGATCTTCCCGGACTGGGGCACGAACCTGTGTCCCCTGCATCGGCAGGCGGACTCTCAACCGCTGCACCACCAGGGAAGTCCCTAGGCATCTGTATTTTAAAATAAACTTCCCCAGGTGATTGATCCTAAGGAGCAGGCAGGGGTGGGAAGCACTGGCCAAGCTTGGTGAGTGCAGAGAAGGAGGTGTGAGGTGGGTTCAGAAAGGCAGAGTGGCAGGATGAAGGGGACAGAATGAAAACAGCAGAAGCAGTTAAACGCACATGAAAACTCCAGTGATAGAACAGATACAAATTACCAATGATGGTTGTCCAGCTAAGGTCTACCAGTGAAATACATCCATTAGTACACACCATATGGCACTTGTTGAACTTGGCTAAATAGTAAATTGAGCTGGTATTTACCTTGCTGTTTCTACCTTAACCTCATAGTCTTTATATGTTTGTCTTTAACTTGGGAAATTGTTAATCTGTGGTTCTCAACCCTGGCTGCTCATTAAAATACTCTACGTTTTAAAAAAAAAAAAAAAAGAAAACTGATGACAGCTTCACCCCAGAGACTTCAATTTATTGATCTGGGGATTGGACCTGGACACTAGGAATTTTTAAAAGCTCCTTAAGTGATTTTAATCCGTAGACAGCAATGAGAACCACTGAATTAAACAAACACTAATTCATTAACTGGGAACAGATGTGTTAAAGTTGGCTTAGGCTTCTGATTCCTTCCTGGTGGATTGGTTTAGCAGAACATAGTCAGCAAGGCTTCATGTCCAGGAAATGGAGCCCAGCACAATGAATCAGGGCAAATATTACGAGCGGGAGTTACCATCCCAAAATGGGAAACGGAGTACGGGATGGTCGGCATGGCCTGAATACAGGAGCGCTGGTGTGTGGGATAAGGTCACTCAGTATTTACTATTTATTCCAGAGAAAAAAGGCAGAGGTAGGGATCCCCAGCTTTGTATTTTGTTTTCAAGCAGAATCTCTCTACAGGTTTTTAATCTTTCCGGTATGTCTCAAAACTTCCTATACTCAACAACCGTTGTCAAATCCATGAATAATCAAAAAGCTGCAGTGAAAGTCACTGGCAATTGGCAGCCACCCTAAACATGAGAAGGATGTGTGATTAGGCTGTAACCTTTCCTCAATGTGTGAGAATTTGATGTTGGGCTGGGCAACTGGAGGAAGCTGAGCACTCCCTGCAGGGCACTGATGACCTGTGCTGAGGCTGCCCCTTTGGAACGGTTTGTATATGGTGGGACCTGGGGGCTGGGAGGTGGTCTGAGTCACCGTGCAGAGTCTCTTCTAGAGGATGAGAAGTTTAACTGTTTTTAAAGCAAATACTTGAGAGTTTTAATATATGTCGAACTGAGACAAAGGAAATAAAGGGTTCTATTACTGGATGTACAAGTCAGACATGTACACATACTTTTAAATTATAAGTTCTATTTTATTAACTTATGTTTTTAGTATCTATGTATAATATTACTTTAGCTTTTTAGTATTTGAAAACCCTGAAAATGAATTTTTTAAAAAACATTCATTAGACTTATCTTTTATGAATGAGAATGACCATTTCTCCTTCTGATACTGAATTAATGAGTTTTTAGCGCCTACGGTTTTACTTAGGTGTCAATCCTAAATAGTCACAGACTTGAAATCAGTTATAAAATAACGTACTCATAGGATTCTTTAAATGTCACAGTAAAAAAGCATTTCTTTTACCTTCACATAGTTGTATTCGAAGAGAATATATTGTCTATCAGGAGATACTGAATAATCATTTATAGAATATCCAAATTCATCCTGTCAATCAAGTAGAAAAAAGAACAATTGAACGATTCCATTTAACTGCCGTTATTGAGTACTTACTGTGTAGAGGGTACGGTTCTAGACTTGTGTCTGGTAGCTTGAGAGGTTCCCGTCTAGAAGAGGGGGCACACTCCCTCACACAAATGACCATGAGGCAAGGTGGGTGGTGATCAGGGTTAGAGAATCAGGGAGGGAAGGATTTATTTTAATGAAGGAAAGATGGCTATGTGGGTGGGGATCAGGAGCAGAGAGAGAACTTCCTCAGGAGGGGAAACAGTAGGAGTAAAAACCCAGATGCAGAAAGGGCATGCATATTTAGAGACTGCCTAAAGGTTAGTTGTAACCTGAATACAGCATAGGGTGCGTCAGACAAAGAGAAGACATAAAATTAGAAAAATAGCCAAGGCCTAGATATAAGAAATAGACCTATGAACTACTTTTTTTTTTTTTTTTGCGGTACGCGGGCCTCTCACTATTGTGGCGTCTCCCGTTGCGAAGCGCAGGCTCCGGACATGCAGGCTCAGCGACCATGGCTCACAGGCCCAGCCGCTCCGCGGCATGTGGGATCCTCCCGGACCGGGGGACAAACCCATGTCCCCTGCATCGGCAGGCAGACTCTCAACCACTGCGCCACCAGGGAAGCCCTGAACTACTTTTTGCACATAGATGTGATAGAATCCTATCTGGCTTTTACAAAGATGCTCTGGTAACCCAGTGGCTGAGATGAGACGAGAGGGGAGGGGTTACAGTAGCCCTGGACTTGGGCAATGCCGTGGTCTGATTTACAGAATGGAGAGAGGGACACTCGTTAGAATACTGTCACAAGATTAATCAAGGCTTCGAACCAGGACTATACCGTGGAAATGGAAATCCGAGAGACACTTGACGTTGCAAGGGAGGACTGATAGGTTTTGTTGAGTAGCTAAATAAGGGGAATGCCAGAGGAATCAAGGATTCTGAGGTTTCTAGCTTAAGTGACTTTGAAGAGGGCGCTTTTTACCAAGATTGGGAACTCAGGAAGAGGACTAGTATGCCTTCCGTTTGCTAGGAGAGGGAAGGGGAAATAACTAGTTTAGCTTGGGACACTGAGTTTAAAATGACTGCAGGCCATCCATGTGCCAGAACCGGCAAGCTGTTGGAAACAGAGGTCTAGATCTTGGGAGGAGGTTAGTGTTACAGGCATGTATTTGAGAAGCACCTGTGCTGTGGAAGTGCATGGAATTCGCTGAAGGAGAGCATGCAAAGTGAGGAGGGAGGGTAGCAGTGAAGACACGGCCCTGCAGAGCACTTACACGTAAGAGTATGAGCAGAGGAGGAGGAATCGTCAAAGGAGGCTAAAAAGTAGCCAAGGCAGGGAGCATTCCAAGAAGAAGAGAAAGATCCACTGTGCCATATGCTGCAGAGAGAGTCCAACAGGATGAGAAATGATAGTACTCATGATTTGAAAGGTTATGAAAAAGAAAATCCCCAGAATTCCCTTAAAGCATGAATTAATTATGTGATTAAACATACAAGTGTACTGTTCTCCAAGAACATGGAGCGGTTTCCATATTCGGCATTGAATAGCAAGATATTATTTTCTTGTTTGTAGAGATATTCATGATCTAAAGAGAGAAAACGGCCAGATCAGTATTTCAAGCTGCTTTTAAACATCTTCATAAGCTAAAAAACCATGCAATAAAAATTTAAGACAAATTCACACAAGTACTAAAAAGGCATTTCTAAGTTGGAAAAACATGAACTGATGAATATCACACTAGTATGCCTTCCTTTTTCCATCATTATTGTAAAGGGTTCAATTCACATTTAACTTTTTACAGTACGTATCAGAGAAATACTCAAGTTTCTTTCTGTCTTATCCCCCTTTCCACCCTTAAGTAGAAAAAAAAATACTTTCCCATACGGTTAAAAAAAAATAAGAATATTTTCTCAGCGCCATAAAAGTGCCCCACAACCTAACCAGAATGAAAATAACCATAAAAATCAGCCCCCTCTCCGCCAAAAATCCTTACCTGAAATCCACTGCAAGGTGTAGAACTTCACTCTAAAAGTATTTTTTAAGTAATCGGTTAGGGTGTAGGTTCTGCGACTGTCAGCTGTAGCATCATCTGCTGGTTGGAAAAAAGAGCCAAATGTTCAGTAAGACGGGATAACCTGTTTCGCATAAAAAAATAAAATAAAATAAAACAAAAGGATATATACACTAGTCACAAAATACAGAAACACACTGACAAAATGCAAAACACATTTTGAAAGAGTTCGGACTGAGAAAAAGGGTAACAATGCATTTAGCTGTTCAAGTGTTTGCGAGAGCGTGTTTTTCACGGTGCTACATTAGTGAGCTTCATTTCGAAGGTCTAGATCAACAACGTCCAAGGGAAATATAGTGTGAGTACACTTTCTAGTAGCCATAGTTGAAAATTTTTAAGGTGAAATTAATATTTTATTTTAGCCAGTATATCAAATATTTTTATCACTTCAGTGTGTCGTTGTTTTTATATGTTATTAATAGACGTTTCACATTCTTTCTGTTCGTACTGTCTTTAAAATCTGATATGTGATTCATGATTACAGTATATCTCATTTGAATGGGCACCTTCCCAGTCAATGCAATCATGCAGTGGATGGCACGAGGCTAGATGATCCTTTCGTGAGGCCGTGAGGTCCACTTCTAAGCCCTCTTGCCCTGCAAAGACCTTTAAGATATACTGATCACCCAGTTCAGAGACCTTCGTTTCTATCATCATTTTTGCTTGAATTTGATTAAAGTTTACATGAAACCTCTCCCTTGGATTCTGTGACAGCCTCAGTCCTTCTCCTAACTCTCTGACCATTATTTTTCCATCTCCTACTTTGACTCTATTTTTCTCCACTGACCTGTAAGGCAGAAATGCTTTGATATTAGTCTTCAGCTTTCTCCTCCTCTCTCTCTACGGTTTTCCTTCCAGGGAACTCCAGAGAATGTGAGTTCCAGGGCTTCAGGCATACTTACCATTTAGATGAATGACAGTATCTGCTCTCACTACCTTAGCCTACCGCACCCACGCTTACATTTCCAGTGCTGTGTTCAGCCTTCTTAGTTGACTTGCCCCACTCTAACCCTATACATACCCTGTCTAAAATAATTGTCTTCCTTCCAAAACTAGATTTCCATAGGAAATTTGTGTGGTTTCATATTCTGTTACTGAAGACGCCAATTCAGAGGCTGAAGATCATTTTGATGTCTCCCTCTTTTTTACCATCCCCTACAACCAATCAACCCTATTGACTCTTCCTACGAAACCTCTTCTCCAGATATCCCTGCCATCAGGTTCTCCCAATCCAATTCCTGCCCTGCACCGTCACCGGAATGATCTTTCTAAAATGCCACTTTCATTCTGGTGATCTCTTCCTCAAAAGCTTCCAACGAGTCCCCACTGTCTACAGGGAGATTCAGACTGCTTAGCCTGGCAGTTGCAGCCCCACAGTCTGATGTGAGACCTTTCCAGGCTTATTTTCACTCTCTCCCTGCAAGAACCTTCTAACCTAGTCACACTGATCTGCCTACTGAACCCAGCAGATCTTCTTAGGCTTGTCTGCCTCTACTCCTTGTCCTAAGCCACTTGCTGGCATGCCCTCAACTGCTTCCCCATCTGTCACAAGCCTCCCTCCTCCATTTCCCACCTCTGTCACGAAGACCTCAATTCGGCCTCTGACTTTTGCCCCCATGCTACTCATTGGGCTCCTGTCACTTACTAACTTGTGTTGATAACTATTTTTCCATGCCTGCCTGTGTAATCTACTCAGCTGGGCCATGTATTCTTTTGAAGACAGGGCTTTGGGTTTTTGTTCATTGGTTTGGGGTTTTTGTTTTTGTTTTTCATCAACCTTAGCATCTAGCACAGTTGTATGGCATAAAAGACACACACACAAAAAGTTTTTGTTGATTGGAGTAGGGCATCATCCTATAAGCACAGTCAAGCCAGTGTGATTCCTCTTCCTCAATCCCAGAGCCTCCACTGATGACAAATACCTTAAAGTCTTTTTCCAAACTCTCTACATTTTCCACGTACGTGTAAACATACGCTCACAAAATCAGCCACTACCATAACATTCCTATAACTGCAGTTCTTTTCAGGGATTTCAAAGCCAGCAGTATCTTCTCGTGTTAATTTTTTACAGCCTGTGGAGAAGTAGATCTCGTATAGGAAATGCTCTTTCAAAAAGGGTTCTTGGGTTTCCCTGGTGGCGCAGTGGTTGAGAGTCCGCCTGCCGATGCAGGGCATGCGGGTTCGTGCCCCGGTCCGGGAGGATTCCATGTGCCGTGGAGCGGCTGGGCCCGTGAGCCATGGCTGCTGAGCCTGCACGTCCGGAGCCTGTGCTCCGCAACGGGAGAGGCCACACCAGTGAGAGGCCCGTGTACCACAAAAAAAAAAAAAAAAAAAAAAAGTGTTCTTAAGGTCTTATTTCTTTGGATTTGATCTGATAACATAGTTTTGTTTCTGCCTATAAAAACTTCAGCTTCGATAGATAAAGTTGCTACCCTTTATTTTATTATTTTATTGATTTTGTTTAAGCCTAGTTTGTTAAGTAAAATATTCTTTTAAAAACTTTTGTTTTTCAATTCAATCCTGCATTTCTCCCCTGAAAGTTAATAAGATATTTGTGTTTGTTAGCAAAAATACAGCAAGTGAGTAATGCCAGTCCTTGAGTTTAACCTTTAAATAAGAAGTAAAGCCTTGTGCTACAGAAAATAATATTTGAAACTCATGTTGGACTACAAAATTACAAATCTGGATTTGTTCATTAAACACCCTCAGTTGTTTGTATTCATCCAATCATCCTATTATATAAAAATAGTTATAAAGTATCATTGTTGAGGATAAATACCCTGCTATCAAGAGCTATTAGTCTAAAATGAATATAAAACACATCCCCAAATTAGTACAAATCAAGGTATCAGTGGTAAGAGACATTCACAATCCTAATATTATCTGCTGATGTAGATGTTTAGATAGATCTGTAAATAGAAATAGATCAATTTATACACACACGCATATATTACAACCAACTGAATGTCTGTGTCCCCTCAAAATTCACATGTTGAAATCGTAACAGCCATATGATGGTATTAGGAGGGGGAGCCCTTGGTAGGTAATTCGATCATGAGTACTAATCCTCATGAGTGGGATTAGTTCCCTTTAGAAAGTGACTCCAGAAAGCTCTCTCACCCCTTCTGCTATGTGAGGACACAGGAAACGGGTCCTCACTAGACACTAAACACCGAATCTGCTGGCATCTTGATCTTGGACTTCTAGCTTCCAGAACTGTGAGAAATAAATGTTTGTTGTTTAAGTCACCCAATCTCTGCTATCTTTATAACAGCAGTCCACACATACTAAGACATACATATCTATAACAAGACAGACGTATCAACATAAAGTGTCTATCACTGACTCTTGATTTTGTGAGAATGAACTGCATACCTACAATATAGATCAGATACAGTGTTATCTCACATGAGGGTATTTGCCCAGGTTTCAAAGGACAACACACTTCAATCTGGCATAATAAAATAACTGAGACAAAAATCCCCTGTGAGGTCACCTGCTGCCCTGCATGCCGCTCTTCCTTGCTGGGCACTTACCTCTCCTGCCTCTTCGCCTCAGATGTCACTGGGCTCATCCTCTCATCAGGCCTCAGCCTTTCTAAACCCATCATCTCTGCCAGATTCAGACTCCCTTCTGCTCATAATGGGCTCAGCGTGATTTCGATCCATCTGCTGATGTTCAGATATCCATACTGATGCCAGGCCGCGTTCTTGCTATGGCCCAGGACATGGGTGCAAGGCCTGGGCCACCCTTGGCTTGTGTTACCCTCTCTCAGCTCCTTTACAACGACCTTCAAGCCGGGTTCCCTATCCTGGCTCCCCAGACCCCAAACACCACTGAAAAACTGGAACAAGCAGAGCAACAAATGTTCCTTGTTTTTTGCCTTGTCATTTGAAAAGCAGCGCAAACTGGAAGATGCTTTCAAAACATCTAGATAAGCGAGTTCTGTGAGACGTGAGTGCCAAATCCAGGTTTTGACCTTTAGCAAGTTCATAGTTTACTGCCAAGTTACAACCTATTCTGTCAACACCAGAGGACACGCCCACATTTCTCTTTCCTTGTCTGATTGCTCCCTGACAGGGCACCCGTGCAACAACAGGTGAAGGTCTTGGGCTGCTAGTGTGGTCTTCCTGGTGGGCCTGGGGCATATCGTTTATTTGACTTATCAGTTTAAAGCATTATGCTAGCCAAGCAGAGCAGCTAATCATATGTTACCCATCAGTTTCCACAGAAACTCCTAGATTCATGTCTCCTTGAATTTAAAAATCAAAAAACGGTTAACAGCTTTATACTTTACTGTTTTGCTGAGACCAACTATTAGGTTGAACCATACGAAAATGCCATTTTTATCAATCAAAAATGGCAGAATAACAGCTTTTAAAATGGTTCAACTTAACAATAATTTCTCATCAAAGTGTATGGTATCTTAATGAGCCCTGGTTGTAGGATCAAACTCTTTTCTGAATAAAAGGAATTCCAGAATTCTAAGTAAGAGAGTGGTGTAGTTCTACAGAATAGTCTTGCTTTAACCGATGGTTATTTTATGATTACAGGATATTTTGAATTTTTTTATATTCATTAATAATAACCTTTTTTTGTCTGTATGTAACTGTGATATAAAATATTTCTACCTCAGAAAGAGAAACTGTTTGGGGAAATAAATGGCTAATGAAATGCAACTAAAAGGAGAAGTGCTCTTTATAGCTCATAAACTCATAAAGTTGTTAAACATGGGGAATAGATATCTGGTTATAGAGTTTTTGTGTTCCATATGCTAATCAGTTAACATTTTATATTGACGCTAAGGAAATAAAATGAGTGTTACTTTACAATTTGCTCTAGCAAAATAGCAGCCTTGACATTGGGACAGAGGAAGAAAAATCAAGAAGGCAGAAGAAGAAATTGACTGGAAAGTTGCTCACATCCTTTATTCTCCAGCAGCACGCGCGGGCTGCCACCCATCACCAATGATTCAACAAATACCAATAAGGGGTTGGGTCCCTGGTGGCTTTGAAATCAGAGAGACTGAATTTGAACCCAGGCCTAATTCTTGCACGGGAGCCTTAGGAAAGTTACTGAATCTTTCAAAACCTCAACTTTGTAACCTATAAAATGATAATAATAGCACTATCTAGCCCCTAGGGATCTGCCATGATGAAATGAGATAATGTATGCAAAGTTCTTAGCTCAGGATTTAAAATTTAGGAAGCCCTCCAGATAGGTCAAACTATTATTATTTTGTTCCAAGCATGTGCTAGGCAATCAGGATACAAAGATGAAAGAGTCTCTCCCTTGGAGTACCTAGCAGTGCTGCTGAGATGAGGAATTTCACTGCAATAAAATAATAGCTAATTAACTTTCACTGTGTTCAAATCCCAAACGATCCTAACAAGAAAGCATAAGAGCATCACGTTGAGAAAGCATCTAGGATAAATACAGTTGAATCATTTGCTGAGTACTGACGAGCATCACTTCCTCCTTCGACAAGTTTAATACCATCCACAGCGTTCACATGGAGGGAACATGTTGGACTTGAGAGGAATTAGAGGAATTGTGAAAAGTGATACTTCTCTGATTACTATACACAGGAGACATTAAAATATAATCACTATCACCAGATTTCCCTTCTCAATAAGAGAAACATCCCAGGGACATCAAGTGCATCTGATAAATGCATTGCCATTGAGCTGGAGCCCTTGAACCTGGGGCTGTGTGCTCTAAGCATTTACTCAAAGATCAGAGTGTCAGATGACCAAACTTTTGTTAGGGATGTAATCGCTGTATTTTCAAAGGTCTACTCTGAAAGGCCAACCAACTGGTACCATGCACATTTTCCGGAATAGCAAACATTTGGAAAAAAGGAAACAACGAGGGGTTGTCCGTGTCGTGACTCCGCCCTCCTTCTCCTCTTTTCCCTCCACTCCATCTGCTCTGGCCTCCCCGCTCTTCCTCAGACACACTGGGCCCACTTCTGCCTCAGAGACTTTGAATTTGCTACACCCTCTGCCTGGAATATTCTTCCCCTCAGATGTGCCCAAAGCTTGTTCCCTACCTCCTTTAGGTCTTTATTTAAATGTCACCTTCCTTTCCTGGACTAACATTTACAACCGCATGGTTAAGAAATTCTCTTTGTATCGCCCTTCCTGGCTTGGCATTTTTTTTCCTCGGCAGTGATGCCATCTAACGTACTCTAGTTTTTATTTGTTTATCATCTGCCTCTCTTGACTGTCTGTGAGCTCCAGGAGGACATTGATTGTGTTTTGTTACGTTTTGTCTGCTAGTTATCTCAGCACGGCCTAGATGGTGCCTGGCTGTAGAAGGCGCTTCATAAATATTTATCAAATGAAAAGATAAAAGCCAGACAACATAAACAGGAGAGCACAAACACAGGAACACAGCTCTAAATGTGAGCGTCGTGAACTCCAAGAGACTGGTAAGTAGGAAAGCAGTGCACTGGACCTGCTGGGTCTAAATAGAGTGAGGACAGGAGCCTCAGGCTCCAGCCTTCCACTTGCTGTCACCAGGCATTCTCACTTCTCTACGCCTGTGACCGTAATTTACCTGTTGTCTATCAGCTCAAACACACACTTCTATCCTTTGCTCAGTAGTGCTGGGAAGGGGGTCTACAGCTGTGTTTCCCAGACCCCTTCCTCTGTAGGCTTCCTGTTAGGTCCTGCCGATAGGGAAACACAGAGGAGTGTAGTCAGTAGGATAGGAGGAGGGACTCCCTTTATCTTGCTGGTCCTGTCAGCAGGTGCCCCAAGGGAGCACCTATCCCAGCCTCCTGCTTTTCTTTTTATACCTGAACCTGTTGCATCCTGCCTCTCAGTTGCATGCCTCACACACCTTGGAGCTTAGAGCCCAGAACTTCTATGTCCCTCTTCTCCTTTTTCCCAAGCCCTAGAGATAGCTATTTCCTACAGCTCCTGTCTCTCACTTACCTCATAATTTTTTCTTTTGCTCTTTAATTTGTGTAACCAATTTTTATATCAAATTTCTCTGCTGAAACATCTAGTGCGAGTTCAGTGTTCATCACGTCTCTGTGAGGATCTACACAACTTACCTGTAAAATAAGAAGGTCTCTTTCAGCTGTAAGATAACAATATCTAGACCTGGGGTTGGCAAACTTTTTCTTATAGGGCCAGATGGTAAATATTTTAGCTTTGCAACTCCTCAAGTCGGCCATTGTAGCCTGAAAACAGCCACAGACAACATCTAAATGAATAGAAAAGGCTGTATTCCGAATAAAACTTAATTTACAAAATTAAGCAGCCAGCCCTGACTGTAGCTTGACGACCCTATCTAGACATTCCTCAGAATGGTCAGCAACACGAAAAAAAAAGCTCCCAAGACCAGTTTGAAAGACAGATGCTGAGACTGAAATTCTAACTGCCTTGAAACAATATGAATATCAACATAAGATTCCAATATATACGGCAGAGAAGTGAAAGCCGGCAGAATATTCATGTCTCAAACTTCAGGTCAAGATGAAGATGTCTACAGCCACTGGTGAAGAAATGCAAGGCCAAAGGGACTGCCTGAACTAAATCCAGTTCACCCTGCCCTCACCCCAGTGAAGAGCCAGGAGGTTCAGCACACTTAGGAAGCCAGCACTAAACAGGGCATCAGGATGGCTTTATTCCGTTTTGAAATGGAAACCGCCCTATTTTTTTTTTTTTTTTTTCCTGTACGCGGGCCTCTCACTGTTGTGGCCTCTCCCGTTGCAGAGCACAGGCTCCGGACGCACAGGCTCAGCGGCCATGGCTCACGGGCCCAGCCGCTCCACGGCATGTGGGATCTTCCCAGACCGGGGCACGAACCCGTGTCCCCTGTATCGGCAGGCGGACTCTCAACCACTGCGCCACCAGGGAAGCCCTGCTCTATTTTTTTATTCTGATTATAGTTACTCCCTCACCCCTTGTCAGGACTCTTCTGGGAATAATCAGGACTGGATAACAGTGGCCATAATTACTATTGACAAGGCTTTTACACCCCACTATGTCCACTGACATTAAGCCAGTGTAATCCAAGGGGATGAGAAACAGCTGAAAGGTGGAAAGGTCTTCTTAACTGTATAAATAAATGACCCACAGGCCCGTGAAACAAGCAACTATTTTAGCAAAGGGCTGGTTTTTAGCAGTAGTAGTTGTAGTGAGACATCACTGGGAGGTCACAGGGCAAGCTAGAAATGATTAGTTTGGAAAGAAAACTGATTAGAGAACATCAGCATTTGGGGAAGCTGAACGCTCTAATACCAAGTCACTGAAGAACTTTCCAGAAAGATTTACAAGCATTATCAACAAGGCTACTCTCTGTGACAACTGTTTGTCTGCCAGGAGGTGAGGAAAATGATCACTGGAAAACAAAACTGCCATAGAAATTGCCCTTTCCAGCATTCACCCAGCAAAACTTTCAGGAGTGTGAAACAAGTATTATTATAATGCCTGTCTCTGGGACTGTTAACAAAATTTTTTTTAATTAAAAATATATAAAAAGTAGTCATTACAGATACTTATAGAGACCTTCCAATGTGCTGGGCTATTCTAGGCATCGTACACTTATTAACTTATTTTCATCCCAATTTTACAGGTAAGGAAACTGAGATGCAGACAGTAACCAGACTCAAGTCTCATGACTAGTAAGCCCTAGGCAATAGGGTTCTGAAGCCTGTGGTTATAACCACTGCTCTAAACAACCTAAGTATGCAGCAGAGTGAGGTACATGGTAAATGCTTGTTGGCAGTTTTTGTGAGTTAGCATAGATGGATTAGACTTTCTGGAAGTGTCTGGATTCAATCTTTGCAAATAATCTAAACAGGCAGCTTGGTAGTATCACTTGGACCTGGGACAGTTGGTAGGTTACATTAGAACATAATTTGTTCTAGTGTTCCAAAGTCAGAGGGGCATCAATTCTTTCTGAAAACCCTAGAATTTTCTCTCTGGAGTGTTATTAAGGATGGCAACTCTGTGACTCTTTCTGAGAAAGAAGGTTGTACTCCCCTCCTCCTCTCTTCCATGGTACAACTGGTAACTCTCATCATCTTTTCCCTACACTCATAAAAAGTAGCCATGCAAGCCTTATAATAGGTTTCTTTTCTCCCCCCACACCTTTTTCTTTTCATGTTTCCTAGATCCTAAACATAAAATCTTGAATAACTCAGGCCCTGCAGTACACATTTTCAAAAGAGTGGGAACTTGTCCGATGAAAAGATGCAGCGATTCCTCCTTTAGAGCCACCACAGGGGCTTGTTTGTTACTCTGCTTTCCACTTCTGTCTGTCCCTTCCTCCACTCTTTAACCCTTTCCTCAGCACTCGGAGGCAGAAGCGGACCTGCCCCGGGCCTCAGATCCTGGTCCTCTTGATTTCTCAGGGGCTCTGTTTCATCTCTTCTCCCTCCATCTCCATCTCTTCTCAGTATCTTCATTTCGTCCATAAGCATGCACAGGGTGTACCCATATCAAATAAATACTTACTGACCCTGTGGGCTCTGGCAGCCATCTTCCCATTTCTCTTCTTGTATTTATCAGCCTACTTCTCAAATAAACAATCCGCATCTGTGGCCTTCAGTTTTTCATGGTCCCTCCTCATGCCTCTGGAACTACCCCTCACTCCGTACACTACATTTTGCTACAACAACATCTTCTTCAACGCTTATTTTCTATACCATATAGTTTACCAATTAATCAAGTAATCTTCTATCATTAGTTAAATATTTAATCTGAATAGTCATGTCTTCAAGTAAGCTGAAAGGATGAATTTATTTTATCAAACAGCTGCTGGCACTATACGAATAGGTATGTGTGATCTAGTAGTGGATCACTTGACCCCATAGTTAGGAATATAAGAATTTTAATCAGAATTAAAGTAACATTAAAAAATGTTCATCAAAAATATGCTTTTACATGAGCTCTAAGATAATTTCTTTAATTCACCAAATGTTTGTCAAGCTGTACTGGGTTGAATAGTTTCCCCACCCCCCAAAATTCAAGTCCACTGGGAACCTCAGAAAGTGACCTTATTTGGAAATAGGGGTTTTGTAGATGTAATTAGTTAAGATGAGGTCGTACGGGATTAGGGAATGTCCTTATAAGAAGGTCATGCAAAGACATGCTTTTGCTGACTTGGAAAATGAAGAGGACCATGTGGAGACAGAAGGGGAAGAAGGCTGTGTGACAATGAAAGGAGAAATTGGAGTCATAAAGCTACAAGTCAAGGTGATTGCCAGTAACCACCAGAAGCTGGAGGAAGCAAAGAAGGATTCTTCCCTGGAGCCTTCAGAGGGAGCGTGGCCCTGATGACACCTTGATTTTGGACTTCTGGGCTTCATAACTGTGGAAGAATAAATTTTTGTTGTTTTAAGCCACTCAGTGTATGGTATTTGTTATGACACCTCTAGGAAAGCACCCACTCTGTTCTTCAATGTTCTGAGCACTAGAGATATGAGTGAACAAAACATAAAAAATTCTTGCCCTCATGAAGCTTACATTCTAATGGGGGGAGACATAGGAGCAAACAGTAAATAAATAATGCCTTATGTTAGGAGGTTAAGTGTCACGGTTAAGTGCTAGAGAAACTCTGCTTTTTAAGGGCTCATGTGATTCGATCAGGCTCACCCAGGTCATCTTCCTTTCTTAAAGCTGATTATGCCACCATATAACATCACCTAACCACCAGGATAAAATCCATTATATCCACAACCTCAGAGATTAGGTAGAGATTAGCACATGGGGCAGGGAGGAAATCTGGGGAATCAGTTTAGAATTCTGTCTATCACAGTCATCTTGCCAGCTGTATTGAGAATACACTGCAGGGAGTAAGAAGAGAAATAGGGAGATTTTTGCAATATTGCAGGTGAAAGGTGATGGCGTCTTGGACTAGGGTGGTAATAGTGGAGTTGCTGAGATACGGCCAAATTCTGAAAGAACATGAAGGTAGAAGTGATAGGATTTGCTGACCGATTGGATGTTGAGTGCGAACAAGGGAGAGGAGTTGAGAACTGCATGAATTTTGGCCTCAGTAACTGAAAAACAAATGAATTGCTATTTGCTGAGACCAGATGTATTAAGGGAGGAATAAGTTTGAGGGGATTAAAAAGTTTTGGGAGATGTTACTTTGAGATGCTAATAGCATCAAAATGGAGATGTCCACTTAATAGTTGCATATATGCATGTAGAGTTCAGGAAAGAGGTCTGGTCTGGAGATATAAATTTGGGTGTTGTTGTCAGGTTATAGATGGTGTTTAAGGCCATGGGAGTAGATGAGATCACCTGGGGGAAAGAAGGAAGAGGTTCTAGGATGAAGCCTTGGAGTCCGAGGTCAGAAGTCAGACATGACACGGGGAGGGGGAAGGGTAAGCTGGGACGAAGTGAGAGAGTGGCATGGACATATATACAGTACCAAATGTAAAATAGATAGCTAGTGGGAAGCAACTGCATAGCACAGGGAGATCAGGTCAGTGCTTTGTGACCCCCTAGAGGGGTGGGAGGGAGACGCAAGAGGGAGGAGATATGGGGATATATGTATATGTATAGCTGATTCACTTTGTTATAAAGCAGAAACTAACACACCATTGTAAAGCAATTATACTCCAATAAAGATGTTAAAAATAGAAGTCAGACAGGAGGAGGAGCCCCTAGGGAGAATGGGAGGGAGCATGTGGAGGTGCAGAAGGAAAAATCTAGGAGAGAGTGGAAACACAGAGGAGGGGAGAAGAAGCATGATCAACTGACAGGGAATGGGAGACTCAGAGGGAGAACTGAGCCCTGGACTCAGCAACACAGAGGTTAGGGACTTTGACGCGAGCAGAGCCAAACATTTTAGTGACAGGTGAGGATAAGCCTCATGCCAGTGAGTTTAAGAGGGAGTGGGAGAGGAACAGCAGACAAAGAAAATAGAAAACTCTTCCAGGAGTTTTTTGGTAAAGGGAGCAGGGCAAGGGACTGGGAGGTGGGCAGAGATGTGGGGTACGGAGAGGATCTTCCTCTCTCCCTCCTTCCCTCCCTCCCTCCTTCCCTCCCTCCCTTTCTTTCAGGATGTGAGAGATTTACAGCTTATTTATATAGAGAGGGGGAAATGACAGCGCAGTGGGCAGAGGAAATAGCTGCAGCCACATCTCTTAGTAAGTGAAAGAGGATGAGGTCAGTGTACAAAGAAGGGTTTGGCCTTGGGCAGGTGCTGAGAGGGGGCTGGTGGGAATTGAGGACCTTCTCTCCTAATAGCCTTAGTTTTCTCCTTAAAATAGAAAGCAAGGTTGGCTGTAAGCTGAGAATGACCGTGGGGAGGTGCTGGAGGCCTGGGGAGAGGAGACACATGAGTACGCGAGGGAGCAGCGGGGGAGCACAGGGTAGGGGTCGGGGCATGGGGATCACCAGCTAGTACGAAGGGGCTGCTTGATTTTTTTGGAGTTCAGGATTTTCTTTTCAGTCCAGTCAAACCATTTTCATCTTAATGAAATGATTACCATGTAGATTATTTCAAATGCTACTTTCCTGGGTCAATTTTTACAGGTCTAACTTTTACCATGTATTTTTAAACTTCTTTACGTTGACTGTTTTGTTTTATGTTAACTGTTTCCGCCACATTTTCCCATTATGAATTGGATAAAATACAACAGTTTATATGAGAAAATTGAGAGTAGTTTCCCTCAGATGTTTCTGACCCCCTCCATTTTCTCAGATTTGTATCTTAAATGTTGCAAACTCAATTCTTCCCTATTCTCAATCATTTTGGATAACGACAGAAAGCAAGTGCTGGGCTCAAAATGCCTTCAGGATCAAAAAGGCAGCGTCAAAACACCCTGCTTTACAATAAACTCGTTTGGTTAGGAAGGAAAGTGAGGAGAGAGAGAGAGTTATATGATTGGATTCTTTGGAGATCAGAGCTGGCTTGACATCTATTTTCTTTTGCTAGTAAATTAAATTTTTCCAATGTAATGAAAAATGAGCAATCATAAAATATCTGACACACTTGCATAGACCTCCCATTTCTTCCTTTTAGAATCTCCAGTTCAACTTAGGTAATTCCCTTTCCCCTTCCAAGGGCTGAGGAAGGAGCTCCCTCCTGGTCCCAGAAAGGTGAGTCTTGGTTAATCTAGTCCAAGCTTGGTAATCCTTTCCCCTTGCCAGGGATGGGTTTAGAATAGACAAATGACCCAAATCTGGCCAAGGAGACACGAGGGAAAGTCTGCCTTGGGCCAGGGAACTTGTGGAAGTAGTTTTCCTCCCTGAGAGAACAGACTATGAATGAGGAACAGCATCCTCCCTGCCTTGTGAAATGGCTGTGTGACAAATGACACATTGCAGCAGCAGCCATGCTCGACCTGAGAGGACAAGCTTGAGAACGAAAGTAACAGTGTGAGACCAGCAGAGCTGAAAGACGCAGAGACTCTGGGCCCCGGAGGAAGCTGTGGGACCACTGCGTTAACAAGCTCTAGAACTGCCCTACCTCTGCACTTCCAATTACAGAAGATGCTAACAATAAGAGTCTATAGTTTAAACAACTTTGGGCCAGGTATTCTGTTACGTGCAGCCAAAAGTATTCTCTCTGACGTAAACTGCATACAGAATCGGGGGTCGGGGCTGTAAACTGTTGAGGGCTAAACATGTAGGTGAACTGCATGCCTGGGAGCCAGTCTGATGGCTCCAAGATCGGAAAGGTTGTATTCAGGCCCATTAATTATTAACCCTTTAAGCTTGGTTGGTTTCCATATATGAACTTCCCTGGGCAGCATTTATCATGTTCTCTTTAGAGCTTCCACAGCACTTTGATCATTTACTAGAAGGACACTTAGCTCTTTTTATTATAGTTCATGTTTATGTTTCCTTTAAGATTAAGAATTATTTGAGGGCAAGGGACATGTGTATTATTTTTATATTTCCAGGGACCAACAAAGTGCCTAACGTAGAAAATATTCAATAAATATTTGCTGAATTAGAGAATTACCTTCTGCTGACATGCTGGGTGCATGATGTAGAAGGCCCTCCCCAAGACCTGCCTTGGAAAGAGGAAGTGTATCCAGTAGGATGAGGGAACTGGAGGGACCACTGCAGATTAGCTCTTCTGGGAAGGATAGAGCCATGAGGGCAAGAAAAAGGTCCCCACTTGGGCTAGCCAGCCGACTGTTCAAGGAGTCATCCTTATCTCTGCTCCTTCCCGTGCTAACACCCTGTCCAAGCTGGCATCATCTCTCACCTGGATAATCCACTTCCCACCCTCCACCATTATCTATACCAGAGTCAGAGGCATTTTAGAAAGAGAAACAAGATCATGCCACACTCATGCTTGAAACAGAGAAACTCCTTCTTGTGTCCCTCCATCCTCTTGACCACACTTTATTTTTGTCCTAGCCTGTATCACTGTCTGAAAGTACTCAGACAGTACTCAGCTTGCCTACTATCTGCCCGCCCCATGACTGTAAAGGCCCATGGGAGCAGGCTCTTTGCCTCTACTGTTTAGAGCCTCATCCCTTGTACCTGCAACAACAGCTGCCATGCAGTAAGCATTCAGTACACACAGGAGAGTTCACAAATATCGCCTCTGGCCTTAGCCCTTCAAAGGCTTTAAATCTCATACAACAAGAGTTTCCTGCCTGGAATAAAAGAATAAAGGAAAATAATAGGGAAATGGGAGCCATCCATGATATTCATGGACCTGAGCAGGTCTGGCTTTAAAACAACTGAGGAAAATAAGAAGATGGTGTCCCAGCCCCACAGAGATGGTGTTAAGGATGCAGGGGCCACCCAGCCAGTTTGGCGGGACCCACAGTTAAGTCAGGGAAGGGGTGGGTGGTGTTACCCACTTAATATTCACCTCCCTTGCCCTTCTTTCTCTGTTGCACATCCTAAGCCACCTTGGCCCTCAGGTTGCTGGGAACAAAGTCCCTGCTGGCTTTGGCTCTGCCTTAAATTACCTTGGCTTCCTGGGCCTTAGATGCTGAAACACGTGACCTAAGCTCATGGGTCTACTTGCTTCCCCAGTGGACCAAATAATGAAGAAATGTGCTCATTAATGTGGACAGTTAACGAAAGCAAATGGTTTATCATTAAGTTTGAAGAAATCTCCTAGGAAGTTATAATTTTGAAGTACCATACAAAACTGCAAAAATAAAACAGCTAACACAGAAGTGCTAATTTTGTGGTTTCAGTTTGCTCTCTGAGAGACACACCCTTTTGGGGAAGTCATAATGGACCTGTGAAGACTAAAGGTGAAAATATTTACAAGATAATTGATTTACAATAATGCAAGGGTTAGCATCAAGCCATAAAGCAGTGATTAATCTTTTTTTTTTAATAGGTTCCTTTTTTTTTTATAAGATGTTGAGGGTAGGAGTTTATTAATTAATTAATTTATTTTTGCTGTGTTGGGTCTTCGTTTCTGTGCGAGGGCTTTCTCTAGTTGTGGCAAGCGGGGGCCACTCTTCATCGCGGTGCACGGACCTCTCACTATCACGGCCTCTCTTGTTGAGGAGCACAGGCTCCAGACACGCAGGCTCAGTAGTTGTGGCTCACAGGCCTAGTGGCTCCGCGGCATGTGGGATCCTTCCAGACCAGGGCTCAAACCCGTGTCCCCTGCATTAGCAGGCAGATTCTCAACCACTGCGCCACCAGGGAAGCCCGATTAATCTTTTAAGTTACAAAAGTTTCCACCAAAGCATTTCTCTAAAACAGTTATTCATGGAAACCAGCAGACTCAGGGAAGGCTAGAAGTTACAAGATTTGAATTCCCAAGTTCTAGTACTTCCTCACAAAGCACTAAACTTTTATACCTCAGTTTCTTAAGGGTAACAAGTCAGGAAATTAATACCTCCTCTGACGTGGATTGTTTTGTGAGGATCAGATGAAATAACACAGTATACACTGGAAACAAAACAAGTGTAATCCAGTGCAAGTACTCAATCTGGACCTACTACTGCCACTGAAAACACTTAATAAGACCAGTCAAAAGAGTGGGATGTCAGTTCTGGGCTGGAAGCTGTTGCTCCTCTACAGCTCTGTGTAGGAACAGAGGCAGCAGCAGGCACTTTTCCCCAGAACACTGGCACCCAGGGATTAGCAGTCATGAAATTAAATATAGTCATATAAATAGGAAGTTGTAACATTTATGCTAATATGGCCACATTAACTTTATACCTGATCACAAAGTACCAGCTCTAGAGGCACGGTGCCTGAGCGTGAAACGCCAACTCTGTGGAACTTCGAGCAACTTCCTTAACTTTGGTAGCCAGCCTGCAAGATGGCCCCAGTGATCTCCACCCCAATATTCATGCCCTTGTGTAATGCCCTCTCACTTTGTATCAGGGTTGCTTTGTGTGACCAATAGAATACAGCAGAAGTGATGGCACATCACCTCTGAGGCTAGGTCAAAAAAAGCTCTGAGGCTCCCTATTCAGTTGCTCTCTCATATCCTTCATTCTAAGGGAAGACAGCTGCCCTGGCACCCTTTGGAAAAACCCATCCTTTACAGGGAACTGAGGCCTCTGGCTAACAGCCACGTGAGAGAGCTTGGAAGGGGATCCCCCAGCCCTAGTCAAGCCTTCAGATGATATCTCGACTGAAGCAGCATGAGGGACCTTCAGCCAGAAACAGCCAGCTAAGCCTCTGACAAATTCCTGACCCATAGAGACTGTGAGATAACACATATTTGTTGTTTTAAGTCTGAGAACAATTCATTATGCAGTAATAAATAACTAAAGCACCCTCTCAAGGTTTCTGTGAATCTTCTGTAAAAGCAGAGATAATAACCTCTCTCAAAGAGTTGTTATAAGGATCAAATGAGAAGTGTATTGAAAGCCCTCAGCCCAATACCTGGCACACAGTGAATCCGTGTTGGTTATTATTACATCTTTGTGCCTTCTCTTCCGCAAGGAAGGGGGTCCTGCAGGTACTTACAGTTACCTTCCTTAGGCTCAGCACTTTGTTAAGTCTTAAAATTTCAAGTACACTGATCCAGCTCTAGCCAGTCTCTTGATGTCATTTTTCTCTAAGCATCAGTTGGGCAAAGAGTCTTCCCTTTTTCTCTCTGATCCCTTTTAAGATGAGAGGCAAGATGTCTAAGATAGAGAAATTTAAGGATATGCTATAGCTGGGGCACCAAAAGCCAAAATAGCTGGCCTGAAAAAGACCAACCCACTGACCTCAGGAGCACTCGGCAAAGCTTGATAACTGAGTGAGCTGGAGTCAACTCGAGCTTTTACAGGGCTCTCTGTTTAGAACCTGGCCTCTGAAATATACAAAGCTTTCATTCAGGCTCATTTCTGTGCTTTTAAACCTGGAATCGATCCTGGACTTCCTCAGGCAAACTTCATAGATGTTATCTTTTCTTTCTCTGATTATTCCTGTCTCCTTCACATTTGGGTTTTCTTTTATTACTGGTGGATGGCTGAGCAGTCAAATTTCCTATGTGCTGAAAGAAGGTATTGAGGAAATTTACTGCTACAGCAGTGGAAAGAACACAAGAAGAACAGATATGTCTCTGTCCCATAACAAAACCCAATAAGAAAACTCTCTTGACAAATGACAAAACTCAATAATGAAACTATTTGACAGTTATTTTAAAAACTCAGCCTAGGGCTTCCCTGGTGGCGCAGTGGTTGAGAGTCCGCCTGCCAATGCAGGGAACACGGGTTCGTGCCCTGGTCCGGGAAAATCCCACATGCCGCGGAGCGGCTGGGCCCGTGAGCCATGGCCGCTGAGCCTGCGCGTCCGGAGCCTGTGCTCCGCAACGGGAGAGGCCGCAGCGGTGAGAGGCCCGCGAACCACAAAAAACAAACAAACAAACAAAAAACTCAGCCTATAATACGATGTAAAGAGGGAATTAAAGGGATCACAAATGCTGAGTGAGAAGGTTTTATTGCCTCTAGGCCAAGAAGATTTCTACAATTCCAATGTGAGTAAATTATTTTTATACATTTTATTGCTGATTCTCTGAGAAACTGAATGTCCAAATACGCAATATCCTTCTCTACTAGGATACTTGAGGGATTTAAAACAAAATACAATCCTTTGTCATATATACAGAAGGAGATGAACTTTTAATTTTGCTTTGTGAAATGCATAATTCCTGACCTCGAGGAGTTTTTATTCTAAAACAATTCATTAACAGTATTAAGCTTACACCTCCATCTCTCTCTGTCTCCGTCCCTCTCTCTCTGCTCTGAGTGTGTCCAGAGTCCTGCTAAAGTCAGCTTTTCATATGGAAACACTTAACCTTTAAACCACCCTCTCAGGGGATGAACCTGGGTCTGCTCATTTCTTCCTCTTTTTTTCTTAGCTCTTTATTTCTTTGCTTTCCACACAATCTAGGACTTCGTTTTGTTGTTCTATCAAAATCTTTCTTCCTTTCCTCCTTCCTTCTTTCTCTTCTTCCCCCCCCCCCTTTCCTTTCCTTTCCATTTATATTTCCTCTCTCCCACCTCCCTTCCTCTCTTCCTTTCTGGTTTTGTTTGACTTGAAAACCTACATCGACAATATGAAGGACACTTCTTGGGTGATGACTCTGGATCCTTTGTAAAAAGTCTGTCCCTCATTGTGGCACAGCCCAGGAATGGTATTGCTGATTTAGCAAAAATACTGCATTCCTGAGCTTTTATCTTTTTTCCTTATGATAAGGCTGGAGTTGAAGCAAGATAATTTCTCTTTTCTCCTCAAATATACATATATTCCTATTAAGAAATGCAAGAAGAGAAATAACTTATTGTGTAAGAGTCAAGAAAGCACACAGTGAAACCACATCTCCACCCAGTATTCCAAGAGGCGCTCTTAGCCACCCTACCCCCTTACTCCCCGTGTTTCCAATTACGGAAGTCTAATCATTCACATTTCTGAGTAGCTCTATAGCTTCCAAATTCTGCTCCGTGCCATCAGTCTCCTGGAATACTTCCCTTGCTTCCTCTCCAGCCTTGCCCCATGTCAGCCCACCTTCCCACTGTCATGCCCCACAGTTCAGGCATGCTAGAGTTCTCCATCATCTACAGGTTAAAGCCCTGCTGCCCACACTTCTCTCTTGCTAGGAGTCCTCTTATGTTCCCAGATAGAGGATGTGATCTTGTGTCTCTATGATGACTCACAATTCATTCACGTTTTCTGGAAAAACTTATCTCCAGGAACTGATACTAACTTTTCAGGCCTCCCCACACACAAAAAAATCTCTTGTGAGAAGTCTTCCCACACTTTCCCAGAAGTGATCCATTTAACCCCTGAGAAAGTTTGCTTAAGCCTCCCTAAATTTTCTCACTGAATCATAATAATAGTTAGACCTAGACATGTGAACCTCTCTGGAAGTCCCTGTCAAGAGAATGTCCTTGAAATCTTTGTTCAAATTTCATTTGGAGAAGAGACTAAGTATGGTTTAAGGGAAATGGTAAGATAACCCCTCCCAAGTCTGTATGCCCCACCCAGCCAAACTAAATCCCTGTAGTTAACTTAACCAAACCCCATGGAAGGCAGATAGATGGCCCAGGCCCCTAACCAATTTCATTACCATCTTAAGTGGCTTATTTATCCAAGTTTAGTGTTCCTTTCAACTTTCCGAAGGGAAGTTCTGATAATTACACTTTTACCCTTTCTTCCAAGGATGCCTGGGTGCCTCAGCAATATATTAGAGATGAATGGATTATCCAGGTTACTTTGATTTGTTTGCGTATCTGTTTCCCACTAGATTATAAACTTCCTGAGGTCGGGGCTCTCTTTATTTATAAAATTTAATCTTTGGATTTGCAGCAACTAGCACAGTTCCTGAAACATAATGTAGGTCATGTGAATATTTACTGATTGTATGGGTGACCCGTCCTTTTCCCACAGGAAGGCTTTGTGTGTGTGGTTGTTTAAATATACAAAGTACCACTTTATGAAAGCAGTTATATTTTAACAATTCACAACAAAGAGTCAAAAGAGTGGACAGATGCCTGCCATTTAATAGTCTAAACTGGTGGTAACCATGGCTGTCTTAAGTAACTGAAAATCATTATCAATAGGTCAACACACTCAGTTATTTAACTTTTGGCACCTTTGCCCTGGCCCTGAAATTGCCGGCCAAACATGATTTTTGATGGTTCTACAAACTAATTCTGAATGGTCACCTGAAATCTAGATAAGACCCCTCAGTATATAAGCACTGTCTACACATTTCCTGGTTGACTAGACCATCAGAGAACACATCTCAGTTGGTTGACTAGAATGTGAATACTTACATGAAAGTTACTACTTAAAAGGAAAGTAGGGCCAGTGGAGATCCAAACTAGTTATTCTCACTTGTTTGCATCCAATAGTGTGTATTTCATTATATGAATGTTTTATATTAAGAGTTAGGACTAAACTGGAACAGTGAGGCAAGCTAAAAGGAACCAAGGTGGATTTAAATGAAAGAATCCACCAAACATCATTGATCCCACCTCCTCTGAATATTACCATGGATACCAGCTTTATGATTTAACTCTGAAATACTTACTTCTATAAGTGGTCAAGTAGTTATTTTCCTGCATCCCAACTCTCCAACTGATGGATTTCCATCATCCCTGAAGGAAAACTCCCTGGGCTCCCCAAGCACTATCTTTTCTCAAAACTGTATTTGGGGACTTGCTTTCTTATTTTTTTCCCTCCCCTTATGACATCCTTACTGCTGTTTGGGATCTTTGAACACTGCCTTTTTTCCTTTGAAAATCACAACCACGAAAGTTGTTTTTTTTTTTTAAATTTACATTCAAAAGGTACTAAATTCAAATTTAACATAAAGAAATCTTAAAACTTCCCTTTATTTTCAGGAAGTATGTATTTGCCATACACAAGACGTGGCAGGTGCAAGGCTCTCGTAGCCTAAACACTGGAGACCAACGAAGCGAATCTAGCGGCGACCACGCCAGCAAAGCCTCAGCGACGACCTGGCACACCGATCCCACCCAGTCCCCAGCAAAATCCCTAGGTCTCCTTGGTGTGGTAAAATAGAACCTGATCCCGGTCTCCAACTGTCTTATCTTTTTCAAATGTTTTAAACTTACTGCCTTTGTTCAGCAGAACCACAGGCACGGTGATGACGGTGACGAGCGCAGCGATCCCCAGCAGTCCCAGGAGCACCTTCCACGGTGTCTGCAAGCCGGGCAGATCACGTCCAGTTAGAGCCAGCCGCTTGGCCCCAGTCTGGGTAAGAGGGTCGGGGCCTGGGCTGCACCCGAGGCAGCGGGGTTTGCCGACGGGCGCGCACTGGGAGAGAGGCACCGCGGGATGGGAGGGTTTGGAGCGTGCCAGTCGGAGGTTGCAAGAGCTGTCTCCCTTGAACTTTTGGCCTCTGAACACTTTAATTGTTTGCTTCTCTAGGCCTACAACTCAGAAGCCAAGTGAGGGTTCAGGCGTGCGATTTGCGGGTGGCCCTCCAGGTTCTCCAAGGCTCGGTGCCTGGGTTCTAGCAGAAAGCCCGCGGGTCCGAGAGCCAGGCGAGAGCCCTGGGGCGTCCCTTCACCTGTCAGAGCGTGGCCCTGAAGCTTCCGCCTAATGAGAGCCCCTGGTTTCGACCCGGAAGCTTTGGGGGCAATCTGGGGAGAGTTTGGTGAAAAGGCACCTACAACTCGCCCCTGGGGCTGTTGGGGCGGGTGGGTGGGGGGAGGCCAGCTACTCACTCACCTTCATGGTCAGCGTCTCCTCAGAGCTAAGCTTTCGGAGCGGGAGTGCAGGCAGAAGTCAGGCGAGCCTCCCTGAGGCGCGTGCAGCTCCGCAGCTCCGGGCGCGCAGTCACTCGGCGCTCCCAAGTTTCAACCCCGAGTTAAACATTAGTGAGCGCCGGTCCGGTTGAGTATAAAGGGCCGCGGGCAGGCTGCGAGCGAAGGCGCGCCGGGCCCCGGCAGTGGCGTCCCGGCAGGGGGACGCCCGAGAGGCACCTCCCTACGGGCGCGCCGGGCACGGGGCGTCTGCTGGGCGCGCAGGAGGGGTGTGACCGCCCGAGCAGCGTGTAGCCAGCGCCTGGCATCCGATGCCGAGCCCTGAGGCTGCAGACCTGCTGCCGCCCGGCGGGAGACCATGGTCGGCCTTAACTGAAAGGGACCTCTGCTCTCAGTTCCTGCAACCTCGCGTGGGCAGGCAAGGGGACCTAGCCCAGAGAAGGCACGGGGTTTTGCAAACACACAGCTCACTGCTGGCAGCTGAAGCTAAAACCCAGGCCCCTCAGTCCTTTGCCAGTGAATGGTATGTTGGGGAGTTCTGGGGTGTTTAAATCTTCTGGAAGGCCAAGAGAGAGAAAAAGTGGCTGATCACTTGTGGATGGCACTTAGAGGCTGTGTCTGGATTCTTTCTCCACAGGGGATTTCTGGCTTGTCTTGCAGGCTTACCTTCTCATCAAGATGCCAAAAATAATAACACTAACACTTATGTGGAACTTAACTTTTTCCCAGGAGCTGCTCTAAGCATTTATGTGTTTATTTTACAGGGAGGAAGCCTAGGCACAGGAGGTTAAGTCACTTGGCCAAGTCCAGGCAGCTAGGAAGTCGTGGAGCCTGAATTCAGAGTCCATGTTCTTAACCACTACTCCACAGGGCCTTTCATCTTTCAGTCCTGCAAAGAGGATTTTTGGGAAAAGGTAAAAGGTCAGGTGTGGTTTCTTCCTCCCTTCCTCCAGGATGCCCTGTAGGTTCCTTCACTCATTCCTTTTTTTCTTCATTCACTCATTCCCACATCCTCCTATTTATTTCACCCATTCCACAAATATTTGAGTGGATACAAAGTGTCAGAGTCTCATCTAGATGCTGGTGATAGAGAAGGGGGACCAAGATAGATGATATCTGTGCACTTGGCACTTTCAGTCTGAAAAACACAGGTGAACCTTTGCAGTTAGGTTCTAACTCTATGCTTACTTCCTCTCTTGTGGATTAAGTACCCCTACTCCCTAAAAGGCCTCTTCTGCTTGCTCACTCAGCTGCAAAACCTCTCTGTCCAAAGTTAGAGGTAAAAGATTAAAAGTGCAAAGTCCTATGGAGCATTAACACATGATTATGAATAAATTCCAGTTTCCATCCTTTATCTCCAACCCAGATGTTGCTTCTGAGCTCAGGGATCTTTTCCCCTCTGGCTACTAGTTGCTTATGACACACACCCTTATTCACACCGAGCTCCAGAGGCTGGAACTGAGCTCTTTCTCCTTTCCATCAGCCTCACCCCTTCTCTGATCATCTCTGTCTTCATTATATGGGGATATATGTATATGTATAGCTGATTCACTTTGTTATAAAGCAGAAACTAGCACACCATTGTAAAGCAATTATACTCCAATAAAGATGTTAAAAAAATAATAGAATAAAAATAAAAACACAGCTCAAAAAAAAAAAAAGTGACCCCATTCACCAGTTACAAAAACTAAAGGCTTGAGTCATCTCAGTTTCTCTTCTCCACTCTCCTGCTACATTCACGTGACCATCAGTTCCTCTCTTCTGCCTTCACAAGTATTTCTCAAATCCATTTCCTCCTCCCTCTTACAGTTGCTGGGGAGGTGAGTCAATAGTGTTATTGTAGCATGTGAGCTGGGAAGAGAGGCCGTCCGACAAGGACAACAGGGAATGGTGCCATATTGGGGGCTCAGTGTTGGTCTCTGCTTTCACCAGTTTCTAAACTCAGCAAAATGCAGGAGGCAAGTCAGTACAGTTGAGTGCATGCTTGACCTCCATACCTACACCGTTGACACTATACTTTCCGCAGGCCCCCAGGAAGCTGGGGGAAGTTGACTGGCATCCATGGGGGCAGATCATCTTGTTCTCTGGAAAGTATTCCACAAAACACAACTGCCAACTTCAAGAGATCCTTTCCTAAATCCAACCCCCACCGCCCCGACCTCTTTGTCACTAGTCTTTCAATCTTGTTTTCTTCAAGTCCCTAAGGTACCAGCTGGCCAACACATTAGCCGCCACCTATGAGTCAGTGTAAATCTTATATTAGGCCATCTCTTGTTTCATGAAAAATGGAAAACAGATGTACTACTCCAAGTTCTGTCTGTCAGGATGATTTCTCTTTCTACTAGATTTCGGAGCATCCCTGAGAGGGGCTGTAAGGTAGCAGCCAACACTTTTGACTGGTGCCAGCTTACTTTGCATAAGGCTGCCTCTTCCCTCCTCTGTTGCCTGGCTGTGGCGAACTCTTATGAAGCTATAGGTGTGTGTTGAGGGAGAGACACCAAACAATGGGAGAAGCACCATGGAGTCTAAGTTCACTGCTCATGGGATTTTTTTTTTTTTAACTTTTTATTTTATATTGAAGTGTAGTTGGCTAACAACATGTATCTATTCTTTTTCAAATTCCTTTCCCATTTAGGTTGTCACAGAATATTGAGCAGAGTTCCCTGCGCTATACAGTAGGTCCTTGTTGGTTATCCAATTTTTTTTTTTTTTTTTTGGTATGCGGGCCTCTCACTGTTGTGGCCTCTCCCATTGCGGAGCACAGGCTCTGGACGCGCAGGCTCAGCAGCCATGGCTCACGGGCCCAGCCGCTCCGCGGCATGTGGGATCTTCCCAGACCGGGGCACGAACCCGTGTCCCCTGTATCGGCAGGCGGACTCTCAACCACTGCGCCACCAGGGAAGCCCCCATTTATTCTTTTATCTTTCTCTTCCATCCTTCTCTCTCTAGTGCCTAGTAAAATGCCTGGAACACATCAGTAGTCAATAAGTGTTGGTGGAATAAATGCAAAAATTAAATCAAATGAAGAAAAAGTAACATAAGATCTTTTCCTTCTTGTCTGCTGGAACTGGAGGCGAGGGGAAAATGGGATCTTGCTGCGTGTGGAAAGAAAGGAGAGAGGGAGAATGGTAGGGCTGGGGGGTTGGGACGAAGCTGAACAGATCTTACTCTTTGCCCTCAGCTCTGCAGGATAAGTAAAGGAAGTACAAAGGTATTTATTCTTTTGCTCAATGCCCTCCTTGCTCTCCACCTAATCAGGGAAATCTGCCCACCTGTGTGGAAATGACTTTTTTAGCACGTCTTTTGGAGTCCAGATCAAAAGTCACTTCTTTCAGATTACCTTCAAAAATAGCCCCGTCTGTTTCCATTCCATTTTCTGCTTTCCCTACCA
Organism: Delphinapterus leucas; assembly: GCF_059928025.1. Classification (NCBI taxonomy): domain Eukaryota; kingdom Metazoa; phylum Chordata; class Mammalia; order Artiodactyla; family Monodontidae; genus Delphinapterus; species Delphinapterus leucas. The sequence goes on along the minus strand of NC_143136.1, from coordinate 69,840,355 downwards.
ACCAGTGTTTGCAAGATTATTCTGCTTGTGTTATTTACAACAAAATTAATTTCTACCACATGATACAGAGATGATAGACAGATAATTCTATGGATTTAGACGTATGGAAAGAAGAAATTTCAGACCAAAGAAATAGCTACACGAAGTCTGACAAAGCTGGAGATCTTTAGGGAAAATCTATTAGTTTAGTTTCACCAGGAAATAGGGTTGGTCTTGGACATATCCTTCAGTCTTAAATTCAGTATTCAGTATGTACTAGGGAGCCACTTAAAATTTTTTCCAGAGAAAGGAACACAATCAGACTGAACTTTAGATATAAGAAGCAGGCAATAGCATAGGCTGGATAGCTGAGAAATGGAAGAACTAGAAATAGGATGAGAATCATAAACTTTATGTTGCAAAATTAATTGGGCAGGTGCTTCTCTGTGTGGAGCTTGTCATAAAAGAATTTAAATCATGTTGATTTGTATTTGTTTACATACAGATCTCTAAAAACTGTTTTCCAGCTGTAGTTTGGGGTGTTTTCCTTGCCCCAGTGATCAGTAATACCAAGTAAGGGGTTCTTCTTACACTCAATACCCAATAAAGTTCTCTTGCTACCTATTAGAACAGACATTAGCCAAAGAGAGAGGAGACTTTTGTGCTCTTCTTTGATTAGTATCCTTTGGCTATTCTGTGGGTTTTTTAAAATTTCAATGATTTACTTGATTTACATATATTAGCTCCTGACTTAAGAAATAATTGTACTACTCTATGAGAAAATGTGTTTAAGATCCTTGGAGCCAGATTCTCACAAAATGGCTGTGGCTACGATGACATCTCCTTTTTAGTGTTTTCCAAGCTGTAAATGTGAGGTGATGTGATGGTGGTGGTGTATGTGTATGAGGTTGGAGTAGTGGAGAGGCTGTACAGTGGTTACTCTAATTTAAGGAAAGAAGGAGCAAGGACCAGTAGAACAAGGCTAGGGACCTCTAACTAAACTGAGAGATCTAATTTGCCATGGGGCGGGGGGGGACAACCTATTCTCTTTTGAATGGTAGATCACAGAATCAGAAAGTTATATGTGGAAGGGCCTTCAGATTCGTTGGATGCTCTTTTATTAAGAACAATAATAAGGGGGAAAAAAGGTTCATGCTTGGCATTGGACTAGAGTGAAAAAAAAAGCTGTCATTTTTTAAAATTGTGGTAAAATATACATACTATAAAATTTACCACCTTGGGACTGCCCTGGTGGCGCAGTGGTTAAGAATACGCCTGCCAGTGCAGGGGACACGGGTTCGAGCCCTGGTCCGGGAAGATCTCACATGTCTCGGAGCAACTAAGCCCGTGCACGACAACTACTGAGCCTGCGCTCTGGAACCTGCAAACCACAACTACTGAGCCCGTGTGCCACAACTACTGAAGCCCGCGCACCTAGAGCCTGCACTCGGCAACAAGAGAGGCCACCAAAATGAGAAGCGTGCGCACCGCAATAGCCCCCACTCGCCACAACTAGAGAAAGCCTGCATGCAGCAACGAAGATCCAATGCAGCCAAAAGTAAATAAATAAATTTATTTTAAAAAATTAACATCTTAACCATTTTAAAGTATACAGTCATTTCTTTTTTATCTAGAATAGTCCAAAGTTTGTAATGTAATTTTAGCAGATTAAACATACAGCTTAAAATTATTTATGTAGGATTCTCCTTTTTCTTGACGAGATGGTGGAATAAAACTTGACTACTCTCATAGTATACTGTTTGGATTAGCATCTGTTTACTGGGGCTTGATTTTCTCTTCTTAAAGGCGATATAGGATGGAAAAGAAGGGCTACATGGGAATTGGATCTTTTTAGTGATACTACATGGGAGTCTTTGCTATGGGTGTACACAGAGACCTTTATTCTGGTGATATTCCTCGTGCTTTAAGAGAAGGGACAGTAGTTGTAGTATTTCAAACAGAAACTAAACCAACTAGGGAGAACTTTGAAAAGGCAGAAATTACAAGCTAAATGCAGTCCAAGAGGGATGGTCCAATGCTATTTAACTCCCTGGCTGAAAAGCACAGTTTTAGGTAGAAGTATTTCCCTAGGCTCTACAGCTTGTTTCTCAAATGCTTTATTTCCTTATTCTCTACGTTCCCCCACCCTCACTTCTATTTAGATACTTTTTTCCTAACCAACACCCACATTCAACTTGAATACCACAGATATACTGTACGTCTGTTTATGTATTATATGTTCTATATAAATCTGTGCTTTATACATCAGAAAAATAATTTTTTTTGCCCCCAAGAACCACTCCCTAGGGGGAGATATTGTCCTCATTGAGAGTGCAGGCTCTATAGTTGCACTGGTTCCAACATGAAGGTGGCAATTACTCAGCAGAATATAACTACTCTTTTCTTTTACTTTATTTTTTTGAATTTTTTTTTTTACAGAAGGTTCTTATTAGTCATAGATTTTATATGCATCCGTGTATACATGTCAATCCCAACCTCCCAATTCATCCCACCACCACCACGACCACCACCACCACCACCACCACCCGCCACTTTCCCCCCTTGGTGTCCATACGTTTGTTCTCTGCACCTGTGTCTCAATTTCTGCCCTGCAAACCAGTTCATCTGTACCATTTTTCTAGGTTCCACATATATACGTTAATATACGATATTTGTTTTTCTCTTTCTGACTTACTTCACTCTGTATGACAGTCTCTAGATCCAACCACATCTCTACAAATGACCCAATTTCATTCCTTTTTATGGCTGAGTAATATTCCACTGTATATATGTACCACATCTTCCTTATCCATTCGTCTCTCGATGGGCATTTAAGTTGCTTGCATGTCCTGGCTATTGTAAATAGTGCTGCAGTGAACATTGGTGTATGTGTCTTTTTGAATTATGGTTTTCTCTGGATATATGCCCAGTAGTGGTATTGCTGGGTCCTATGGTAATTCTATTTTTAGTTTTTAAAGGAACCTCCATACTGTTCTCCAGAGTGGCTGTAGCAATTTACATTCCCACCAACAGTGCAAGAGGGTTCCCTTTTCTCCACACCTTCTCCAGCATTTGTTGTTTGTAGATTTTCTGATGATGCCCATTCTAACTGGTGTGAGGTGTTACCTCATTGTAGTTTTGATTTGCATTTCTCTAATAATTAGTGATGTTGAGCAGCTTTCATGTGCTTCTTGGTCATCTGCATATATTCTTTGGAGAAATGTCTTTTTAGATCTTCTGCCCAGTTTTTGATTAGGTTGTTGTTTTCTTAATATTGAGCTGCATGAGCTGTTCATATATTTTGGAGATTAATCCTTTGTCCATTGATTCATTTGTAAATGTTTTCTCCCATTCTGAGGGTTGTCTTTTTGTCTTGTTTATGGTTTTCTTTGCTGTGCAAAATCTTTTACGTTTCATTAGGTCCCATTTGTTTATTTTTGGTTTTTTTCCCATTATTCTAGGAGGTGGATCAAAAAAGATCTTGCTGTGATTTATGTCAAAGAGTGTTCTTCCTATCTTTTCCTCTAAGTTTTATAGTGTCTGGCCTTACATTTAGGTCTCTAATCCATTTTCAGTTTATTTTTGTATATGGTGTTAAGGAGTGTTCTACTTTCATTCATTTACATGTAGCTGTCCAGTTCTCCCAGCACCACTTATTGAAGAGACTGTCTTTTCTCCATTGTATATCTCTGCCTCCTTTGTCATAGATTAGTTGACGATAGTTGCGTGGGTTTATCTCTGGGCTTTCTATCCTGTTCCATTGATGTATATTTCTGTTTCTGTGTCAGTACCATATTGTCTTGATTACTGTTGCTTTGCAGTATAGTCTGAAGTCAGGGAGTCTGATTCTTCCAGCTCCGTTTTTTTCCCTCAAGACTGCTTTGGCTATTTGGGATCTTTTGTGTCTCCATACAAATTTTAATATTGTTTGTTCTAGTTCTGTAAAAAATGCCATTGGTAATTTGATAGGGATTGCATTGAATCTGTGGATTGCTTTCGGTAGTATAGTCATTTTCACAATATTGATTCTTCCAATCCAAGAACATGGTATATCTCTCCATCTGTTTTACCTTTAATTTCTTTCATCAGTGTCTTATAGTTTTCTGCATACAGGTCTTTTGTCTCCCTAGCTAGGTTTATTCCTAGGTATTTTATTCTTTTTGTTGCAATGGTAAACGAGAGTTTCCTTAATTTCTCTTTCAGATTTTTCATCATTAGTGTATAGGAATGCAAGAGATTTCTGTGCATTAATTTTTTATCCTGCAACTTTGCTAAATTCATTGATTATCTCTAGTAGTTTTCTGGTGGCATCTTTAGGACTCTCTATGTATAGTATCATGTCATCTGCAAACAGTGACAGTTTTACTGCTTCCTTTCCAATTTGTATTCCTTTTATTTCTTTTTCTTCTCTGGATGCCATGGCTAGGACATCCAAAGTTATGTTGAATAATAGTGGTGAGAGTGGACATCCTTGTCTTGTTCCTGATCTTAGAGGAAATGCTTTCCATTTTTCACCATTGAGAATGATGTTTTCTGTGGGTTTTTCGTATACGCCCTTTATGATGTTAAGTTAGGTTCCCTCTATGCCCACTTTCTGGAGAGTTTTTATCATAAATTGGTGTTGAATTTTGTCAAAAGATTTTTCTGCATCTCCTGAGATGATCATATGGTTTTTCTTCTTCAATTTGTTAATATGGTGTATCGCATTGATTGATTTGCCTATATTGAAGAATGGTTGCTTCCCTGGGATAAATCCCACTTGATGATGGTGTATGATACTTTTAATGTGTTGTTGGATTCGGTTTCCTGTTGAGGATTTTTGCATCTATATTCATGAGTGATATTGGTGTGTAATTTTCTTTTTCTGTAGTATCTCTGTCTGGTTTTGGTATCAGGATGATGGTGGTCTCATAGCATGAGTTTGGGAGTGTTCCTTCCTCTAGAATTTTTTGGAAGAGTTTGAGAAGGATGGGTGTTAGCTCTTCTCTAAATGTTTGATAGAATTCACCTGTGAAGCCATCTGGTCCTGGACTTTTGCTTGTTGGAAGAAATTTAATCACAGTTTCAATTTCATTACTTGTGATTGGTCTGTGCATATTTTCTATTTCTTCCTGGTTCAGTCTTGGAAGGTTATAGCTTTCTAAGAATTTGTCCATTTCTTCCAGGTTGCCCATTTTGTTGGCATAGACTTGCTTGTAGTAGTCTCTTAGGATGCTTTGTATTTCTGCGGTTTCTGTTGTAACTTCTCCTTTTTCATTTCTAATTTTATTGATTTGAGTCCTCTCCCTCTTTTTCTTGATGAGTCTGGCTAACGGTTTATCAATTTTGTTTATCTTCTCAAAGAACCAGCTTTTAGTTTTTTTGATCTTTGCTATTGTTTTCTTTGTTTCTATGTCATTTATTTCTGCTCTGACCTTTATGATTTCTTTCCTTCTGCTAACTTTGGGTTTTGTTTGTTCTTCTTTCTCTGGTTCTTTTAGGTATAAGGTTAGATTGTTTATTTGAGATGTTTGTTGTTTCTTAAGGTAGGATTTTATTGCTATAAACTTCCATCTTAGAACTGCTTTTGCTGCATCCCATAGGTTTTGGATCGTCGTGTTTTCATTGTCATTTGTCTCTAGGTATTTTTTGATTTCCTCTTTGATTTCTTCAGTGATCTCTTGGTTATTTAGTAACGTATTTTTTAGCCACCATGTGTTTGTGTTTTTACGTTTTTTTCTCTGCAATTGACTTCTAATCTCATAATGCTGTGGTCAGAAAAGATGCTTGATATGATTTCAATTTTCTTAAATTTACTGAGGCTTGATTTGTGACCCAAGATGTGATCTATCCTGGAGAATGTTCTGTGCTCATTTGAGAATAAAGTGTAATCTGCTGTTTTGGATAGAATGTCCTATAAATATCAGTTAAATCTCTCTGGTCTATTGTGTCATTGAAAGCTTGTGTTTCCTTATTAATGTTCTGTTTGGATGATCTGTCCATTGGGGTAAGTGAGGTGTTAAAGTCCCCCAATATTACTGTGTTACTGTTGATACCTCTTTTATAGCTGTTAGCAGTTGCCTTATGTATTGAGGTGCTCCTATGTTGGGTGCATACATATTTATAATTGTTATATCTACTTCTTGGATTGATCCCTCGATCATTATGTAGTGTCCTTCCTTGTCTTTTGTAACATTTTTTATTTTAAAGTCTATTTTATCTGATATGAGTATTGCCACTCCAGTTTTCTTTTGATTGCCATTTGCATGGAATATCCTTTTCCAACCCCTCACTTTCAGTATATATGTGTCCCTAGATCTGAAGTTGGTCTCTTGTAGACAGCATATATGTGGGTCTTGTTTTTGTATCCATTCAGTAAGCCTGTGTCTTTCGGTTGGAGCATTTAATCCATTCACGTTTAAGGTAATTATCGATATGTATGCTCCCATTACCATTTTCTTAATTGTTTTGGGTTTGTTTTTGTAGGTCCTTTTCTTCTCTTGTGTTTCCCATTTAGAGAAGTTCCTTCAGCATGTGTTGTAGAGCTGGTTTGATGGTGTTGAATTCTCTTAGCTTTTGCTTGTCTGTAAAGCTTTTGATTTCTCCATCAAATCTGAATGAGATCCTTGCTGGGTAGAGTAATCTTGGTTGTAGGTTTTTCCCTTTCATCACTTTAAGTATATCATGCCACTCCCTTCTGACTTGTAGAGTTTCTGCTGAGAAATCAAAATCAGCTGTTAACCTTATGGGATTTCCCTTGTATGTTATTTGTCGTTTTTCCCTTGCTGCTTTCAATACTTTTTCTTTGTCTTTAATTTTTGCCAATTTGATTACTGTGTGTCTTGGCATGTTTCTCCTTGTGTTTATCCTGTATGGGACTCTCTGTGCTTCCTGGACTTCGGTGGCTATTTCCTTTCCCGTGTTAGGGGAGTTTTCGACTATAATCTCTTCAAATATTTTCTGGGTTGTTTTCTCTCCCTCTTCTCCTTCTGGGATCCATAAAATGTGTATATTGTTGCATTTAATGTTGTCCCATAAGTCTCTTAGGCTGTCTTCATTTCTTTTCATTCTTTTTTCTTTATTCTGTTCCACAGCAGTGAATTCCAGTCTGTCTTCCAGGCCACTTACCCATTCTTCTGCCTCAGTTATTCTGCTACTGATTCCTTCTAGTGTATTTTTCATTTCAGTTATTGTATTGTTCATCTCTGTTTGTTTGTTCTTTAATTCTTTTAAGTCTTTGTTAAATATTTCTTGCATGTTCTCGATCTTTGCCTCCTTCTTTTTCCGAGGTCCTGGATCATCTTCACTATCATTATTCTGAATTCTTTTTCTGGAAGGTTGCCTATCTCCACTTCATTTAGTTGTTTTTCTGGGGTTTTATCTTGTTTCTTCATCTGGTACATAGCCCTTTGCCTTTTCATCTTGTCTAGCTTTCTGTGAACATGGTTTTTTTGCCACAGGCTGCAGGATTGTAGTTTTTCTTGCTTCTGAAAGAAGGTATTTTCAATTTAATGCATATGGAACTTGTGCTAGTGATGGAGGGTCACCTGCAGAGGCGGGGGACAGCTGTGGCTCACTGCAGGGACAAGGGCACTGGCAGCAGAAGTTCTGGGAAGTACTCCTTGGTGTGAACCCTCCCAGAGTCTGCCATTAGCCCCACCAAAGGGCCTGTAGTCCATAACTACTCTTTTAGAGCACTGGTTCCAGCATAGGATAGAAATACTGAGTTCACTCTGGGAAAGCTAACCTCTGTAATCTTAATGCTGAGAGACTGGACATGCAAAGGGACAATGGCCAGACAGTTGGATTCTCACTCACAACCTCTACAACAATCTGCCCAAAGTGGTCAGGACTTGGTCAATGATTGCCAGCTTTGCTGTTTTTGCCCTTTCTTCCAACACAGAACCACTCAGAAAAAGATGAATATGTTCCTTAATTCAATCTTATAAGATGCTCCACTTCTAGTTAGCCTGCCTCCTGTTTTCCCATACCAATAATCTCCAATTTGAGCATACTGGAAGCCCCACTTCTTTTCACTGTAAAGCATTTCCACTCCCCTGCCAGCCTTTGAGTCCAAATGTCAAGCTATGGTGGCTGACTCCCTTGCTATATTAAGCTCTGAAAAAGTAGCCTTTGCTTGTTCTCATTTGGATAATCTTTGTTTATTTCCATAATATGGAATGAAGATTGCAGCCATGGAAGACCTTACATGCTTAAAAAGACACCATAGATAATAACCACTTCTCCATTCCAGTGTTTGAGTAGCATGAATGGCTCATCCATTGGTCTCTGTTTTCTTCAACCACCCCAAAGGCTGTTATAACATTCTTTATCTTGTCCTTTATCAGCACACTATTTAAATAATTCAAGTTTTTTTTTTTGGCCATTTGGCTACAGCAGTGATAACATTCAAAGATGTCTGGAACTGCAGGCAGGTGCCAAAAGAATTAGATAAGTCACTCAATAGGAGTCTTAGAGTTTCTTGAATAGTTACATGTTAACTTGGATTTTGATACAGTCCAGAAAAAGACTCAGTGTTCAAGTGACTATTTCCTGAAGATTTTATTACAAATGTTTTCTCTTTAGAGTTAAGACTTTCTGTCACATCCATCAGTATATTAGCATTCATATGTTGCCAGATAAACTAAAAAAGATTTCAGCAGTAACAGAAAGATGAATTGTGAATTTGTTTAGAAGATTGATTTGAAATCAGGTCATGTTGTTCTGAATAACAATGCAAAGACCACCCAAAGTCTTTTAGATAGAAACTAGGTGATGGCCATGAATATTAAGAAGAAAACTTTTATCAAAGTCTCCTCAATGGGTAACTTATGAGTCTGGCTTCTACTAATGGAAGACCAAAAAATTTCAATATGCCAATTCTATTATGTAAAATACAATATATATTTTAGATTTTTATTTCATTACTTAGTTTTTTCATATTGTTGTTGACTTCTAATTTAATTTCGTTATGATCAGAAAACAGTTTTTAAGACTTATTTTATGGCCAAGCATGTGGTCTATTTTAGTGAATATATAATAGGAACTTCAAAGAAATTGGGTATTTTCTAGTTAGCCAATATATTGTTCTAAAAATGTCAACTAAATCAAAGATTTGCTAAACTTGTTCAGATCTTTTAGACTTATTTTTTGTAATTTTATTTCATTAATTGGATGCTAAACTATTCTACTACAGATTTTTTTAAAATTATTTTGAGTGTAACTAATTATTTACATTTAGCTTTAATTCAATCAAGGTTCATACTTCTTGAGATGTTACTTTGCCAGGCAGTGTACTGAGAACATCACAGTCGGGTCCAATAGGGGGATCACAGTGTTTACAAACAAGTTGATCATTGCGAATCCATCCAAGCTTGCTACCAAAACTAAGCCCAAATGTCAGAGATGATTAAGCTTTACTGGCCCTCAAAAAGCATTCTGGTGGGGAGGCGGGGGAGATTAGGCCTCCCAGGGGTCACGTGAATGCGCTGGGCTATGGATCTGATGTTTGGAGTTTGGTAGTCAGTCCTCTTGGCTCCTTCCTGTAAGTACCCTTCTTTCTGTTTCCCTCCCAGGTCTTGCTGTCTCTTCTTTTCCACTGTCTGTCTCTTCTGTGTCACGGTATCCCCTTCAGGAATATCTCTTTCTAACCAGTCCCCAGAGGTGAAGTCCCCGCCTCCCCACCTCTTTCTCCTCTCTCAAATTCCACCTATTCTGTAAACAGACCGGAGGTTGTTTGACCGGAGGTTGACAGGATAGCTATATGCATTTTATCAGGACTTTTGAGGCCAGAAGCCTTTACTTGATTCTTAAAAGTTTTGCCAAATACACCTGGCGCATACCTCTGTCATTCCTCTTACCATGGATGAAATAAAAATTCACATTCTAAGGCAAGTTAAGGAAAATTTAAGCATAATAGTTTTCTCGGTCCTTTGGCCACTTCTCTCCCCTCTAGTGTGCATTGTATACCTGCATATGCATCAACCACAGTTCCCCATCCCCAGAAAATACCTGCTCAACCATAAAGAGCAACAATTTTCTAACATCAGTAAGATAACTCCCTAGGAGATAACCTTCTTAATCTTGTAAGGGACCATGATGACCCATGACCCACTACTCACTTTGTACTTGCATATCTGGATTGTGCAAACTATCGACATTTAATGTACAGCCCTCTATCTCTAAAAGCAATACAACTGTGCTTTGACCTCTAATGGGAGGAACAGTTCTCGGAGCTTTCTGAGAGGCTGTTCCTGGTTTATAATCCTCAATTTAGCTCGAGTAAAATTCTCTATTTCTTTCTTAGATCAACTAACTAATGTTTTTTCGTCGACACCATATTACATTGAAATGATCTCTCGACTTTCTGTCTCTCTTACGCTGCTTTGACTGTGGCAGACATGTGTTATTAATATTTGTATTTCCAGAAACTACAACAGTGTTGGACTTGGGTGAACTCAGCAAAGTACCAAAGCTATAAACACAGAAACACCAGCTTCTTCCAGCCAATCAACATATGACCTGGAAGGCAGCGTGGAGAAGAGAAATGAGCAAATATTTTAAAGTCTGACAAGCCTGGGTCTGTCATCCAATTACTATATGCCCTGGGTCTTTTTTCTTTAAAGCTACTTCACAGAGTTGTGGAGATTTAATGAGATAATAACTGAGTAATCTTGGCTACTCCCCGAGGCTTTCAGATTTATCTACATGCTGGTGTATCTCTTCAGTTGGGATCTCTATGCTGGATTCTGAGCCACCTGGAAGTCATCGCCTGGATGACTCAGAGGCCTATCAAATGTAATTTAGCCAAGAGTAAGTTAATTATTAATTATTGCTGGCGCTACCCCAGCTCATCCCTGACCCCCTCCACAAAGTTCCATCCTTTCCCTCATGCCCCATTTCAGTGAGAGGTATCGACACCACATTGCCCAAGTCAGAAACCTAGGGGTCCTCCTTGATGTCTACTCACTCCTTACCCCACACAGCGACCTCTTTAGCATCTGTTTTATTTGTCCACATCCCTCTAAGCTCACTCCACCTTTTTTTAGGCTTTCCTCTCTTCTGGTTCAGACCACCCTACCAGCATCCTCTGAACGGCCTCTTGTCTTGTAATTTCACTCCAGTGCAGCCTCTATTACTTTCTTGTTTCAAATTAGTGGTTCCTCCTGCTGCAGGATAAAGTACAAATTCCTTATTGTGAGCTGGTCTCTGCTTCACCTTCCTTCTTGCCTCACCTTCCCAACCTCCCACCTACACCAAGAGACTTGCATTTCTAAGTATTGCCCTTCTCTCCTTTGCTTCCAGATCTTCAAACACAATACTCCCTCTGCCTGGTATTCCATTCCCCGTGTTTTTCATCTGCCTAAATTCCAATCAACCTTCCAGACTCCAGTGTCATTTCTTCTAAGAAGCCTTGTCTACCACCTGTCCAAGTGAGTTGCTTTGCCTCTGTGCTCCTAGAGAGGCTTGTGTCTCACTTCTTTTTAACAAAACCCTTGTCACTCTATAATGTAATTATCTAATGTAATAATAGCTAAGATTTATGGACCCTATGTTAAGTGCTGGATGTTCTTTTAAGTACTTTACTTGTATTAGCTCATTTAATCTCATGATAATCCTATGCAGTAAGTGCAGTTATCATCCTCACTTTGCAGATGAGGACATGGAAGCACAGAGAAGTAAATATTTCTCTCAGTATCACACAGCCAGCATTTGAACCCAAGAGGTCTGACTCCAGAGTCCCTATGATTATCCACTCTGGATTTTTGTATCCAATAATCTCTGAGGATTTTGTCTATGTTGTTTACTGAGGTAATTCCAGGGCTAAGAATAAAGTCTGGCATGTAATAGCTGCTCACAAAGTGTTTACAGACTCACTGAATAAGTAAATACTAATTCATTTGTGTCTCTTCCTTCTGAAGGGCCGGGGACTGGGTTTCACTCTGTGTATTCCCAACAGCTAGCCTGGTACCTCGTACACAAGAAAATCAGTAAGCTTGTCTCTGTGCGTAGGTTCACTGCCACTCAGAGTTCCAAGATTCCACTTCTCCTTTGTGCCTTTTTGAGACCTTGCATCCACCCTGCCACGCCATAGCACACTTTGCTGCATGTCAATTTTCAGCGTGTAGAAAAAAATCTGGTCAGCTGCTGCTTGACAGCTGGAAAAACAGAGCTACACTGGAGCCAAACAATTTTGTATCTAAGGGAAGCAGGCGGGGAGAACCTCCTACCTTGTGCGGGTGTGTGGGTGGAGGGCTGAGTCACTGAGTTCTTTGAATTCCTTGGAAAAAGATAACTCAAAGGAATATTACACGACATGGAGAAATAGGAAAGAATAAGCAGAAACATAAAAAGGATTTAAATGTTGAAAAATATGATCTGCAAGGCTAAAAATAGTTGCAATCAAATTTGGAGAGAAGAAAGCTGGCGTCAGCATTCCAGTGCCCTGAGGGGCCATGCATGACGGAGAGCTCCAATTTGAAAGCTGCTGAGCAGATGTTCCCAGGCCTTGCGGAGGAGAGGACTGTGCAACAGGCCTAGACTGACCTTGAGAGGCTGAGACAGGGGGAAAGGAACAACTTTGCCAGGCGAACGGCAGCCTGAGCTTCTGCAAAACATTATAAAAGAATATCCTAGAGTTCTTTGTGACCCCACCCAGAAGGAAGGGAGGTGATAAGTAATGATGGTATTTCCTGGGTAGTAGGTGTATTTTGCACTTTTCCCCCTAAATGAGCACTTTAAGATTCCAATTGATTTTTTACATGCATTGCAGAATTTCTCTGCAATGAAACTTTGAAAACTTTGGGTGGAATAGGGGTGGGGAGCAGGTCAGACTTTCATGGTCATGCCACCCAAAACCCCCAACAATTTTCATGTCTTATCTCCGGCTCATTTGGTAGTTATTATATGAGAGACAAGTTGGGATAGTGAGAGAATGGGCAAGGGCTTACTCAGGATATGCCTCTTTGTCTTTTTTTTTTTTTTAATTTCTTTTGTTTTGGCCTTACCACGTGGCATGTGGGATCTTAGTTTCCGGACCAGGGATGGAACCCGCACCCCCTACATTGGGAGCGCAGAGTCTTAACCACAGGACCACCAGGGAAGCCCCTCTTTGTCTTCTTTTGAGCAGCACTTTGCAAGCTGTATTGTAAGGATGATTAAAGAGGTATCGAAAATGAGTAACACACTTACAAAAGGGCAAGTGGTAGGCTCCACAAATGGGGGTGTGTTTATCGTTAGTATTGTTGTTGACTAGCATTATTTTCTTAATTTTCCAGCTAAGGTTTCTGAGGTATTGCCTCAGCATGAGGAAGGTTGAGTAAGGTAGATCAGAGGAGCTTATGATTAGAATGAAGACACTGAATCGGTTTCCCAGGCGGGCTCACTGGCTAAAAGGGGATTGTGAGAAGTGTGTTTTTCAAGTTTGTTCCACAGCCAGTGTTTGGGCTCTTGAGAAGGGAGGTGCCATAAGTGTATTGTAATAATTAATGCCCTAAGGGAGGAAGGGAATTGTATGAGAAGATGTATTCTCTAATCCTTTTGAGTACAGTTCATCTTTTCTGCCCAAGAAGAATGGACGCACTTTATGGGCAGGGACCATGTCTTCTAATTTGTATTTATAACCTTTCTTTTTCTTTCTCAGAGATTTCAGGAACTAAGAAGGGACTTACTGATAAGCCAAATCCAGAAATTCAAGTTACTTGTGTTGCTAAACATGTGTAGAATTTCATATAAATGTAATTCATAAAATTATATTTGACAAGAATTTGATATAATTGTCAAGAGTTTCTTTCTGTCCAATAATTTTGTGCAACACCTGGTATACCACGCATGGTGGCAAAATATATCAACCCTCAGCCCTGCAGAGACCTCTACCCTGCAGGTGGAATCTCCTTCCTGGATCTCAGAGTTTCAAGGATGCAGTGTGCCTGCTGCTCTACCCCTGAGGTCCTGCTATCCTCTTCAGACCTTATAGCTGCTTTGAGAGAGGTGTGGCCAAGGCATTCTCACTTTTGAAGGGAGTGAAATAAATCAACCTGGAAAAACCAGGTTCTCTGATTAAAGTCCATGTTTTCCTAAGAAGAGCCTCTGTTTCTCCCTGCACTACTCTATTGAAGGCATTGCTGGTGGACAGCTTCCAGTACCTTTCTCCTCTCTTTTGTTTTGAAAGGCGCTGTAAGAGATCACTAGTAAGAGATCGTTTATGTTTAGCAATTGCCCTTTGAAGTTTCAGTCAAACACAGAATTTACTATAAAACAAATTAGTCTTTATTATTTTAGTGAAAATCATAAGCTTAACTCAAACACACACAGAATCGGATTTCTGGATCTCTCATCCACCCAGTTTTCCCTGTGGGTAGTTGACTCTTATGGATGAGTGAACTACTTTTAGCAAGTGGTTAATGAGCTACGTGCTGTATAGATATGACTTTCTTTGAGCATTCACTTAATGATTGGGTGACTATTGCTAATTCCTCCGATAATGAAAAGGGGTTAGAAAATAGGTATGGAAAGATTAGATTTGAACCATATGATATTGCTGATCCTTGACCATTTTTGACCCACGTTATTCTGATTTTACATGATATAACTTAATATGTCCAAGGCTTATTCACAAAACAATACATTCTATACTATGTCCAATGTAAAACTGACATTCTAATAGTAATAGAGTACACTTCAAAAAAATTCAACAGTTTCAAAAGTTCAAAAATTGTTTTAAATACAGCTGCAAAATAGGAACATGATACCATATTCCATATGATAATAAACCAGTAGCAGATGAAAGAAGATACAATTGTGTCATTTTATACCCAGTAATTAAAAATGAGCCTTAAAATTATGAAAAATATATTAGTTCACTATAAACCCTTAAGTCAATAACATTTCGTGAAACAACTCTTTGTTGTGTTCTTTGAGTCAGAGGTGAATGGTGTTGAGGACGTTTGGGAAATCTTCCTTTATCTCACTAAAGACTATGTGTTTTTTTCAAAATGCTTCAGTTCTTTTTAACTATTCTGTACTGAATACAATGTGCTAACACGTAACATTAATCAAATATGATTGATAATTTTGATGAATTATAATAATGGGAATTTCAAGAAATAGATGAAACATTTTGGGGTTGAAAAGTTCTGACTAATGTTCAAAAGTAAATCCCCTCCTTTATATTTTGGTCCCAGTACAATGAGAATTCACAACTCTGAATTATGCAAAAGAGCTAATGCTCTTCTGTTTGTGTGCATCGAATAGACAGTCTTAACGAAGGAGATAATGAGTATCTGACGGCATGGTGCAGTGTAAACATAAGGAGGAAAAACTAACAGGCCCACTAATCGTGGAGTAAATCTTTTTATATGGAAAGCAAGAAAATGTTTCAAAATCATAGAAAGACTGCATCTTGACTAGAGAGGGAAGAATTGCTCCTTTCCTAATATGGGAAGTTAGATTAAGGCCTCTAGGCCCTTCAAAGATAAACACCTTAAAATTCTTGAGTCTTTCATTATTAGAGATATTCCCTCTGGATGCTGCAGTTTAAGGTTTTTAAAGGAAGAGTTACACTTTAGAGCTCCTGAGAAGTCTCCACTTTCATCCATGGGGAGTGTTCTTTTATAATTGTGTCCTATGGAGTTCCATGTGAGGGGAGTTGACCAGATTAATTATTTTAGTTCTTTCCTCTCAATATTCCTGAGAAATTTAACAAACCTTCATGGACAGCCCACGAGGTCCTCTCCCTACCTCCCCACGAGTCCTCAGACTCCAGCCTTCTCACTTTCCAGTACCCAGAAACACTTCATAGTGCAGGCCACCACCACTTCTCCTGGCAGCCCCCCATCCCCCTCCTCTCCACCAGCTGTCTAAACTCAGCTCAGGGAGATTGTCCTCAAATGCAAGACTGGTCCTTTCGCTTCCAATCCGTTGAACATTGCCTATAAATTCCTTTGTAACACCACTTCCCTTCCCCTTCATTCCTGCCACCTTCTCAGTGTGGCCCTGTTTTTCATTCCAGGCCTTTGGTCTTTCAGTACCCATTTCCGGGTACTCTCTCCGCAGCAGCATCTTCCATTTCCTGCACCTGGGTAATCCCTGCTTGTTTGTGAAGTCTCTGCTTAGATGCTGCTTTCTCCAAGTTGCCTTCCCAGATCCCCCAAATGTGAATCCCCCTCGCATGTCTGCTCCCCTCCCCCTGTAGCAGTGACCACGCTATATCACCATTGCCTTTCTGCTTTTCTGAACCCTCTATAGTCTGCAAGCTCCTTAAGGGCAGGACCCCTTGTCTGTCTTGTTCACCATTGTATTCCCAGGGCCTAGCACAGTACCTGGCTTAGAGTAGACAGTGAATGTATGCTTATTGAATAAATGAATGAAGCAGACAGACTGACAGATCCACAATGGTGCTTTGTGAAGAGCTCCTGTCTTTGAAGAGCTTGTAGTCTGTAGTATTTCTGTACATTGAAAGACTATGTGGAATAACAAAAAGAACACACTTTTCATGAGATCTGGATTTATATCCCAGCATTACAATTTACCAGCTCTGTGAATTTGGATAACTTACCCAACCTTCTTGTGACTTAACACATGAATCAGTATAGTGATAAAAGACGTCTACTTCATGGGGTTCTTGTAAGTAATAAAATAAGAGACATTAAACATGTACCATAATTGGTACTGGATAATGTTGGCTTCCCTTTTCTCCCAACACACAGCTGTGCTTCCATTTGACATAAATCTCTGCTCACCTTTCCAGTGGACTCAAGATGCTCCTCCCTCACGTGCATGAGCACAAGCTCACACGATTAAAAAAATCATATTGAGAAGAGGGTAAGAGAGTTTATATTTATTACAAAACATTCATAAGTATAGCACATTAAGAGAATATGTATATATCGAGGATTTATAAACGTTTTAAAGCACTGTGTGTCAGATATCCTATCCTACTGTATAGGATAAGTAAATTTAAAATTAGATTTTAATGGGCAGAGCTCAGTTTTGGTGTGAGGCTCAAATTTTAGCCTGCTATTCAATTTTACAGTGCATTATTTTAAATATTGTTTGTAACTGAATAAACTCCTAAAATTTAAAATTTTGAATGTAAATTTAAAAAGACAATAGAATTTTATTTTTATACTTGGTAATAGTGACGTAAATTTTAGATCAAAATTCTTCTCTAAATAATAGTATTTATTCATTTTACTTGACTGTGTAATGATTTAGGAGATATGCAGAGATTTTTGAACTCCTTCACTGTTATTATTTTTTCAGTGAAAGCATATAACCTAAACTAGTTCACAACAGAATATGCTGAGATAACCTTATTTCCACAAAATTTACAACCCAAGGGCTAGTTTTATATGTTTTCTTTGCCGGCTGGATTGTGGCTAATCATGGCCAAGTGTTTTGATGCTGTTGGTTTGGCTCTTAAATGAAACTGGATCCTGACAGCAAAGTTCAAGAATTATTGTCAGCTTCTCTGCATAACTTAGAAGCATCTTCAAAGGCATATGTACTATTGCCCTGGCAGACATATATACACGAGTACGGTATAACACCTCCATCCTCCATGCTTGGCAAGTTAACGTGGATGTTCATTTTTATAGCCGCTAACTTATTAGCTGTGGATTACGTTGTCACTCTGTGTGTTACATTTCCAAGCATAAGAAGTGTGAGTGAGTTCTAAGACATGTGAAATGAAGGATCAACTCGCAAAAGCTGGTCTTGAAGGCATCAGAGAGTAGGGATAAAGACTTCATCATGCGGTTCATAGAGCTTGCCAATTCCTTGATTGACAGCTCTCTGTATGGCAAGTCTTGAGGGATTGGGTATTTAAATCTTAATTACAAAAAAGTGTTACAGAATACTAAAAACCAGTCAAGGAAACTGGAAGGCTTGTAATGTAGCATTCTTCTATTAATCTCTTATACAGAATAAATTTGATTGACAAGATCCATACAAATAGTGTAAAGGAACTTAGGAAATCAGTACAAAACTGAAGGGAAATTTTTAAACCATGTGCCATAAATGTGTCCTGTTTTATAAATTAAAATTGCTCCACAATCATATACACAAAAATAAAGCAGATTAAAATGGGCTTTATTATAAGATACAATCCTAACTGGCTTAAAGAACTAAAATCTCACTAACAAGATTCAAACAAACAAAAATACAATACACATAGCTGCTTTACTTAGGAAAAAAAAATCACAAGAGCTTATTTTAGGAAAAAAAAAATGGATTCCAAAAGATAGAAATAAAACAACCACTGTAGAGAAAAAAATTTTAAATAAAATTGAGGTCTATTCAAGAACACCAGTAATGCTCTTAGTGTTCTCACCTATGTCATTCCCTTATTAATTCATCAATTCAATAAATACTTATTAAGAGGTTACTGCGGTCCAAATCTTTTGCCAAGCGAAGAGAATATGGAGATATTAATGGCAGGGTCAGAGTCCAGTGGGAAAGCGCTCATGAAAACAGGTCATAACAATGGAATGTCATTCAAGTATAAATAAAAAACCTGGATATCTTCTGTTCCCTCACCCCCATATTCCTTCTCCGCTTTGCATTTTTCCCTGGAGAGGCTGATCTGAATGGACTATATCAATGGGTTTCTTTGCCCTTTGGCTTCTGGTTAAGCTCAGCCAGTGGGGACCCCAGCAGCAGAACAGAGGAAGGGATAAGCATGAGGTGAGGTTTTGAATCCCGCTGCTCCTTCCACACGGGGTTTCCTGCATCTGTGGGCCAGTCACAGCTCCTTTCAGGAAATGTCCTCAAATTATTCTTTTTACTGTGCCATCTGTTTCCTGCCAGGCCCTACTGATACACTGTGGGAACACAGAGGAGAGAATTCTTTGGGGAATCCAGATAGACTTCACAGAAGAAATGGCATTTAAGATGGGTCTTTGAGGAAGAGGAGGAGTTCCTGAAGAGATGGGGGAGAACTTCAAGGTGGCTAGAACGTGGGGCAAATGGATAAAGGGAAGAAAGAAACCAAGATACTTTTGGGATGGATTGTGAAGGACCTCGCGTTTCCTATAGAGGCGTTTGGACTTAACCCAAAGGCAACAGGTTATTTTGATGGGTTGTTAAGTAGAAGGCAGTGTTTCTCAAATCTGATTATCACAGTCATCCTTTTAATAGAAATAGTTTTTGAGGACTTTTTCAGGATTGACTTACCTATTTTTATTATGATATGTACCCTATTGTGTATCAGCTTTAACTATATATAAATTCCTTTTGCTTATAATTTTTATACAACTAAAGAACAAAAATTGATTTATATAAGAAATAAAAACAAAACCATATGAATTCTAAAATGCAAATTATCATTAATTTAATGTGAAGGATTATGGTTTGCTAAAATTAATTCATGGAAAAATGAATTCCTTTCATCATAAGAGAGTTCAACATGCCTGTAATAACTCATGTTTCAAGATAATTCGATTCTTCCACTTCTTTCTGTTGCTCAAACTATTGTGCATATTTCATCTATACCACAAGCTGTGAAGTCATTTGACTTTCATTTGATATAAGTTTCCCTCAAAACTTAGCTGTGTAAACAGCCATTTTATTATGCTGATAGATTCTGTGAGTCAGGAATTCAGACTGGGCTGGGAATGGCTTCTCTTTTTTCCAGGATATCTGGAGCTCAGCTGAGAAGACCCAAGGGCTGGAGAAAACTCGACCTCTTCACTCGGGTAATTGATGCTAACTCATAGCGGGACCTCAGCTGAGTGGTTGACTGGAGTTTCAACACATGCCTTTCCAGGCAGCCTTGGCTTCCGCATAGCACGGAACCCTCAGGGCAGTCAGCTTTCTTACACAGCAGCTCAGAGCTCCCAAGTGTCCCACGTCACAAAGTAGAGCTTGTCTCACATTTTCTGACCTAGCTTCAGAAGTCATACAAGGTCATTTCCACTGTATTCTATTGTACAGTGAGGTCACAAGTCTACCCAGAATCAGGGGGAGGAAGCATAGACTTTGTGTCTTAATGGGAGGAATGTCAAAGAAGTTTCAGCCACATTTGAAAACTACCACAGGCTATGAGAATAACACAAAAACAAACATGGGACACTAAAAAAGTATCTTTTGTTATATATACGGTGATCATCTGGATAATCCAGGATATGCTTATTCATAGAATAATAACCAAGTTTTTTTCCTTAGGCTCTAAAATTAGCAGTTAAGTTCCAAATCTGAGGACAAATGGGTGGTAAGTGTCTCTCATTTTGGAGGGCTTACTGTTAGGCATTAGATACACCATTTAAGACTAAGGAAATGGCCAAAAGCCGTTGTTTTCTCCTTTCTCATGGAAAACAGAGTGCCATGAGGTCCCCATGGAGAAACATATAGCACTTGTTACTCTGCCACCAAATTGCATACTCAGCACGGCCAAGGTGGCACTCTGTTGTCTGGACATCTACCTGTCTACTTCACCAGCCAGTTGCAAACTATCCATCCTGGACAAAGTGCCAATATTGAGCGCCATTCACATTTTCATAGCAAATATTAATATCAGATTTGTTAAGGGAAAAAATGCCTTTTAGATGATTTGTAATTTCAGCTGTTGGAAATATTTGATTAGTTGCAAATAAATGATTTTAAATTTCTTATATACTTAGGAGAATTAAGTTTTTGTTGGTGTCAAATCCCAAGAATGTGAAGAGATAATCATTTCAAAATCTTATTCAGGGCTGGGGAGGAATGAGGAAGAATAGGGGGTGACTGCTGCTGAGTATGGGGTTTCTTTGTGGGCTGATGAAAATGTCTTCAAATTAGATTATGGTTATGGTTGCACAATTCGTCAGTATTTTAAAAGCCATTGAGTTGCACAATTTAAGCGGTTAAATTATAAGGCATGTGAATTATATCTCAATAAAGATGTTATCCAGGCATAACTAATCTATGAGGTTAGAAGTCAGGATGACAGGAGGAGGTACAGCGCAGGCTCTGATGTTGGATTTCTATCTGGCTGCTGGCAGCATGGATGTTACACTTTATGAAAATCTATCAGGCACTTACAATTTGTGTGCTCTTCCGTATGTATGTTATACTTCAATAAATTTTACTTTCAAAAAATCACACAAAAGAGCCAAAATGGTATTATGTGGCAAGAGGCTGTGTGGTAGACCATTGAGAAGAGGAGATGAAAGCTGTGGACATTCTAGTAAATACTAATAAATGTATAACAAATGGCTCTCCAAAAGAAAAGAACAAATAAAAGAACAAACAAAAAGAATAAAAAAAACAGAACTGGTTTGTAGTTTTTGCCAATTTCTATATCGTGAGTTCTCCCACCATGGCTGATCTCAAGCTACCATTTGGTTCTGGGAATAAAACATCTGATCCAACTCAACTTATTCCAATCCCTTTATCCAGTTGTCTGCTGGAGTCAGCTCATACTGGCCAATTGTTAAATTTTCAGAAATTTTGTGAGCTGGTTGTTAATCCATTGCTCGACCCATGACCTGAAACCTGTAGGGCACAAGATGACCTTTGGTCCTCACCTTTCCCTGATTATCTCTTGTTCTCTGGGAAGCATGGGTGAGTAGGGGAATAGGAGTTATGGAAAGGGATGACTGGGTCCTATTTGAGGATGCTGTTGTTGTTCTCTCTTGACTACACTGGTTACTTATCCACTCCCTCAATATGGCAGGAATCCAGTTGATGCGTCTTTAGGGGGACAAGGTGAAGTTCACTTCAGGGCACATGGGTCAAGCAGTATGAGCTAGGAGTGTGAGGGAGGGAGCTCTATGAGAATAAGGTTTTAGCTGGATTAAAATGGACTGAACTGGAAATTATCTGAAAGTAACTGGAAAGGAGAGTTTATCCTAGTACAAATGAACGTGGCAATTGGAGAAATAAACTGTTTCTGGTGTAAACTCCTATCAAGTGCAAACTATTTGATAAATAAATTATGCTCATTATGAAATAATTTGAAGTTTATCATTGAAATAAAAACCAAAAAATTAATCTATAGATCTCACAGAAAGATACTCTATGAATAGACTGAAACGGGGAGATGAGTTAGGAAATTATTAAATGTCGGAATTCAAAGTTGAAGATCTGATCTAAGGATGCAGTAGATTGATGGAAGATGGTAGATGGATGGATGGAACTTGGATGCCAGATTCAAGAGGCAAAGTTACATGATTGGGTGACCAGTCTTTTATGGTGGGTAAGAGACAAAAGGTGTCAAGATTGATTCTTATTTTCCATCTTGGAGGGCTAAATATAGTTTCATGGTTTTTTTGTTTTTGTTTTTTACGGTACGCAGGCCTCTCACTCTTGTGGCTTTTCCCTTTGCAGAGCACAGGTTCCGGACGCACAGGCTCAGCGGCCATGACTCACGGGCCCAGCCGCTCCGCGGCATGTGGGATCTTCCCAGACCGGGACATGAACCCGTGTCCCCTGCATCGGCAGGCGGACTCTCAACCACTGCGCCACCAGAGAAGCCCTAGTTTCATGGTTTTGAAACTAAGAGTTTTAAAAAGTGGCATGAATTTAGAAGACATTATTTTACATGTATGCTGAAGTTGGAAGAGTCCTCTCTGAATAATAAACTAAGATAAAGATGATGAATATGTCTCATAGTGTTAACATTTATTAAGATTCATGCTAATAACCTTGTTTTGCTTGTTTTAGAGCTTTATATAAATGGTATCATATTCAGTTTTTGTTCTGGGACTTAATTATTCTGCTCATTATGTTTCTAAGATTTCTCCACGTTCAGTTGTGTGCTGCTGTAGTTCATTCAATCTCACAGACGAGTATTCTATGGAGTGAATATTTCATAATTCAGTTATCTACTCTTTGTTTGATGGGTATGTGTGCTATTTTCAGTTCTGTGTTGTAATTATGTGTGCTACGATGCACATTCTCCTGGCACACATATCAGGGATACAATGAGAAAGAGGACAGGATATTCAAAATATTTCAATTCTAAAGTTGTGGTGAAATTTTATTAACATGATTTATCATTTACATATATATGTATATTGTTTTGCATCAAATATTACATTTTAAAAGAATAAAATAGGACTATGGAGAAAATAAGTGGAAAGAAGGAATAGGGAATGTTGCTTTAGAGAGGAAAGGGCTGCAATTTTAAGTGGGGAAGCCAGAGAAGGCTCATTGGAAGGGGCCATCTGGACAAGACTGGAGGGAGGTGAGAAAGAGGCCAAGAGGAGATCTGGGGAAAGAGTGTTAAAATACAGACATTATGTCAAAAAGTGAAAAAGAAGACTAACAGCTAGTAAAAGGAATCTTTGGGGAGGAGTGAGGGGCATAGTATCAGTTATAATGGCTGTTTCCATCTTTCCTTTTGAGTTTCTCCCCAGTTGTCCAGTTGGAACAGCTGCTGCCAATGGGATTTTACAGCATCTAGAAACAGATCTGTTGCCTCGCTTCACTTTTCAGTGAGAAAAATCCCCTTTCCTCTTAGTGTTTGAGAAACACACACACACACACACACACACACACACACACACACACACACACGGCTTTACAGGACCCTTAAACATAAAAATGGATCCAGTTACGAAGCACAGTTAATTTGTCCTGGCCTTGGTATCACTTCTGTACTGCACGTCAAACCTGTTTGGCAAACTTTACAAGTTCCTCTTTTGAATCGTCTCCTGTTCTAATTTCTATTCCTCCTCCTTTTCCTTCAGGCTTCACCCTCTTCAGGGCTAGGGCAAATAACTAAATTGTGGGCCCACTGCTTAGATAAACAGGTGCTTAGTGAGTTTACAGAGACCTTTCTGAAGAAGGTACCTTTGACCACAAAAACATCAGAAATGTATCTTGGCTTTTCCTCCACATCTCCCCACATCACCTGCCTTGGTAAAGATATTTTTTCCAACCACTTAACTCTTAAAAGATTGATACTTTAGGGTTTTCAATAAGCCTTACAGGAAATGAGATTTTAAAATAAACTTTAAAGGGGTTACTAAAATCATAATGGCTCCAAGACAAAAAAGAAAGAAAAGCCAAAGGGTAAGTAATTTTCCATAAAACTGTAAGTGATACAGTTTTGTTTCCTTATAGATGTTAAAAGTGTCCTCATTATTCTCTTATAGCAACAGTGCTTCTGTTGATAATAAAATAAGGTAAAACTCATGCAGCTCAAAGTCATAATAAGGAGCCCATGCATTTGTTGTTGGTGGAAAACTACTTTTGGCAAGAAACCACCTGCTATGGCAAATATAATCAGTGTATTAAGTGAATAAAATGTAAACTGTATGTAATGTTTCTCAGGCCACACCAGCCTTGGAGAGGATGACCAAGTTGTATCCCACCCAGTGGGATTTCTGAGACCCTCAAGCTCCTGTCTCCCAGCTCCCAAGCTGATTCTTATCTTTGCCATGAAATCTGGGGAACTCAGGATTTCCTCAGCAGCCATGGCAGCCACAGTTGATGTCCTGGTACAGCTCATGACAACAAAGGACTTCGAATATTACATAAACTCAGCTGATAAAGCAGCAGTAGAGTTTAAGAGGATTGACTCCTATTTTGAAAGAAGTTCTACTGTGGGTAAAATGCTATCAGACAGGATTGCATGTGACTGAGAAATCGTTCGTAAAAGGAAGAGTCAATCAATGTGGCCATTTTCATTGTTGTTTTACCTTTAGAAATGGCCACAGTCACCCCACCCCTCATCAACTACCAGCCTGATCAGTCAGCAGCCATCAACATCGAGGCAAGACCCTCCACCAGCAAAAAGATTACTACTTGCTGAAGGCTCAGATGACGGTTAGCATTTTTTAGCAATAATGTATTTTTTAAATTAAGGCATTACATTGTTTTTTTTATACATAATGCTATTGCACACTTAATAGACTACAGTATAGGGTAAGCATAACTTATACGCACTGGGAATCCAAAAAATGCACGTGTCTCACTTTATTGTGATATTCACTTTACCGCAATGGCCTGGAACAAAACAAGCAGTATCTCCAAGGTCTGCCTGTAGACTGGGGAACTTCCAACTATGGGAGAGGGAGGATGAGATTGGGAGTGGAGAGCTGCCTACAGCTCCTTCGCTTTTTGGGGCCTGCTGGAATGCCCAGGGGCGCTAAACAAATGCTGCCTTAAATGGGATGGATGATCTTTCAGCCCCGGGATTTTCACTCACTTACTTTGTGCATCAGTCACCTTAGTCTAAATTATGTGACAGCAAGAAATGACCCACAAATAAACATGGTGTTATTTCTTGCTCAGGTTACATGTTCATTGTGCTTTGGCTGTGGCTCAACTCCACACATTTGATCAATGATTCAGCAGCTACCTGGGACATGCAGGTCTATGGCAGTGAAAAGAGGGTAGAAGAATTGCTTTAAAGTTTGCATTAAGAATTGGCAACTCGGGGGCTTCCCTGGTGGTGCAGTTGTTGAGAATCTGCCTGCTAATGCAGGGGACACAGGTTCAAGCCCTGGTCTGGGAGGATCCCACATGCCGCGGAGTAACTAGGCCCGTGAACCACAACTACTGAGCCTGCGTGTCTGGAGCCTGTGCTCCGCAACAAGAGAGGCCGCGATAGTGAGAGACGTGCGCACCGCGATGAAGAGTGGTCCCCGCTCCCCACAACTAGCGAAAGCCCTCGCACAGAAACGAAGACCCAACACAGCCAAAAATAAATAAATTAATTAATAAACTCCTACCCCCAACATCTTAAAAAAAAAAAAAAAAAAGAATTGGCACCTGGCCCTCTACTCACATTTCATTGGCCCAAGCAGGTCACAGCGTCAAGGCTGATGTCCAAGATGTGACAAGATCTAATCCTACCATGGTGTGGGGCAGCCAATACTGGAGAACAATAATACAGCTTGATATATTACATGAACTTGAGCAAGGCATTTTACCTCTCTGAGCCTCAGCTTTGTCTCATGTACAGGGGATGACAATAGCATTTACCCCTCAGGGTTTTTTTAGAAGGTAAAATGAAGTAATGCATTCAAATGCCATGTAAGTGTGAGAGCAAAAAGGATTTAATTGCTACCCCAAGATTGCTCTTTCTCAGATAGTATCATCTCAAAATGCTGTGCAATTTTTCCCTCTTTAATTTTTTATTCACTACAGAAAATAATCGTAAAAATATACATTTTTCAAAAAAGTTATCTGCACATGTAAAAAGGTGTCTTGTCAATATTGACATTTTTCCTTGTTTTACTTTCAAAACAGTTGTGTGATTTAGTAATTAATGTATGAGTCTTCTTACATCTTTTCCCCCCTATTCCCTTCCTCCTATAGAAGAGGTTCAGCTATGATTGCTTGTTGTCTTCTCTTCCTGTTGCCCACCAGGCATGTGGAATGTGGGTT
This sequence comes from Delphinapterus leucas, assembly GCF_059928025.1. NCBI lineage: Eukaryota > Metazoa > Chordata > Mammalia > Artiodactyla > Monodontidae > Delphinapterus > Delphinapterus leucas. The sequence continues at coordinate 69,814,081 of NC_143136.1, read as the reverse complement.
GCAGAATTTGAGACAATTTCTCAAATGAGGACAGGCAGGTAGAGCCTCAGGGTCAGGAGGAAAGGAGAGGGTGGAATGATGAGAACCTTCCTTGTCATCAGAAAGGTAAGATGTTTTTCTCTTGGGAAAGGAAAGAAAAGCCTCTGGGGGCTGGGATTCTGGAGACTCCATGTAGGGAGGAGTTTTTCCTGGGGATTTTAGGAAAGGAAAATACAGAGATGTGGAACGTAAGGGATCGGAATTACTTAAGATTATGTTTGGCTGCAAGCAAAGAAAAAACTCTGAATAACAGTAGCTTACATAAAATAGAAGATTGTTCCTCGATCACTTTAAAAAGTCCAAATGTAGGTAGTTCTTCACCTTCATGGAAGTTCAAGGACTTGGGATCCTTTTCCCGTGCCATCAGCCTTAGTGCGCTCTCCCATGGTCTAAAATAGGTGTTTCATTTCCAGCCAAATCATCTGTATGATTGCCCGCATAAAGGAGGAGGGAACACGAAAGGCCTGCCGACATTGTTCAAGGAAATTTCCCAGGAGTTATACCCAACATTTGTACTTAGTCACATGGCCACACCTGGGAAACATTTGATTTTATTCTAGGTGTCCAGCCCAATCAGGAGTTCCACTTCTAATGAAGAAAAGGAAAATGCATAGTGGGAGGGAAGAGTAGCAGACATCCCATAGAGAAAGGAAAGAGAATTTTAAGGTGGTGTTGTGGATTGTGTATTTCAATATTTTTAACAGTCCTTGAGATATGAAGTGAAGAATATGAGTTATTTTGAAATAAAGTCTTAGTTTCTGTACTGTATGTCATTGTCTGTGACCTAGATTTGAGGTTGAACCACATGAGCTATGGTTCAGTGCTCACCTGGTCACTATAGTCACCACTAAGTTTGTGATTCCGGTTACCATGAATGGGCTCCTCCCACTGAAATGCCTTCTTGTTCCCATCTATATAACCATCTGAGACAGGAGAGGACTTTTACACCATCATCATTCCAATTTATTGGAATCCCCAATGGACGGTCTTGCTCTCTTGCTCTTATACACTGTGGAGTCATATGTCTATATCATATTTACTCTTTCACTTTCTTTTATTCTTACACTCCTTTTTGCAAACTTGGGACAAACTCTCTTGGAACTAGTTCAGACAGTATCACACAAGTATCATGGTCAAAACATTTCTCTCCTAAGGACTTCAGAGTTCCAGGACAAAGCCAGGGACCTTGGACTCTTTCCTTTGTCAAGATGTGGTTTCTGCCTCTAAGAGAATTTGGGAAATATTCTGTGGCTTCACTGCTCTTACATAAGACTGTTAACACTGAAGTCCTGGGAACTACACCCCTGGCCACCTTGTAGTCTTCATTTTCATTTTTTGCCAAGTACTGCATTAGGATTTTATGCTAATTTGCCATCCTCTATGGTAGTTTTGGAAAGCCCAAGTCCCAGAATAAGTATACAGATTAACTGTTCACTTTCCTTTTCTCTCAGCATGTCAGTTATAAACGTATTATAATTTTTATTATTAAAGCAATACATGCTCATTGTAGAAAATTTGTAAAAGTATAAAGAAGGGAAAAAAACCCCACTCATAATCTAACCACCTTAACCATGTTCACTGGACTCTTCCTGTTTCTATGAGCTTATATGTGTACGTGTGTGTGTGTGTGTGTACATGTGTGTTTTAAGCAAAATTGAAAATATTCTACAAACTTACGTTGCTTATGTGTTCTGTTTTCCAGTGAACTTGAGCACTTTCCATCCATAAATGTTCTTTGAAGGTATGGTTTTTAATCACTGCATAGAACTTAGTTGTATATACCATGAAAAATTCACTTCAGTAGGGATTTCAGTGGAGTTTTTTGTTGTTTAGTTTTTAAAGGTGAAATGGCTTTGACACTAACATGGCAAAGCCAAAATTAGTAGTCAGAACTACAACTCTTATTTCAGAGTGTATTTATTTATTTTTAATATTTTTTGAAGTTTATTTATTTATTTATTTTTAAATTTATTTATTTTTCATTTATTTTTGGCTGTGTTAGGTCTTCGTTGCTGTATGCAGGCTTTCTCTAGTTGTGGAGAGCAGGGGCTACTCTTCATTGTGGTGCACGGGCCTCTCATTGCAGTGGCTTCTCTTGTTGTGGAGCACAGGCTCTAGGCACATAGGCTTCAGTAGTTGCGGCTTGTGGGCTCTAGAGCACAGGCTCAGTAGTTGTGGCACACAGGCTTAGTTGTTCTGAGGCATGTGGGATCTTCCTGGACCAGGGCTCGAACTTGTGTCCCCTGCATTGGCAGGTGGATTCTTAACCACTGCGCCACCAGAGAAGTCCTCAGAGTGTATTTAATGACTATAAGCTTCTGGAGGTTAGGGACCATGCTTGTTTACCTTAGCTGGTCTCTAAAGAGGGCCCCCAACAAACCATACCTTCCTGCATTCAGCATCTTGGTAGTGAATCCAAGCTTGTCCTGTGTAGCCAATAAAATTCAGTGAAAGTGACTCTGTATAACTTCTGAGGCTAGGTCACAAGAAGCCTTGCAGTGTCTACCTTGGTCTTTTTGTGCTCTGGAGGAAATTTATGTCTGACTACATGGGGCTGCCTGGCTGTAAGGAAGCCCAACTTGGCTATATGCATAGGCCACATGGTGAGAAAGACAGAGATTTTGAGAGAGAAACAGACAGACATACAGGTAGACAGACAGACAGTCTTGGTCAGTTCCAGCTGTTCCAGCCATCCGAGGTGCGAGCGAACAAGTACCTTGTACTGGTCTGGTATGTCCAGACCAGTCAAGCCTTCATGTGACTTCAGCTCCAACCACCATCTGATTGGAACTACGTGAAAGACCGGCCTGACAACTGCCCAGCTGAGCCCAGTCAACCCACTGAACTATGAGACATCGTAATGAATTATAGTATTAAGGTGTTAAGTTTGGGGGTGGTTTGTTATACAGCAATAGATAATCAAAACGCTGTTATATTAGCTACTATATCTTCAGCCCCTAGCATGAGCTGGCATACTTGGTATACTCTAGATAATTGGAAAATACTTGCTAAATAAGTAAATAAACTTACAAGATTACTTGCACACAAATTCACACACACACGTTTGTGTGTGCATAATTGCGAGATTTCCTTATAATTAGAATGCTAAAAAAATGAGTCCCTTTTTATTTTATTTTCTCAGCCTCATTTCTCACTGGACTGGCTCAGTGAAGATTGATTTGCTATTTGTAAAACAGAGTAAAGGCAAATGTCATAAATGGCTGATTGAAAATTTCCTTTCAGAATCACTTATTTATGTGGTTGGAGAAACTTGTTTTTTAATAAGTACAATTTGGTTTTGCTTTGAAACTCCAAAATTAAAAAGAATTGAGCATCCACATGGCGTGGAGACGGTGTCGTGTCTTTGCTTGTGTTTCCATCACAGCTCAGGGAGGACGGGTGAGGTGGGACAGCAGAGATCTCATGAAGCCTGTGCAACTATGGCAGGTGCTTAGACAGGGACATTGAACACAGGAAAAGGTGTGGTTTTGGGTGGTTTCTGGAACTTGAAGGAAGAAGGAAAGAACTAGAATTGTTTTTAAATATTCTTTGCCCAACCCTACTCTTTACCCTCCTGTGGCCAAAGATGGGTTTTAGAAAAAGAGCCAAGAAAATAAGGGTGGAGGAGGAGAGATGTAGAGAGATGAGAACAGGACTCTCTCTTGCAGCTTGTAGCTGCTCCAAGGAAGAAACCATTGCAGGCATCACACGAAAAGCCGAGCACTGGTTCCTCTTTTCTCGCACTCCTCCCCTCCCCCATCACCAAAGTACAGGATCCACTCCTCGTGAGGACTGGCAGAATAAGGCAGGACATTAGCCTTCCCACGAGTTGTAGAAAAGAACCAGGACTCTGGATGAGGGACAGGAGTGTGTTTCTGCTGTGTCCTGAGCCAGGTGTCATGGGGACAAATTTGCAGGTGTGGCAATCAGGGTTTTGGTATTTCTGAAATGTGAAGAGGCAAGCACAGAGCAAATACTCAACAAATCTTTTTTCCCTCTTGTTAGCGTTCAGAGTGTGGCACCCAAGAGCCTTGGCATGCAAATAGTCAAACCCCACAATGTCCAAGGAGGTGATCTGCAAGTATGAATTATTGAAAATAAGGAGCATCCTATCTTATCAGATATCAAAGGCGCTCTGGATGTTTGAATGGGCCCTGTCATGTTGTAGAGGGCATCCCTTCCACCTTGAATTTGTGCTATCTTGCTCCACTTAAAAACGTGCCAAGAATAAACCAACCTTAGAACTCCTACAACGTATTCCCAGGACTGCAAATTTTATCTGAAGGAAAATCTTAGTGGAAATTACCAGCACCCCCTTGAGACTTCTGTATGTGTTTCGACATGAAACACACTGAAAAAGTGAACATACTGAGGTTGCTGCCAAATTTCTAATTCACAAAGGGGTGTGCTTTTCTCAAGATTCTCGTGGAGGCCTGGCTGCTTGCTGTGTACAATTGGAGATACCTCGAGAGGTTTCTTCTCACTTTAAATGTTTTCTAACTAACCTCATTCTGACGTTTGCTTTGATCAGATTATCTACTCTGCTCAGATTATCTACTTTAAACAGACAACTCTCTTCTCTGTTCTCCAGGGAAATGTGGGTGCTGAGTGACTTTCTCTGGTATGTGCTACTGAGTCTCACCCGGGAGCAGAGACGATTTTGCCTTCTGCACCTCCAAAAAGCTTCTTTGATAAGGTGATTTCAGTTTCTTACTTAAATAGTGAACCATCCAGCTTATTATCACTTCTAGTTTGTTTTTAAATAAATATTTTTTATCACACCCACTAAATTCATCCAAAGAATGTCCAATTTCTCCTTAAGCAAATTAGAAAAGCTACCCAGAGTATTAGCTCCAGGAAGGCTGAGAATTGTGGTCAGATGCAATGATACCACACCTGTTCAGGGGTCTTGTACCTTAGTCCCACAAGGTCAGAATAGTCAGCTATGAGGCAACCTGTGGAGTCTTATTGCATAAATGAGCCAGATCATGTCCAGCTAATTCTGAAAGATCAAACTCAGCAGGCTCATGGGTGGAACAGTGAACCAACTTAAACAAGTTATTTACAATGAATGAAGTGCTAGGTCAAACCACAGGGCAGCCACTGCTAATTGGGGTATTCCATCATCCACAGGATATTTATTGGTATTAAGCCAAATATTAGTGTTCCTTCAAGCATAGCTTGAGAAGTGCTGAATTAGACAATGTGGATTGAAACGGTTTCACTAGATTATCTCTACTTCAGGATTCAGACATGTATCACCTCCTCCAGGGAGCCCTGCCTGACTCCACAACAGTTTGCCTCTATTGTACCACTCACTCTGGAATGCATTATTCAAGTTTCCTGTCTGCTCCCCACGGGACTGTGTGCTCTTCATATGTATTAACCACAAGTTTGGCTTTGAGGAGTTAATGAATGAGTAAATGGATGGATGAGTGCAGTGTCCAATGGCTGTCATATTGGAATAGTGTTGTACACAACGAGTAGCTGTAGAACACAGGACTTTCCTCCAGTAACGGTGATAGTATCATCCATCTCGCATGGTTGTAGAGGACACAAAAAGTGAGATAAGCAATATGATTTTATTTAACAAGCTTATAACTGAGTTCCACTTGGAGCTAAACACTGGGAAAACATTCCAAGTCCTTAAGAAAATGATATTGTTTCCATTTATATCATAACAGAATTTGGTTGGCCACTGGCTCTAACTGTACATACACCACTAGGCAGGGCAGGTTTTCACTGTTCTCAAAAATCCTGTTTTTGGATTTTCCAGCAAGGACTTCACATTTCCTCATAGTTTACTGCTACTTCTACTTTGTAGTGCTATAGCGATATGGATGGTCCCTTAGGGAATCTGAATTGTAAGCATTTTGATACTCAACTTTATGATCCTGCTTGGTTTAATTTGGACATGGTCCAGGAAAAAGAAAGCAGAAAAAAAAAAAAAAACTTCACAGATTTGTTTTTTAATAGTGAAATATAATCCCTTAAGGATACAATGCCATTTAATTTTAATTCTTATTTTTATTATGCTTGGTGTGTTCCACATAATCAGAGTGTACTTTGGGTGTGGAAAACAAGTTTGATAAAAATCTGAATTTATGTTTGCTTGGCAACTGGATACCAAAGAGAAATGTAAGAAATCTTTTCAAGATTGGAGACTATTTAGATTTTTTTTAAGTATGTGTTATGTAAGTTGATGTTTACATGGCTTTGAAATGGTACATGCCTAATATATGACTAACAGGAAAAGTCAGGGGATAAAAGGCATCTTCACTAAGGAATGGCTAAATTTGGGGATTATCAAGAGTAGAGCAGATAGATAATTCACTAAGTTGTTGCATGGAATAAACTTACTATAGTAAAAACCCCATCTACTTTGAGAACATTCCTATATTTTTCAAAATAAGTCATGACATCATTTTGTACAATGGATGAGTTTTTTTTCTGTGGTCATGGTTCCATAATTTGTAAAACCTAAAAAATATTTAACCTTCTAGTTGGAATCTTTGTTTTTGTAGTTCTTTTCTAGAGTGCAATAACATTAAATTGCTTTGGGTTGAGTGTTTTAAATTCCAAGAGATATGGCTCCCAAAGGCACGCAGATAAACAGGCAGAATGACAGAGACATAGTCCTCCAACAGCTATTTAAGTCAAATAATGGATTGTACGTGATTACAGACTGGATTGTGGTTTTTAACTAACGGAAAAGTTAGGTTTCAAAAACTTTGAGGTTGGGACTTCCCTGGTGGCACAGTGGTTAAGAATCTGCCTGCCAATGCAAGGGACACAGGTTTGAGCCCTGGTCCGGGAAGATCCCACATACCGCAGAGCAACTAAGCCCATGCACAACAACTACTGAGCCTGAGTTCTAGAGCCCACGTGCCACAACTACTGAGCCTCTGTGCTGCAACTACTGAAGCTTGCACGCCTAGAGCCCATGCTCTGCAACAAGAGAAGCCCCCGCTTCCCGCAACTAGAGAAAGCCCGCGAGCAGCAATGAAGACCCAATGCAGCCAAAAAATAAAAAAACAAAAAACTTTGAGGTTTAGGTCTCAGACCCTCATTTTCATAGAAACTCTGATATAAATATAAATAAAAGCCCCTGGTATAAGTTCTGAAGCCACTCCATTGGGCCAGTTTAATGTACATGGTTGCTGGAAGGGTAACCCCAAATCTGCAGTTGGGGAGTTTGTCTCATTGGTGAGTGTACCTGAAGGGCTGCCTGTGGAATCAGTGCTGGGTGGTGTCAGTGGTCCCCCTGTCCTGAGGCTGAAGCCCTGCGAAGGGAGCTACAGACCTTAATGTGGAGGATAATTAAGCTTTGATGCTGGCAAACGTCCCAAAGACAGGGATGGTTTCAGGAAAAAAGGGAGGCTTGGGGTGTATCGCCACACTGTCGTGGTGGTTGAAGCTTTTTCAGCAACACATGGGAGGACTCTGGCGTCTGAGGAGACAGCTCGTGGGCAGATGCTTCAAGAGCATAGAGAGGGCAGGTGTGACTGGGCTGCGTGTCTTTTATAAATGGTGTCTACAAATCATGATGTTGTAGTTACCATGGCTGTGTAACAACCTCCAAGCATAGTGGTAGTGGCATTAAAAAAAACTTTAGTAATGTTAATGGATTCTTTGGACAAGGCACAGTGAAGGCAGCTTGTTTCTGTGAGGTCTGGGGTCTCATCCAGAAGACTGGAAGGCTGGGGGCCGGAATCGTCCGAATGCTCCTTCACTCACATGTCTGGTGGTTGACTTGGTTATTGGCTGAGGCTCTTTCCAGGGCTGTCAGCTGGAAGAGCTACAAGTGACTTCTCTGTGTAGCCTGGGCCACCAGGTGGAGAGAAAGCCCAGGCTATTATTTTGCTTAAAATAAGTTTTATTTTATTATTTTACTAAAATTACTATTATTATTATTTTGTTTTGAATTTTATTTTTTTTTCATACGGCAGGTTCTTATTAGTTATTTATTTTATACATATTAGTGTATACATGTCAATCCCAATCTCCCAATTCATCACACCATCACCCCCCCACACCACTTTCCCCCCTTGGTGTCCATACATTTCTTGTCTGCATCTGTGTCTCAATTTCTACCCTGCAAACTGGTTCACCTCTACCATTTTTCTAGATTCCACATATATGTGTTAATATACGATATTTGTTTTTCTCTTTCTGACTTACTTCACACTGTATGAAGGTCTCTAGATCCATCCACGTCTCTACAAATGACCCAATTTCGCTCCTTTTTATGGTTGAGTAATATTCCATTGTATATATGTACCACATCTTCATTATCCATTCATCTGTTGTTGGGCATTTAGGTTGCTTCCATGACCTGGCTATTGTGAATAGTGCTGCAATGAACATAAGTGCATGTGTCTTTTTGAATTATGGTTTTCTCTGGATATATGCCCAGTAGTGGGATTGCTAGGCCATATGGTAATTCTATTTTTAGTTTTTAAAGGAACCTCCATACTGTTCTCCAGAGTGGCTGTAGCAATTTACATTCCCACCAACAGTGCAAGAGGGATCCCTTTTCTCCACACCCTCTCCAGCATTTGTTGTTTGTAGATTTTCTGATGATGCCCATTCTAACTGGTGTGAGGTGATACCTCACTGTAGTTTTGATTTGCATTTCTCTAATGATTAGTGATGTTGAGCAGCTTTTCATGCGCCTCTGGCCATCTGTATGTCTTCTCTGGAGAAATGTCTGTTTAGGTCTTCTGCCCATTTTTGGATTAGGTTTTTTGTTTTTTTAATATTGAGCTGCACGAGCTGTTCATATATTTTGGAGATTAATCCTTTGTCTGTTGATTTGTTTGTAAATATTTTCTCCCATTCTAAGGGTTGTTTTTTCATCTTGTTTGTAGTTTCCTTTGCTGTGCATTAGGTTCCATTTCATTAGGTCCCATTTGTTTATTTTTGGTTTTATTTCCATTACTCTAGGAGGTGGATCAAAAAAGATCTCGCTGTGATTTTTGTCAAGGAGTGTTCTTCCTATGTTTTCCTCTAAGAATTTTATAGAGTCTGGTCTTACATTTAGGTCTCTAATCCATTTTGAGTTTATTCTTGTGTATGGTGTTAGGGAGTGCTCTAATTTCATTCTTTTACATGTAGCTGTCTAGTTTTCCCAGCACCACTTATTGAAGAGACAATCTTTTCTCCATTATATATCCTTGCCTCCTTTGTCATAGATTAGTTGACCATAGGTGCATGGGTTTGTCTCTGGCCTTTCTATCCTGTTGCATTGATGTATATTTCTGTTTTTGTGCCAGTACCATACTGTCTTGATTACTGTTGCTTAGTAGTATAGTCTGAAGTCAGGGAGTCTGATGCCTCCAGCTCCATTTTTTTTCCCTCAAGACTGCTTTGGCTATTTGGGTCTTTTTTGTCTCCATACAAATTTTAATATTTTTTGTTCTAGTTCTGTAAATAATGCCATTGGTAATTTGATAGGGATTGCATTGTATCTGTAGATTGCTTTCGGTAGTATAGTCATTTTCACAATATTGATTCTTCCAATCCAAGAACATGGTATATCTCTCCATCTGTTTGTCTTATCTTTAATTTCTTTCATCAGTGTCTTATAGTTTTCTGCATACAGGTCTTTTGTCTCCCTAGCTAGGTTTATTCCTAGGTATTTTATTCTTTTTGTTGCAATGGTAGATGGGGTGTTTCCTTAATTTCTCTTTCAGATTTTTCATTATTAGTGTATGGAGATGCAAGAGATTTCTGTGCATTAATTTTGTATCCTGCAACTTTGCCAAATTCATTGATTATCTCTAGTAGTTTTCTAGTGGCATCTTTAGGATTCTCTATGTATTGTATCATGTCATCTGCAAATAGTGACAGTTTTACTGCTTCTTTTCCAATTTGTATTCCTTTAATTTCTTTTTATTCTCTGATTGCCGTGGCTAGGACTTCCAAAACTATGTTGAATAATAGTGGTAAGAGTGGACATCCTTGTCTTGTTCCTGATCTTAGAGGAAATGCTTTCCATTTTTCACCATTGAGAATGATGTTTTCTGTGGGTTTGTTGTATATGCCCTTTATGGTGTTAAGGCAGGTTCCTTCTATGCCCACTTTCTGGAGAGTTTTTATCATAAATGGGTGTTGAATTTTGTCAAAAGCTTTTTCTGCATCTCCTGAGATGATCATATGGTTTTTCTTCTTCAATTTGTTGATATGGTGTATTGCATTGATTGATTTGCATATATTGAAGAACGGATGCATCCTTGGGATAAATCCCACTTGATCATGGTGTATGATACCTTTAATGTGTTGTTGGATTATGTTTCCTAGTATTTTTTTGAGGATTTTTGTATCTATATTCATGAGTGATATTGGTCTGTAATTTTCTTTTTTTGTAGTATCTCTGTCTGTTTTTGGTATCAGGGTGATGGTGGCCTCATAGCATGAGTTTGGGAGTGTTCCTTCCTCTACAATTTTTTGGAAGAGTTTGAGAAGGATGGGTGTTAGCTCTTCTCTAAATGTTTGATAGAATTCGCCTGTGAAGCCATCTGGTCCTGGACTTTTGCTTGTTGGAAGATTTTTTTTTTTTTTTTGCGGTATGCGGGCCTCTCACTGTTGTGGCCTCTCCCGTTGCAGAGCACAGGCTCTGGACGTGCAGGCTCAGTGGCCATGGCTCACAGGCCCAGCCGTTCCGCAGCATGTGGGATCTTCCCAGACTGGGGCACGAACCCGTGTCCCCTGCATCAGCAGGTGGACTCTCAACCACTGTGCCACCAGGGAAGACCTGTTGAAAGATTTTTAATCACAGTTTCAATTTCATCAATTTCATTACTTGTGATTGGTCTGTGCATATTTTCTATTTCTTCCTGGTTCAGTCTTAGAAGGTTATACCTTTCTAAGAATTTGTCCATTTCTTCCAGGTTGTCCATTTTGTTGGCATAGAGTTGCTTGTAGTAGTCTCTTAGGATGCTTTGTATTTCTGCAGTGTCTGTTGTAACTTCTCCTTTTTCATTCTAATTTTATTGATTTGATGAGTCTGGCTAAAGGTTTATCAATTTTCTTTATTATCTCAAAGAACCAGCTTTTAGTTTTATTGGTCTTTGCTATTGTTTTCTTTGTTTTTATGTCATTTATTTCTGCTCTGATCTTTATGATTTCTTTCCTTCTACTAACTTTGGGTGTTGTTTGTCCTTCTTTCTCTGGTTCTTTTAGGTATTAGGTTAGATTGTTTTTTTGAGATGTTTGTTGTTTCTTGAGGTAGGATTGTATTGCTATAAACTTCCCTCTTAGAACTGCTTTTGCTGCATCCCATAGGTTTTGGATCGTCATGTTTTCATTGTTATTTGTCTAGGTTTTTTTGAGTTCCTCTTTGATTCCTTCAGTGGTCTCTAGATTAGTTAGTAACATATTGTTTAGCCTCCATGTGTTTGTGTTTTTTATGTTTTTTTCTCTGTAATTGATTTCTAATCTCATAATGTTGTGGTCAGAAAAGATGCTTGATATGCTTTCAATTTTCTTAAATTTACTGAGGCTTGATTTATGACCCAAGATGTGATTTATCCTGGAGAATGTTCCATACACACTTGAGAAGAACGTGTAATCTGATGTTTTTGGATGGAATGTCCTATAAATATTGTTTAAATCTATCTGGTCTATTGTGTCATTGAAAGCTTGTGTTTCCTTATTCACGTTCTGTTTGGATGATCTGTCCATTGGTGTAAGTGAGGTGTTAAAGTCCCCCACTATTATTGTGTTACTGTCGGTTTCCTCTGCTATAGCTGTTAGCAGTTGCCTTATGTATTGAGGTGCTCCTATGTTGGGTGCATACATATTTATAATTGTTGTATCTTCTTCTTGGATTGATCCCTTGATCATTATGTAGTGTCCTTCCTTGTCTCTTGCAACATTCTTTATTTTAAAGTCTATTTTATCTGATATGAGTATTGCCATGCCAGCTTTCTTTTGATTGCCATTTGCATGGAATATCTTTTTCCATCCCCTCACTTTCAGTTTGTATGTGTCCCTCGATCTGAAGTGGGTCTCTTGTAGACAGCCTATGGGTCTTGTTTTTGTATCCATTCAGCAAGCCTGTGTCCTTTGGTTGGAGCATTTCATCCATTCACGTTTAAGGTAATTATGGATATGTATGTTTCCATTACCATTTTCTTAATTGTTTTGGGTTTGTTTTTGTAGGTCCTTTTCTTCTCTTGTGTTTCCCACTTAGAGAAGTTCCTTTAGCATATGTTGTAGAGCTGGTTTGTTGGTGTTGAATTCTCTTAGCTTTTGCTTGTCTGTAAAGCTTTTGTTTTCTCCATCAAATCTGATTGAGATCCTTGCTGGGTAGAGTAATCTTGGTTGTAGGTTCTTCCCTTTCATCACTTTAAATGTGTCATGCCACTCCCTTCTGGCTTGTAGAGTTTCTGCTGAGAAATCAGCTGTGAACCTTTTGGGACTTCCCTTGTATGTTATGTGTCATTTTTCCCTTGCTGCTTTCAATACTTTTTCTTTGTCTTTAATTTTTGCCAATTTGATTATTATGTGTCTCGGCATGTTTCTCCCTGGGTTTATCCTGTATAAGACTCTCTGCGCTTCCTGGACTTAGGTGGCTATTTCCTTTCCCATGTTAGGGGAGTTTTCGACTATAATCTCTTCAATATTTTCTGGGTTGTTTTCTCTCCCTCTTCTCCTTCTGGGACCCATATAATGTGAATGTTGTTGTGTTTAATGTTGTCCCAGAGTTCTCTTAGGTTGTCTTCATTTCTTTTCATTCTTTTTTCTTTATTCTGTTCTGCAGCAGAGAATCCCACCATTCTGTCTTCCAGGTCACTTATCCATTCTTCTGCCTCAGTTATTCTGCTACTGATTCCTTCTAGTGTATTTTTCATTTCAGTTATTGTATTGTTTACCTCTGTTTGTTCTTTAATTCTTCTCGGTCTTTGTTAAACATTTCTTGCACCTTCTCGATCAGGTTTTCTTTTTTTGATTCCACCACAGAGTAAACAAGTAGATGTCCCACAACAGGATTATTTATGGGCTCACCCTACACTTCATAAAGTTTACGTGCAGACTCAACCACATGTGTGAGGAACATGTATCTTCTCGAGAAGCCCAAACTGGACACCACTTGAAGCCCCTTGGCCATCACCAAACCCTCTCAGAGGCCATGGGAAGGAATTTGTTCCAACGGGACCAGGACACACTTGATTCTTTCCAGGGAAAGGGAGGGGAGGTGAAGAGAGCTGCTTTTGGAGATGACCACTGCAAATATTTGGATTCAGGCAGGATGGAGGGCTTATGTCTCCTCATTTCAAAGGAGCCAAAGAATATTTTCTGTGGACCAGAGAAGTGAGTCACTTGGGTGGGTGAGTCAATGTGAGTTTATCACTGGCTCTGTCTAATAAGGTCCTAAAGGAGTGAAGGACCAGAAGCCAGGTGTTGGAGTTGATACCAGATTAATGAAGGGCTACAGAGCACCCACGACTAGGGTGATCCACCATCCTTGTTTTGTTCCAGAACTGAGGGGTTTCCCAGGACATGGGCCTTTCAGTGCTGAAACAAGGACACTACCTAACAAATTGGAATGGTTGGTCACCCTACCCTTGACAACCCATAATAAGATGTATCTGCTCAACCGAGACAAAGGAATCCCAGGGGAGGCATCCAAGGAGAGACCCTACAGGAGACCTATGAAGGTGTGCATGAAAGAAAGACTCACTTATAAACATTTTAAATATTTAAACAAAGCCAGTTCATGAAGGACATTTCCTAGTCCTTTATCATTTCTCTCTCTTCTGGCTGTTGCTGTAAACCAGAAACTGGCTGGCAAGCTGTGGGGAGAGCACCAGGAGGGAGGAAAGAAAGCACAAGGTGGAGACATGGAGAATAAGCCACCCACAGAGAAGCAGCCCAAGCAAGGGAGCAGGAAAAGGTTTAGTGCTAAATCAGTTCTAGTTTCTGATTATGTAAGATATTCACATTACTGAATTTAACTCTATTTGTTACTGAAGTGACTGCAGGATGTTCTTGTCCTGATATAGATGCCTGAGAATGTCTAGGAAAGTCCTGGGGTGTGCCTGAGTATGACAGGCATTTCCCTTTCAGGGACAAGGGAAGGTCAGCTCCACTCAACACATGTGTAGTGGGAGTGGATCATAAAAACAGAGGTGCTGTGATTTCATCATGGATCATGTTTGTTCAATATCTGTTACACTTGAAATTACATGACAAATTGAATGTCAAAGAAATAATTTGTCAATTCTCTGTTTGACTGTTCACCCTAACCCAATCTCCTAATGACTACAGATACCAGTGCAATTCCATTTCAACTAAAACTCTTCTCCCTTCTGCACTTACAGCAGTTCTACAGAGGAAAACCAGGAGAACAAAGTATTCTAGAAGCCAGGTGAAAAAATCTGTAGGAAGAAAAGGGTGAACAATCCTATCAAATGCAGATAATCAAGGAAGATGAAGACTGAGAATGAATCATTGGATTTAGTAACATGTAAGTTACTTGTGAGCTTGATAAGAACAAATTTGGGGGAGTAATGTTTACAAAATCTCAATTAGAGTAGGTTCAACAGAGAACAGAAGGAGCTCAATTGGAGGCAGCAAGTATAGACAGCTCTTTCAAGGAGTTTTGTTGTTGTTGTTCTTAAGGGAAGGAGAAGAATGGGAAATAGCTAGACAGAGAAATAGGATGAAGAGAGTTTTTAATCAGTGAATATAGAAATAAAAGTTTGTAGGATGATTCCAGTAGAGAGGAAGAAATGGATGAGACAGGAGAGAGAGGAAGAATTGCTGGAGCAATGGCTTGAGTAAGTAGGTTAGAGGGGATGGGTTCTAGCACATCATTGGAGGGGTTGGTCTTTAGGAACATGGAAGGCTCAATTGTACTGCAAGAAACAAAGTGAAGCACAAGCACCCATTCAGTTGTGTGGGTAGATGTGAAGGGGCTCTTCTGCTTGCTATAGTTTTCTTAGTTACATAGGAGGCAAAGTCACCATCTGAGAATGAGGGTGGAGGAGGTATTGGAGTTTGAGGAGAGAGAAGGTTAACATAGTCACTTAGGAGAGTAGAAGAGTAAGTGACCCAGGGAAATGCAATATAATTGCTGGATGGTTTAATCACCCACATAATATTGGTGATCATGAATCTAGATTGATGTCATCAGTGGATTTTTCTCTAGGCCTGTTCATCTGTGTGTGTGTGTGTGTGTGTAGGCACAGAGGAGTCAGAATGTTGAATTTAACCAGGATGGGGCTTTATCCTAGAGAGTGTGATGAAGCAAGAGCAAGGCAAAGATGTTGGGGACAGATTTACAGGGTGATTATAATAAGTGACCATGGAAGGGAAAGTGAGTGAGGATACAAGGAGAACCAGTAAAAGTTGTAGGATCAATGGATTGGAGGTGTTTGTGGAGTTGAGAGATTGTTGGAATTGGGGTATAGGAAGTGAACTGGAGGAAAAAAGGGTAGTTATTGGCCAGAAAGTAAGCTGTTTAGAACTGAGATTGTGGAGGATTTGCAGTTATTGATATAAGCTCAAGGCTACATCCCTGGGAATGAGTGGCCAGGGTGAAGAGGAGGACAAGATCATTGAAAGAAGGGAGGGCAAGGAATTGAGAGGACAGACATGGAAAGCATCACCTATTGGATATTGAACTCATTGAGAAGTATGAGAGGAGTAAAATTAGAAAGAGTGAATCTTAAACTATCTTCAAAGAATAACAAGGGGTAACCAAGTAATGGTGTGGGGCAGTGGTGGGGTAGGGCTTGGGTAGATGACTTCAAAGAACCCAGTCAACTCTAGAATGACACACAGGTCTAGCTTAAAATGTTCTCCTAGTTGTTCCATGTAGTCAAGTGGACAATGAGGGACCATGTTTTATGCTAGTATTCTTACTCTTATCATCATTTTTCCGTTTCAGCTGAGTACATGAGTATTATAACAGAGAGAGGAAAGAATTTGGAGTAATGATAATTCCGTTGCTTTAATACAGCTAATTAATGAATTTCAAAGTGTGGGCTGGAATTCCTCAAGAACTTTTTCAAGTCATAACTTTTCGCTTAATGGTACTAAGATGTCACTTGCCATTTTCCCTTTTTATCTCCAATGTATAGTGGAGTTTTCCAGAGGCTATGTGATGTATGAGAGCACAATAGATTGAGTTCAGAAGCAGACATGAGAATCCAATTGTCTTCTATTAAGCTAGAAATTAAAGAAGTTTCAAAAAATGTAAGACAACACCATTTGGGGACTATTTTTTTTTGTTGTTTTGGAAAATTTAGGATTTTTTCTCCATAAAAATTGTTATTTATGTTAACTTGTAATGGGCTTTTTTTTCATTTTATTTATTTAAAAATTCACCAATTTATTAAACAGATTTACTGATTATCTACTGTATAATACATGTTGAACATCCTGAGATAATTTGTACAGCTCATTGGCTGATAGAGAAAACAGACACAGAAACAAATAAAGCTCAAAGTTATAACACTATGATAACTCTATGTGTATAACTACATTTCCCACTTTCTGTTTCTGCTTGCCAGAATGCTCCTCACCTCCATCTTCTCATAGCTGATTCTTTATCATTTGAGGTCTCAGAGAAAATATCCCCTCCTCAGGAAGAATTTTCCCCATTTTATCAGATAAATTATTTGAAGTATCCTACAGCCAGCCCCCTCCATAAACATATCTGAAGACACTAACCAATAGAATATGCCAAACGTGTGGGATATAGATGATTGTGTGATTCTCTTACATAAGACTGCAGTGGTCATTTTTCTGGAGGTGCTTGCTGTCTCCTTTGCTGACTTTGAGGAAGCAAGTGGCCATGCTGGGGAACCCCATGTGGCGAGAAACTACAGGCGCCTCAAGGAGCTGAGGGTGGCCCTCAACCCACAGCCAGCAAGAAACTGTGTTCTGCCAACAACTTGAGTGAGTTCGGAAGCATATCCTTCCCCAGCAGAACCTCAGATGAGGCTGAAGTCTCAGACAGAATCTTTTGTTTTTTTGTTTTTCAGCTTTCTTGAGGTATAATTGACAAATAAAATTATAAGTCTACAATGTGAATATTTGAGATATGTAAACATTGTAAAAGGATTCCCTCATCAAATTAATTAGCACATCCATAACCTCACATATTTATCGTTTTTTGCTGAGAATATTTAAGTTCTACTCTCTTAGCAAATTTCAATTATACAATTACAGTGTCAACAACTAGAGTCACCAAGTTATACATTAGATTCTCAGATCGTATTCATCTTATAACTGAAACTTTGTACCATTTTACCAACCTCTCCTTATTCTGCTCACACTCCAGCCCATGGCAACGATTTCTCTACTCTCTGTTTCTATGACTTTGTCCTTTTTTTTTTAAATTACACATATAAGTGATAACATGCAGTATTTGTCTTTCTGTGTCTTGTTTATTTCATATAACATCCTCCAGGTTCATACATGTCACAAATGACAGGAATTCCTTCTGTATTGAGGCTGAATAATATACATATACGTATACGCACATATATATATATTTTTATAAATTTATTTATTTTTGGCTGCCTTGGGTCTTTGTTGCTGTGTGTGGGCTTTCTCTAGTTGCAGAGACCAGGGGCTACTCTTTGCTGCGGTGTGGGAGCTTCTCACCGCAGTGGCTTCTCCTGTTACGGAGCTCGGGCTCTAAGCACATGGGCTCAGTAGTTGTGGCTCACGGGCTCTAGAGCGCAGGCTCGGTTGTTGTGGTGCATGGACTAGTTGCCCCATAGCATGTGGGAACTTCCTGGACCAGGGCTTGAACCCATGTCCCCTGCATTGGCAGGTGGATTCTTAACCACTGTGCCACCAGGGAAGTCCTATTTTTTTTTCTTTATTGATTCATCCCTTGACAGACACTTAAGTTGTGTCCATATCTTGGCTATTGTGACTAATGCTTCAGTGAACTTGGGAGTACACATATCTCTTTGAGATATGATTTTGTGTACTTTGGATGTATAACCAGAAGTTCAATTTTCATATCATATGGTAGTTCTATTTTTAATTTTTTGAGGAAACTTCATAGTGTTTTCCATAGTAGTTTGTATTCCCACCAACAGTGTAAAAGTGTTCTCTTTTCTTTGTGTCCTTGACAACATTTGTGATTTCTTTTCTTTTTAATAAAAGCCATCCTAACATATTTAAGGTGATAGATCACTGTGATCTTCATTTGCATTTTCCCTGATGACTAGGGATGTTGAGCATCTCTTCATGTACCCTGTTGGCCATTTGTGTGTCTTCTTTGGAAAACTGTCTGTCCAGATCTATTGCCCCTTTTTAAATTGGGTTATTTGATTTGTTGCTATTAAGTTGTATGAGTTCCAATATATTTTGGATATTAACCTCTTATTGGATATATAGTTTTAAAATATTTTTATTTTGCTGATGGCTCCCTTGCTGAGCAGAAGCTTTTAAGTTTGATGTAGCTCCACTTGTTTATTTTGGCTTTTAGTGTCAAACCCCCAAAATCATGGTCAAGACCAATGTCAAGAAGCTTACCATCTATATTTTTTTCCAAGTGTTTTACTGTTTCAGGTCCTACATTCTAGTCTTCAATCTATTTTGAGTTGATTTTTTTGTATGGTGCAAGACAGGGGTCCAGTTTCACTCTTTTGCATGTGACAATGCAGTTTCTTCAACACCATTTATTGCAGAGACTGCCCTTTCTCCACTGTATGTATTTGGTTCCTTTGTCAAAAATTAATTGACCATATATGCATGGGTTTATTTCTGGGCTCTCTAGTCTGTTCCATTGATCTATGTGTCTGTTTTTATGCCAATACCATACTGTTTTGATTACTATAGCTTTGTAATATAGTTTAAAATCAGGTCGTGTGATGCCTCCAGTTTTATTCCTCTTTCTCAAGATTGCATTAACTATTTGAGGTCTTTTGTGGCTCCAAACAAATTTTAGGATTGCTTTTTCTATTTCTGTGAAAAATGCTATTGTCATTTTTATAGGGATTGCATTGCATCTGTAGATCACTTTGAGAAGCATAGAAATTTTAACAGTATTAATTCTTCTAATCTATGAGCACAGAATATCTTTCAGTTTATCTGTGTTTTCTTCAATTTCTTTCATCAATAACTTAAAGTTTCAGTGCATAGATCTTTAACCTCATTTGTTAAATTTATTCTTAAGTATTTTATTCTTTTTCATGCTACAGTAAATGGGATTGTTTTCTTAATTCCTTTTTCTATGGCTTGTTGTTAGTGTATAGAAATGCAACTGATTTTGTATATTTATTTTCATATACTGCAATTTTACTAAATTTGTTTATTAGTTCTAAGAGTTTTTTGGCTGAGTCTTTAGGATTTTCTATATATAATCTTATGTCTTCTGCAAATAGAGACAATTTTACTTCTTTCTTTCCAATTTGAATGACTTTTACTTCTTTTTCTTGCATAATTGCTCTGGCTGGGACTTCCAATATGATGTTGAATAAAAGTAGTGAGAGTGTGCATCCTCCAGGGATGATCACAAACATTTCCTAGATGTATATTAAATTAGAAGGCTGACCCTCAGGCAGCTGCTTTCAAAGTCTGCAGGTGGAGCCCTTTTACAGAAAGACTTGGAAATGGGCATTTTTCCTTGCTCCCTCTGTGCTGAGCCCTGGGGAGATAGCTGCAGTGAGTGCTTGCCTGTCCCTTAAGAACTGTTGCTTTGTTTGCTGTAGTCTTGAGGGTCTCAAGGATGCAAGCCTCATTGGCTTTCAGAGCTAGGTGTTTGGGGACCCATCTCTTAGGTGGGAGTCTTAAAAACTGGAGCACTAGATGTGGGGTCTAAATCATTCACTCCTTAGGGACAATCTGGGAGTTGGGAGTGCCCTCAGGATTGTATACACTGTACCAGGGGTGAGGTTTATGGCGAGAGTGTGCCTCAGCCTTTCCTACCCAATTCAATGTTGGTACATGTCATTCACTTGATGCGTAGGGTTTCTGGAGTTCTTTCAGAGGTAATTTCTCTGCATGTAGCTATACTTTCTGCATGTCCATGGGAGGAGGGCAGTTCAGGAGCCTCCTATGTCATCATCTTGGTCGACCTCTTCCTTATTCTTTTATTTTAAATGAATTAAAATAAATAGGTAGAAATTTCTGTTTTAATTTTGAATATGTTGAATATTAATAGATATAACCTAAATAAACAAAATCTCTTTGGCATAGTCAATCATTTTTAAAAGAGTAAAGGGACCTTGACACCGGAAAGTTTGAGACCCACTAATTTTTAACACTTAATAGAAGATGAAGACCTGCTCTCAGGGAAAGGTTGAAAGGTTGGACCTGTGCAAAAGAAGTCGAGGTGGAGAAGCTTTCTGGAGACTGTGACCTACAACTTGAGACAATGTCTCCACAGGAATAGCAGGGAACATATGGAGAAAAAGTATCACAAAGTAACTTTTTGAGCTATAGGAGGCTTCTTTGAATACTGCAAGAATATTTCTATAAAAAATTGGTTAATAAATAAATCTGTATGTATAAAGAAAATGATATATCTTTGCAATCTCCATGAAATCTATTTGTTTTAAAGATTTAGAAGTTTTTTTTTCTGCTTATGAAAGCAATACACGTTCACTGTAGAAAATACAGAAAATTCTGAAAAGTGTTAATAAAATATGAATTAGTTGCAATTCTACCTCTTAGAATGAGTTAGCATATATTCTATTTACTTCTGTCTCTATTTTTAAATTGTTATATGTATAATTTCATATCTACTATATTTACTTAACCTTCTATTATGAGCATTTTCTCACTTGACAATCATTTGAAATCACTATATGTAGTGGAGCAAAATATTCCATTGAGATAATACAATAATTTATTTAGCCCATCTGCTACAGTTGTACATGAGGAGTTATTTTTCTCCTTCTATAAAGAATATTTGAATATGTCCCTCTCTATGTAATCATTTATTCTGTGTACACACACACACACGCACACACACACACACACACACACACTTGCATAGGCCAAGAACTCTGCATATGTTCTTATCTACATCACTGGTTCAAAAGCATTCGTTATACTTAATGGAATAAATATTGCAAAGATGTAACCTCCTCCAAAATTAACTTCTAAATTTACTGTCAAAATTATTGTTAATTCCAATAAAAGTGCCAGTAATTTTTTAAAGACAGTGAAATGATTCCAAATTTCATGTGGATAAATTAATGGATTAAAAAGATTTTGAGGGCTTCCCTGGTGGCGCAGTGGTTGAGAGTCCACCTGCCGATGCAGGAGACATGGGTTTGTGCCCTGGTCTGGGAGGATCCCACATGCCGTGGAGCGGCTGGGCCCGTGAGCCATGGCTGCTGAGCCTGTGCGTCTGGAGCCTGTGCTCAGCAACAGGAGAAGCCACAACAGTGAGAGGCCTGCGTACCGCAAAAAAAAAAAAAAAAAAAAAAAGATTTTGAAATTGAAGACACAGTTGAGGAGTAATGGTGGTGATAAAAGATATTAAAATGTATTGTAAAACTAAAGTAGTTAAAACAGCATGGTGTAATAAGAATTGACAGGTAAAATAATAAAATTGCCTGGAAACATGTGTAGCACATATAGAAATTTAGTATATGATTAAAAATAGTATTACAAATAAGTAATGACACAATGAACATTCAATAAATGGTACCAAAAAACTATTAACTCTTTGATAAACAATAGACAAAAACAAAAAGCAAATCCCATTTCTAAAAAGCTACTTTGAGATCAAATTAGAAGGAAAGATGTAGAGTGCCATCTAGTGGTGAAATAGGTAACTGCATACATATTGCTTAACATAGCATCTATTGGCAGAAATTTAAAACAAATGCAGACTTGAGGGAGGTAAATTATTCATTAATAAAAAGGCTTATACCTCATACTTCACAAATTTAAAGAAAGCTTTCTCAAAACATAAGATGATTTTACTGTTTCGGAGAATATTATAAATGATAACCTATATAGTGATCCTAAGTTAACATGTAAGAAATTACAGTGGCAGACATTCACATAAACAAGCATGCCAACCTGTCATACTTTTTTTTAGTAGCACGATGAAACAAAAGAACAATTTGAGTAAAAGTGTGCTGTTTGGAAATTCACATATGAGAGTTGAACCTGCCAGTAATTATAGTTTTGAATAAGAACACATTCCCAGAACCTGTTCTCTGGATTGTGGTACTTGATGGAGGTCCAGAGCTTGCTCTGAGCTTGTGCCTCATGTGGCTGCATAGTTTCTGGAATTAATGGAGGCTTCATTTCCTCTCATTGACCCCAGATACAAGCTCCACATATGCAACAATGTCCATACTGGCTCTGCCTCCAGGTTTGCAATCAATCCATCTAAGTTGTAGTAAGGAAACTTGGGGAAAATCTGCAAAGCAGCCCTTGGGGTTCTGGGAACAAGCCCTCCTTCCCCATCCAAGTGGCTGCAGCACAGCTGCCCTGTTGTCATGTACCTCTGCTCCCTGGCACGGCTCTTTGGTCAAGAGATGAGCTCTTAGATTAAAGATGAGCCTGGAAGTCCCCTCCATTGGCATTTAGGATTTAGACATGGAAGCATTGGACCAGTCTGAAAGCTTAAAATTCAGGAGCTTTTAGAGACCATTAATGAAACTGGAGGAACAGAAAAAGCAAGTGGAAGGGATGAAGCTCAAAGAAGCAACAATAGGAGATAAATGAAGCGCCACTTTGCTCCCACTCCTGGCTCCATAGCTCCCAACAAACATCTCTGCCCTTCGCTCAGCTTGGACGTTCAGTTCCTACTTGGATTCCTTATATTCCTAATATCCTTCAGAGAAACACTTCCTTTTGCTAAAACAAATGTCAGTATGTTTTTCTGTCCCTTGGATTTAAAACTGTACCATATGGGACATCCCTGGTGGTTCCTGTGGGTAAGACCCCGTGCTCCCTATGCAGGGGGCCCGGGTTCGCTCCCTGCTCGGGGAACTAGATCCCACAGGTGTGCCGCAACTAAGACCCAGCACAACCAAAAAAAAAAACAACACAGCAACAACAAAAACTGTACCATAATAATGCTTTCAAAAGGACACACCTGATCTATATCTTTCAAGGGTGGCTCATTACCATTGCGTAAAAGTCCAAATTCTTTAGCATGGTTATGAGGCCTCTCATGATCCCTCAAGCCTCATCACTGACTTTCTCTCGTTCTCTCCTTGTTCCCATCCACCTTTCACCCTCCTCTGCTGCCCTCCAAGCTCCAGCCATACGCTAAGACTCTCGTTTCCCATACCATGGCATTCTATCCGCCTCTTGGCCAGGCTCTTCCTTCTCCATGAAATACTCTCCACCACGCTCTCCCCCAGCAGCTCCCATTTATCCTTCAGATCCCAGCTTAGGCATCATTCCCTCCTGAAACCCTTGTAAGTCCCCTCAAACTGCGTTGGTTACTCCTCCTAAGTTTGCATCATGTCCCTAACCCCATTATAGCTTTTATCCCTTTACAGCAAAATGGCCTATTTATTTGTCTCCCCCAGGTGACTCTAAGTTCCATGAGGGAAGGACAGAGTCTGCCTCACCGTTGCATCCTAATGCCTTGTACATAACCTGGAATACAGTCAGCACTCAAATATTTGTTCGATGAACAAATGAACATACATAGAGAACTGTATCTGTTACTTAAGTGCGAAACACTGAGGCCCAAGTGAGCCATGAATCTTTTCAGAGCACAGTGTCCAATTGGTCTAATTTCTGCTCTGATGAGGTTCTGTACATTTTTCATAACATTTTGAAGAGCTACCACTTCAGATTTCAAAACCAGACAAATACTTCTAACATATGCAACTTTCTCTTATGTTAAATGAAAGCTGAATGCACGTGAATCAATGTAAGGATTATCTGTAATTTTGTGGACATGGGTGGTCCAGACACCCACGAGGAGATAAATAAATGTTTGAGGTGGGTCCTTCAATGATTTTTACACACAATGCCAATTTGGCAAGCTTGACCGGGCCCTACCAGTATGAGGAACCATGATTTTGGTATGATGTTGGGGAATTTGTGGCTTCCATCTGCTGGTTATCTCACAAAATGTGGAGCTGAGAAAAATCACATACTGATTAAATCATAGAATCCCACACTTGGAAGGGACTTCATGAGATGATCTGGGCCCGCCTCCTGAAGGTCAATGCATAAATCATCTTGTGCAGATGGCTGTTTATACTATTTTTAAAGCTCTTTAAGGATGGAGATTACACAGCTTCCCTTGGTAGTCTGATCTTCATGGTCAAGAACTTCCTTTTTTAAAAGCCCAGCTTCTCACTGCGGTTTGGCCCATTTCCTCTTTTTCTCAGCTCTCTGTGAATATGGAGAGTACAAGATCAACCTTTCCTCCTAAGTATCTTGGGCTCACACTCCATACACCCACAATTAATTATTAAGATTTATGCTACCCCCCCCAAGCTACACAGTTGCAATTCATTTAGTTTTCAGAAGACTTACTTTTTTCCCTCTACGATGATTTTTGTAATTAAGATTTTTCTCCTTAGAGTCTATTCTATACCTCACTATATAAAACTGGTAATGGCATTTCTTCTCAAATCCAAATCAGCTGTAGATAAACAGCAAAGTTTTCTTCTTATCTTACCCCAGCATCGTATTTGCTGTTTAAATTACAGCATTTCCTTTTTGTTTCTGGCATAGATTATGGTCCACAATAAATCTCAAGCCTTTTACTGTCAAACTGCTGTCTTTTATATGTCATATCTGTATAATTTGTCTTGGGTTTTGTGGTAGGCTAATGAATGTCCCCGCAAAGATGTCCGAATACTGATCCCCAGAACCTGTGATTATGTTACCTTACATGGAAAAGGGGACTTTGCAGATGCTATTAAATTAAAGATCTTGAAAGGCAGAGGTTATCCTGGATTATCCAGGTGGACCCAATGTAATCACAAGCGTGCTTATAAAAGGGAGATAAGAAGCGAGGGAACAGAGTTTTCCCTAGAGCCCCTGGAAGGAGTGTGGCCCTGCCAATACCCTGATTTCAGCCTATTGAAACCCATTTTGGGCTTCTGAACTGCAGAAGTGTAAGATATTCATGTTGCAATGAGCAACTAAGCTTGAGGTAGTTTGTTACAGCAGCAATAAGAAACTAATACAGCTTTATTCATGAAAATATCTGTGCTTGTCTTGAACTTCATGGTTTTACTTAACAGGCCACTTTTGGATTCATAATGGTTATTTAGTATTATGTTCCCATCACCCAAAGCCACAACAAAACTAGTGGGTATTTACTAGACTATTGATAACCTTAACTTCTTATCAACCGTTTTAAAATAATTTATGTAATAGAAGATTCCATTTATTGAAAGGGTTCTATTTGCCAGGGACTACAGCGTGAGCTTGGAATGTGCTGTCTCACTTAATGAGGTAGGGATTATTATCCTCATTTCATTCACCGATAGAACGGACATTCAAGCCTCAGTATGCCTCATTTTAAAGCCCATCTTCTCTCAACTCCACCAAGTTGACCTGCCACTGCCTTCTGCTCCATTTCTCTAGCTGGGGTATAAAATTGTTAAGAATGTGAAGCACCATGAAGTTTCAAGGAAGATGTGTGACTCTAAATGTAACTTTCTTGAAAAAAAAAAAAGAGAAAGCTGGTTCCCTAGAAATGCCATGCGTTTGTTCTAGACGTCAGATAGAAATGATTTCAAACATCAAATGAAATGATAATTATTGGAAAAGTGGGAGGGATCCCTCAAAAACATTAGGGGGGAAGGCAAGAACTCTCTCTGTCTTGGCAGGGACATGTGATTTCCCTGGGGAAATAGCATTTGTAAAGAGAAAAACTTCAGAACTAGTTTCAAGCAAAGTTATTGTTTAAACTCATATTCTGCCCTATGAAAGTCTCTGAACTCGTGTTGTCCTTCAGTCGTTGTTTTTGGTTACCTACATAATTTGACATGTTAAGCTATGAAGGGTGGTATTTTATCTCTATGCCCTGTTCCTTCTCTTACTTCTCTCTGTTTGAAAGAGAAGAGAGTGCAATTTCATTTGAATAGCAACCTTCCCCAGTTCTGCTTTCCATGTGGCCTGCGCAGGCTGGGAGGGAGGAGATACAAATTTCTTCTCAAGTCATCTCATCTTAACAAACCAACCAACAAATATTCAATCAACCAACAACCACTCCTTAGTTCTACTAACCAGCCCTCTCTCTCCTCCTTTTTCCATCTGAACAACTGGTAAGTTTTCTCCATTCTATATAAAACATTATGCAAAGATAGCATCAAATCCCACCCGTCTTCCAACCATACTGTTCCTATGTCCTTCTTATGTATAAACATTACAGCTGTTCCTACCCTTTTCCTTTCGGGCAAAACTTGAAAGACCACAGTGGTTTCTACTTGGCTGCACCCCTCATTTTCTTGTCTCTTCTTAATCCACTATAATTCTGTTGCTCCATTACTCTTTGTTGGGACAAGTTTCAGTGGGTTCTCACGGGGTAGGAGTGGGTGTAGAATTCAGCTGGATATCTTTTATATGTTCCAACTAAACCCACTGTTTTCTCTCCAGTTTCTAAAACCTGCTCCTCAGCCAGTATGTACTCTTTAGTGAAGGACGCTACCTAGATGCCAAACCAGAAATCTAGAATGCGACTCTATTCTGTCTTCTTATATTCATGCCACGTCCTTAAGATTTTGCCTACATCTTCCTTTCTATTCACTATCAGTTCTTCAATTCAAGTCTTCATCATTTTTCAACTGAATTACTGAAATTCTCTTCAACCTGCTGCTTCCCTCTAATCTTTAAAGTTGTTTTATGAGATTCCAGTTCATTCCTGATAAAAGAAGAAAACAGAGGGCATTGCTAATGTGTAGGAAACATAGATATTTGGGTCAAAAGCCAAAGACATCCAGAGCAATAAGATGGCCAAAGGAAGAAAATAAGGAAAGAAATTGAAATTAGACAGAAGATGTGGGCTAAAATGTGAGGGTCACAGTGACTGCTCTAAAATACGTGTGAGCCAGTGTGCTCTTAAACACGCCTGTGTCCTGGAATATTATGTCTAATTGGGCATGAGTAGATGAAATATAGTCTATGTATGCATATATTATGCAGTGAGAGCTGTTAAGGTGATGAGAGGAGCTCAGTTTATAGACGTGCAATCAGAATCACCAGCCATGGCTACAAAATAATAGATTATTGGTATTATTATTTATTTTTATCATTATTTTGTCTTTATGGGTATTTTATTGAGAAGTTGGAACACAATAGCCTTTCCTTCTCATTCTCTTTCCTTATCATCATTTCCTCTATAATTTATTGTGACACTTTTAAGACATTTAAGAAAATAGGAAGGCTAATGAACACCAATATACCCACCACCAACCCTAAAATATAAACTTCCAAATTCCATGACAATTGAAGTACTATGGCTCAATCTCTGCTTCTTTCCCTTGACTCTTAACCAGAGGTAACCCACTCTTCTAAAATTAGTATTCTTGCATTCCCACATGTATTCACTTTTAATGTCCAAATTACAATGGCTCTCACTCACCTGATGTAGCATCTCAGCCATACCACCCAATCGCTGAAGTTAAAAATCGAGGAGTAATCCTTAATTCATCACTTTTTCTCATCTTGTGGAATGATGCTGTGGGCTCGTACACTGGGGAGTAACAATAGTGCACATTTCTTCCCAAATCCATGTTCAGTGTGCGATTGGCCATAGTGGGGGTACTCACACCGTGAACACTGGCAGTAACTACAAATCAAGTGTTTCCTCCTCATTCCCCTCCCACCCCCTAAGAATGGGCCATTAAACATTTACCAACATGTTACTGTTCATCTCAGAGGTGGCAATTTTGGGTGTGAAGGAGATGCCAGTGAGGGTGGAAGGAATAACAGGGGAACAGGGTCTCTCATGGATGCATCAGGAGGGAAGAAAGGCTGTAATCTAGGACACTGAGCAGGGAACACAGCAGCCAGAAGTCCCTGACCTTGGGATCTAAGCAGGTCAAGCTAGGGGTGTTTTGAGGAAGCACCTTATTATGGCTAGTATGGTTTCGAATACACTGTTTGGCTTGACACTGAGGTGAATGATGTTTAGTGCTGCCAGGCAGTTGGCAGGAGACTTACGGTTTTGCAAGTGTTTTGATAGACGCGTGGTTCTCAGGGCAAGCAGTTAGTTATTTCAGAAAAATAGTATTCTACAGGGTCCTCTAAGCTGACCAACTGGAATCCTAATGTCTAGTGAGGTTGAGGTGTGTTGACTGAGGTGCTGTCATCTCCAATGATGACCTCTTGGGCTGGGGTGACATCCTCTGAAGCGCTGGTGTCTTGGGGGTGGTGAAGGCCAACTTGGGGGAAGGTGACTTTTCTGGGTGGGACACATGAAGGAGTGGCTGGCTGCTGTCAAGTTCTAAGTATATATGCTAGAGGCCTATCTCAGGATGAAATTACAAGTACAGGATCGACTGCTAGTTGAGCAGATCTCAGTGAGCTCTGTAGGATCCTCAGGGACTCCTTGCAAAGGAGTGTGTGATGTCTATGACAGAGCTTTGTGCGGACTCCATCTATGATGCACGTAGCTTCTGGGCATATTGATGGGCTAATTGTAGGAACGTTTTGTGGATGACAGCTTTAAAATCCAGAGATCGCCCTGTTAAGACTATATAGTAGAACCATTAGGGCACAAACCTGCCAGCCAGATGGGTCTGATTTGATTACACTGGGAGGCCATTCTGCCTGGGATATAATTTGAAGCATGGTATAAGGTGGGAGCAGCTCATTTAAGTATGGCTTCCATTGGAGACATTTAATATAGAAGGAAGTGAGCTCTGAGTCAGAATCCACTCCTGGTGGCACGCTGGCCAAAGCCCTTCCAACAGGCCCTGTCACTCAGCCATCCTCCTGTGCAGTTGTTCACCTGGCTGGTATTCCCACACATCTCCTGGGACAGGAGTAGGCCTGGGGGTCCACTAGCAACTCTATCATCCAGGCTGTACACAATTAAGAGCAATAACCATAATAAAGGAGAGTATTTGCATTGGACTAGCTTGCTGGGGCCTCCTTCAGAGCAAGTAATCTGGATTCTGATCAAAGGTAGAGTTGTTTTGGATCAGTAGGTTGTTTCCTCCTCCCCCAAGGTGCTGTAGTGACCTGGATTCCAGGGTTCCTTTATGGATTTCACTTCCTAATGTGACTGGCATCCATTAGGCAGAGGGCCTGTGTTCTTCTCTCTGAGACCCACACAGTTATTCACTAGTGGCTTCTGGAGCTATAATTTCCATCTCTTGTAAACTTTTTGATGAATTTGGTTTAATTAACCAACTTTTATTACCTGAATAGTGAGGCAGAGCCAGTGGCCTGAACCTCATGTCTAGTACTGGGCCATCATCTGGGCCAATGATATCTGTATAATCATGATTTCTAAACAATTTTGTTCCCTTGGTTTCTCTGTTATAAGAGGGTCATATTGCACAATCCACCCTCAGTTGGGTTGCCAGTATGTGAAAGATGGTGAGATTATTGAAAAGTCAAAATGACAAGGGAAGCATTTATCTGTAAGCAGACTTGAATGACCTCCTCTCTGCTATGGAGGGAGTGAGAGTTCCCTGTAAGCACCAGTAGGGAAGTCTTTGGAGAAGACTGTCAGTGATGTGAGGGGTTTGGAGACTTGGAGTCCAGGAGTTAAGGAGTATGAGAGCTTGGGGTAAAAATTTTGTTTATTTGGGTGGTCATTTATTGTTTAAAAGCTTGAGGAACATGTCTTTGAGTAGGCCATTGTCCTTCTCTATAAGTCTGGTCACTTGGGGTCAGTAAGCTAGGTGGAAATTCCATAAGATTCCATGTTCTGGATGGATCTTAGCTAGATGTAGGGCATGATTGAACAGCTTGGGAAAGTGAAATGGTACCTTGATCTGACTCGACAATGTCTGGTGGGCCAAAGTGAATGAGTACCTGCTTAAGAAGGAGATTACACAACGGGAAGCAGCATTTCAGGAGGAAACAGCCATTAGGAGTCTGTCCCCTAATAGTGTCCCCTAATACTACGTTGCTTGTCCAACATATGGACCAGGGAGTTACAGCGACTTTCGAGAAATATTATTTATGTCACACTTTCCTCAGGCAGTAAAGGCGAGTGATGAATCAAGAACAACCTTGTGACAATTTTGGAAGGACTATAACATCTACAAGGCCATAAAAAACCTTGACTTTGCTTGGAGTGAGGTTACGGCCGTCACCATGAATGGGGTTTGGAAGAACCTTTGCCCGCAGCTTGTTCACGATTTTTGTGGATATAGGAAGGTGGATGATGAGTCCAAAGAGGTCTTCAGCAACTTAGTGACCCTCAGCAAGAGGCTGGAGCTAGATCTGCAAGAGGACGACTTCACTGAAATCCTTGCTGTGCAAGACGAGGAGCTTACTAATGAAGACCTGATGGAATTGGAGGCCCAGAGAAAGGACGAAGAGAGACAAGAGGAAGAAGAAGTAATTGAAGAACTGAAGAGATTCACAATGCAGGAAATGGTGAGGGGATTTTGTTTATTTGATGAGGCACTGTTAGTTCTTGAGGCACAGGACCCAAATGTAGAACAGTACATGAAGGTTGCAGTAGCCGTTCAGAATGCAATCCAGTACTACCGTGTCATCTATGATGAGAAAAAAAGAGCTACAACCCAGACATCACTGGATCATTTTTTCAGGAAGGCAGATAGGATTGAATCCAGCAAGGAACCAGAACCTGTGCCATCAATGTTCAGGCCTGAGTGAAATTGCAGCTTGCCCTCCGTCTCCTATTGCTGACGATCCTTCAGCTCTACCATCTCCCACCTCCTCTCCCTCCTCCAGTCAGTAACTCTTCTTGCCTGTTCACTCGATGCCAGCCCCTCTATGCCAGCTGCTGTACTGTACTGTAAGATTTAATATGTTTTCTTTATTTTTTGTTTGTTTATTTTTTATGTATTATTTGGGTGAAAAGTATTATAAACCTATTACAGTACAGTACTATATAGCCGATTGTGTTAGTTGGGTACCTAGGCTAGCTTTGTTGGACTACGAACAAATTGGAGTTACGAACACACTCTCGGAACGGAACTCATTCATATGTAGGGGACTTACTGTATCCACAATGGTGGTTTCATACCTACTAACTCCAGGAGAGGGCGGTGGCCGTCAAATAAAAATCATTTGCCATAGCAGTAAGGTCTATCGCCCCAGGGAACACGCCCCCACCTGGGAGCCTCCCAGAGTTTTGTTTGGGAGCAAAGGAGGCAATTATCTGCCACCATTTTGTCTAGAACCAGGGTGAGGAAGATGCTGTGCCTATTTTCCCAGTCAGTCACTACCTGATGTCCTGATGTGATGTGGTCCCATTCTGCTAGTGGGTATGGCATCTCTGGAGGAATAGTTGTTTCCAGGGCTATGTCTGGTACTCTGGGCTGTGGCTCATGTGGGGCCTTGGAACAGGCGTGTAACTTGGATAAAGAGTCTGCAATGCTATTATAATGTGCTTTTGGTGTTTGTGTGTGTGTGTGTGTGTGTGTGTGCGTGTGTGCGTGTGCAGAGATACATAAGTGACCACAATCGACATGTGTGAGCTGGCTATCTCCAGATGGAGGCATCCCAGAGAGGCTTTCCTTGAATCATGAAATTACCCTTTTGCCAGTGTCAAGGCCAGGCTGTGAACCCCCTGACGGCAGTCCAGGAGTCAGTAAAAATGCATGTCCTTAAGAGTCTCTCTCCTAGAAGTTTCAGAATTATTACATAAGGGTTCAGAACAGGCCTCCCAAGATGTGCTACTTTGGCATGTGGATTATTTTGAGCTAAAGGCAGTGGAGACCCTATAGGCTCAAGAAAAACTACTGTCCCTCCCTTAACTACCTAGAAGAATTTAGATTGGAGATTTTCCCCAGTAAAAGAGTTATTACCAAGAATCTCTCATGTATGTGGGGTTCCTGCATGTATGAAATGAAATTTGATTTTCTCCTGTTAATCTAATGTTAATTTAAGTTTAGACCAGCCAGAAGAAACTAGAAGAGCAAAGGAAAATCTTTTTCTTCCCCAACAATTACGCTAATACTACTGGAAACAAATCTATCTTTATGAACTGAAACTCATTCTTCTTCTTCTTTAATGGGTATACAGTTCCCTATTTCATGGATGTATCTTGATTCATTCAACTAGTATCATATGGGTATTCAGGTTATTTCTAATTTTTTACAATGAATAATCAATATCCACAAAGAGTAACGTTGTACGTAAGTAGATTTTTTTTAATTTTATTTATTTTTTTTAAATAAATTTATTTATTTATTTTTGGCTGTGTTGGGTCTTTGTTGCTGTGCATGGGCTTTCTCTAGCTGCCATGAGCAGGGGCTACTCTTCGTTGCGGTGCGCGGGCTTCTCATTGTTGTGGATTCTCTTATTGCGGAGCACGAGCTCTAGCCGCGCAGGTTTCAGTAGTTGTGGCAAGTGGGCTCAGTAGTTGTGGCTTGTGGGCTCTAGAGCGCAGGCTCAGTAGTTGTGGCACATGGGCTTAGTTGCTCCATGGCATGTGGGATCTTCCCTAGCCAGGGCACAAACCTGTGTCCCTTGCATTGGCAGGCAGATTCTTAACCACTGTGCCACCAGGGAAGCCCTAGATTTTTATTTTTTAGTGTGTATCTTTAGGGTAAATTTCTAGAACTGGGGCTGTTGAGGAAAAGGGAAAACGTCTAAGTAGTTCTGGTATATTGTCAAATACTCCTCCAGAAGGGGTAATGACATTTTGTATGCTCGTCTGCAGCGTTTGAAAGGTTCTGTGTACCCACATCCTTGTCAACGGAGTGTATTGCCGAGCTTTTGAGTTAGAACTAATATCTTAATATAGTTTTATTCATATAGATTTTGCATATTTAAATTTATTTATTAAGGCACAATTTATACACAGTGAACTGCATAGATCTTAAGTGCACATTTTGCCAACGTCTGATAAATGTGCATTTCCATGTAACCCACATCTTAATCAAGAAATAGAACATTTCCGTCATTTTCATTTTCTAGGAAGTTCTCTGGTGTCCATTCTACTCAGAACGCCACACCTCCCTCCCCAGAGGCAGCCATTAAGCTATTCTACCACCATTGCTTAGTCTGTGCTGCTCTTAAGCTTCTTATAATAGAATCAAGTAGTATGTTCTATTTTGTCTTTGGCTACTTTTGTGTAACATATTATTTGTGAGATTAATTGTCTTGTTGCGTGTATCATCATAATAATTTGTCCTTTTTATTGCTGTGTAATATTTCATTGTATGAATATACCAGTTTTTCTGTCCATTCTTCTGTTGATGGACATTTGGATTTCCAATATTTCGGCTATTAGGAAAGCTACTAGAACATCTTTGTTCAAATCATATACATACAAATACACATTTTTTTAATGGCTATGCAGTTTGTCCATTTTGTCGAAGTAAATTGATTCCTTCAACCAGTATCCTATGGATAGATGTATGAGTATTTAAGTTGTTTATAATAATGTTTCTTTTGGTCATATATATAGGGTACATATATGATTAACTTTATAACAAATTGCCAAACAGTTTTCCTGTGTGCTCATCTCATTTTATACTATCATCCAGAATATATGAGACTTCCAGTGCCATATCTCTGCCACCATTTTGGTTGTTGGCTTTTACAAATTTGATATAAATGTGTAATGCATTAATTACATTTTATATGCAGCATGTGTGGAGATAATGATAATTTTTTTTCTTTTTAGATCTCTTAATATGGTACATTATATTGACAGATTTTCTAATATGGGACCCCCTTGATAATTTTGGAATAAATTACATTTAATCATAGTGTATTAATATTTTTAATATGCTGTTGAATTCTATTTGCTGGGATTTTTAGGATTTTTGTGTGTGTGTGTGTGGTATGCGGGCCTCTCACTGCCGTGGCCTCTCCCGTTGCGGAGCACAGGCTCCGGACGCGCAGGATCAGCGGCCCTGGCTCACGGGCCCAGCCGCTCCGTGGCATGTGGGATCTTCCCAGACCAGGACACGAGCCCGTGTCCCCTGCATCAGCAGGTGGACTCTCAATCACCAGGGAAGCCCGATTTTGGGGATTTTAAAATCAACTTTATAAATGAAATTAGCTCACAATTTTCTGGGTTTTTTTCTTCTATCTTTATCAAACTTAAGTATCAATGTTACACTCACTTTATAAAAAGAATTAGAACATTGGTCTTCTCTTTTTCTCCCCTTAGCCTCTGAAATAAGTTATGAAGTGTCGTAATTACCAACTTCTTTGAAAATTTGACAGAAGACCCATGCAAAACCATCTGGACCCGGTTACTTTTTTAAAAAATAAATTTATTTATTTTATTTATTTATTATTTTTGGCTGTGTTGGGTCTGTTGCTGTGTGTGGGCCTTCTCTAGTTGCAGCAATTGGGGCCTACTTTTCATTGCAGCGTGCAGGCTTCTCACTGTGGTGGCTTCTCTTGTTGAGAAGCATGGGCTCTAGGCACGCGGGCTTCAGTAGTTGCAGCACGTGGGCTCAGTAGTTGCAGCACGTGGGCTCAGTAGTTGTAGCTCATGGGCTCTAGAGTGCAGGCTCAGTAGTTGTGGTGCATGAGCTTAGTAGCTCCGTGTCATGTGGGATCTTCCCAGGCCAGGGATTGAACCCGTATCCCCTGCATTGGCAGGTGGGTTCTTAACCATTGCACCACCAGGGAAGCCCCTAGACCTGGTGACTTTTTATGAGATGATTCTTTGATATTTTTGTCCATTTCTTCTATGGAAATTGGTTTATTTAAGCTTTTTTAATCTCTACTAATGTCAACTTTTAAAATTACATTTTCTTTCAAATTTCATCTCTCTCTTCTAGGTTTTCAAATACATTTTATTCTAATAAATCATAGACATTTTCAATAGTCTCATTTTTGTTTTAATTTCATTCACTTCAGTGGTTGTTTTCAAATTCATTTTATTTTATATATTGTTGTTTCTTCTTATTCTTTGTTCTGTAATATTTCTTTTATATATTGCTAGATTTGATTCATCAGTGTTTTATATAGGATTTTTTTACCTATGTTCAGTCAGATTGATCTATTGTGTTCCTTTTCTGTAAAATCTTTGTCAGATTTTTGTATCAAGGTTATCCTGGTCTCATAAAATGAGGCGGGAAATGTTTTATATTTGCTCCTTATTTTGAAGAATTTATGTAATATTGGTGTGTTTTTTTCCTCAGATGTTTAGAAGAATTCACCTGTTAAGCCATCTGGGCCTGGAGCTCTTTTCTGGAAAAGTTTTTAAAATAACAGATCCAATTTCCATAATAGACAGAGGACTATTAAGATTTTCCTATTATTTGTGTCTATTTAAGTAACATTTTAAAAAAGAATTTGTCCACTTTATCTAATTGTCACATTAACCAGGCATAGAATTTTATGTACTATATACTTATTATCATGATATTGTCTGTAAGATCTTTAGAGATGTCCCCTTTTATTATAGGTATTGGTAATTTTTCCTCTTTTTGTCCTTGCCTAGTCTTGCTAGGGATTTATTAATTTTATTAATCTACTCAAAGCACTAACTTTTGCCTTTGTTAATTTTTAGTACCAATTTTTAACTATTTCATTATTTTCTTCTAGTTTTTTAAAATTTCCTTTCTTTTACTTTCTGAAATTTGCTGTCCTTTTTCCCCCAGCCTTTAGAGGTAAAAGCTTAGGCTATTGATTTCCAAACTTTCTTCTTTCCTAACAAATACATTTAAAGCTATGTTTTATTCTTAAATACAACTTTAGTTGTATCTTTCATTGTAGTTATCTTATTTTCATTATAGTACAGTTCAAAAGTATTTTTTGATTTCCTTTATGATGTCTTTGACTGATGGGTTATTCAGAAGTGATTGCCTAGTTTCAAGCAGTTGTGAATTTTTAAGCTATCTTTTGTTTTTGATTTTTAACTTGATTCCACTATGGTCTGAATGATTCCAATCTTCAAAATTTGTACAATTATTTGTATAATTAAGGTTTTCTTTGTGGCCAACAATGTGGTCAATTTTTGTGACTTTTCCATTCCATTTTGAAGAACATGTATCCTCTTTCATCAGAATTCATAGTTCAATTTAGATCTATAAGATCTACCTTATTGATTATGCTGTTTAGGTATCTGTATCCTAATATTTTTCTTCCCTGACTCTATCTTGAGTTAAGAGAGGAGAGTTTAGATTTCTTTTTACCAGTGTATTTCTGACTATTGCTTCTTGAATCTCATGTAGTTTCTGCTTTATGAAAGTGGTTGATGTGTTATTGGGTGCATAAATATTAACAGCTGTTATAGGTCTTCATTAAGATTCAGAACACTCAGCATTTTAAAGTGTCCTTCTTTTCCTTAATATTTTTTTGCTGGAGTTTTAACTTTTGGTGCCAATAGTTCAACCCCTGCTTTCTTTTATATTTATATCTGCCTGGCTCATTCAACATGACTGCTTTATAGTCTTATCCCCGTTATTTAATCTTAGTTCTATAATTAAAGATATAAAATGCTTGTATGAGTCTTATCTAAATGTTCTACAGTAATCTTTGTTGGATGTTTTACTTTTATCACATTGAATTCAGAGGGAGTCCAGGGTTTTGCAAACCTGCTTGGACTTAGGCCAATGAAACTTCAAACTACAAAGGTGGCACTCAGTAAAATGTGGCTTGGGCATCTCAACCCTGACTGTGGCAATGCACCGCTTGATTCTAATTTCATACATATATTCATTCTTTTACCTTTCCTTACTAATATAATCCTGTTTTGTATGGGCTGCAACATATTCATCTGAAAGACAAAATTCCCTAGCCTTCCTTGTAGCCAGGATGAGGTCATGAGACACATTTCTGGCCAAAAAAAAAAAAAAAAAAATCAAAATTCTTCTGGAGATTCCTGGGAATGTTTTGCTTTTTCAAAATTTGTGCATTCCAGGCTTCCCTGGTGGTACAGTGGCTGAGAGTCCGCCTGCCAATGCAGGGCACGCGGGTTCGTGACCCGGTCTGGGAAGATCCCACATGCCGCGGAGCGACTGGGCCCGTGAGCCATGGCTGCTGAGCCTGCGCGTCCGGAGCCTGTGCTCCGCAACGGGAGAGGCCACAGCAGTGAGAGGCCCGCGTACCGCCAAAAAAGAAAAAAAAAAATTTGTGCATTCCCTTCCTGATTGTCAGTTCTCCTTTTAGATACTTATTCTCATTTTCCTCCTCTTCTTCTTCCTCTTTATCCTCCTACCCATCCTTTTTTTCTCTGTATCTTCCCTAAAAAATGGACAGGAAACTGGGAGGTGGATCAGTCCTTTTTCAAATCTGAGGTGACTGTGAGAGGAAAGCCATTTGCTAATGATGGCAAAGCAGAAGAATAAAGAGCAGGTGTTATTGCTGATATGCTTACTTTTGGACTTCCTGCTTCTGGACTTCTTGTTTTGTAAAAAATATATATCCTCCTATTTAGTTCAGTCTCTGTGATTGGGTTTGTATTACACACAGGTAAACATAATATGTAACTAATATATTCAACTTCATTTCTAGGCTTGCAGTCCCCAACCTTAGCTTTATTTCCCACTGTTGTCCCTTAGTTTGCTTTTTAAACCTGAGGGAAGATTAATCTCTGATTTTGACCTTTGGCATTATTTTGGGCTTGACTCACATTTCCTGTTTTATGCTTCCCTTTTCCATTCACTCCAGCTAGGTGTCAGTTTCCTTAGCTGCCTACCTCCTCTCCTTTGTATCCCTGGTTCTGAAGGCTGCTGCTTAACTGGAGTGGACATGGAGGTGTTCTCAAGCTTTTGACTTGGTGTCACAAGAACACATATCTGTTTAGTTTCTAAACCAAACGTCAGTTCCAAATGGAGCCTGTTATGTCACCTGTGATACATTGGTATCAGAATAAAGGCAACAATTTGCATAAAAGAAACCATGGTGGACATCGTAGAACAACCTTTTTTTTTTAAAATAAATTTATTTACTTATTTTTTATTTACTTTTGGCTGCATTGTGTCTTTGTTGCGGCATGCAGGCTTTCTCTAGTTGTGGTAAGCGGGGGCTACTCTTCGTTGTGGTGAGCGGGCTTCTCATTGCGGTGGCCTCTCTTGTTGTGGAGCACGGGCTCTAGGCACGCAAGCTTCAGTAGTTGCAACACGTGGGGCTCAGTAGTTGTGGTTCGTGGGCTCTAGAGCACAGGCTCAGTAGTTGTGGTGCACGGGTTTAGTTGCTCCGCGGCATGTGGGATCTTCCTGGATCAGGGATCCAACCCGTGTCCCCTGCACTGGCAGGCAGATTCTTAACCACTGCGTCAGCAGGGAAGTCCCATAGAATAGCCTTGAGCTTGTTAGCTCAGAACTGTGAAAAATACAGTACATTGATCTTATCAGTTGAATGCCTTAACAATCCACAAAGCCATCCCCTACCTAAAACATCAAGCAAATATACGAACAACAACCCTACTCGGAAAGAGCTTGTGCAGCCTATGAGCCTTCCCCTTTCAGATGCTTTGGAGGAAAACATGTTAGTTTTGGTTCTGGAGAAGCTGAGTGACATAATCTTGATACATACAAAGGTAACTTCTGCCCTGAGTAGCTCCATAATAATGATCTTAAGATGTATACTTCAGGATCCTATTATTACTGAGAACTCATTGTAAGACAAATACAGAGTTATAAACAAAGACTTCTGAAAGATATGGTGGTGATTAGGCACTTTTAATCTAATTTTTTCTCACAAGGAATTTAGGCCCAGGCAGCTTAAATTACCTGCTCAGGCTCCCACAGCTGGCACTAAACCTACTTAGATAATGCTAATCTTAAATTTTCTATCCAGATCAGGAAAAGCTTGCCATTATGTAAATGGGTGAGAGGATTATTACAGATATTACAGATATTACTCCTTTTGGTCAAAGTATATAAGTAATTTATAAACTTTGGAAACTTATTGGTGGGTAATTGGGAAATTCTGGCTTACAGGCACTTTAGAGACAGAGAAAGAGGATCCAACTCAAATTGATGTCGGCATCATTTTGGCATAATACATTCCTCCTTTCTGTCCCCTTTTTAACAACCAAAAACCAGCATCCATTTATGAACAAAAGTATGTCTATAGAGTTGTGGGATCAAGCACCATATGTCAAGGGATCTGGAAGGAGTCTCCCAACTGTGCGTCTGGCAAAAGCAAGACAGACCTTTGTACAGTCTGCGAACCAGCAGGAGCTGGTGAACCTGCCCCAACACCCCTTGGCGGCAGTTGAGGAAAACCTGGAGAATGCTGACTTGGGCAGCCATCCAAGATAAGAGAGACTTCGTAGAGGTCTAGCCTTCCTGAGGGGCTATTCCAACACTCCATTGGAGCAAAAACAAAAAACAAAACCAAATTTGGATGCTTTGGAGAGGGTGAGAGGAACCACCCAGCTCTGTCCCTCCCCCAAGGTGACACAGCACAGGGCTGAACTAACTGGTGGCAACCTCTCTTGGGGGAGAAAAGGTGAGTGGTGAATGAGTGCCAGGCTACCCCAGCTGTGTGGGAAGCTACTGGAGAAACCCATTTCTCTCCAGCTATACCCACAGTACTGAGGCGAGGACATCCATGACTGGAGGATGAGAGGAGATGAGGAGAGAGGCAGATAAGAATATCAAAGGGCATTAGAGAGTCCTGCTGACTGCTTTCAGGACTCCACAGGAAGCCCACCTGCGAGAATCCCCCCCATCAGAACTGCAGGCATCCTCAGTGCCCCAATTAGTAAACGCACACCTCGCCCCACTCTTCTGCTGGCTCCTTGTGTGGGCTCCCAAGTGTGGCAAATGGAGTGTGCTCAGAAAATCAGACCGAAGTCTGTGGGCAAGGAAGAAATCACAAACTTGAGCTGTGGCACTACTTTTTGGAAAAAAGAGATAGGTTTCCAGCAGCTCACCTGGTGAGTAGTAAGAACCAGAGAAGGCATAAAAGCTTAAGAATTCTGCCACAAAGGGGGGCAAGAAGTGTGGAGTTGGTGTATCCATAGAAGGTCAGAGAAACCCCAGATATAATAGGACAAAGGATCAATGTATCTAACCTGACGGGAACTAGTAAAGATTTGTGGGTGATTCTGCTACTTCAAATGTGAAATCATCAATGCAGAACTCCAAAAACATGAAGAATCAAGGAAATTTGTCATCATCAAAATAAAACAATAATCTTCAATTACCAAACTCAAAGACACGGAATTTTGCAATTTACTCGATAAAGAATTCAAAATAGCTCAATGAGCTACAAGAAAACACAGTAAGACAATTTAACAAAATCAGGAAAACAATACATGAACAAAATGAGAAATTTAACAGAGATAGAAATCATAAAAAAGAACCAAACAGAAATTCTGGAGCTGAAGAATCTAATGAATGAAATGGAAAATGCAATAGAAAGCATCTATAGCAGAGTAGCTACCATAATTTGTTAACAAACACATAATATAAAAAGACATAGCTTGTGACATAAAAAATATAAAAGTCGGGAAGTAGAAGTGTAGAGTTTTCATATGTGATTGAAGTTAAGTGGCTATCATATTAAAATGAACTTTTTCCATAAGACGTTTTATGTAAGCTTCCTGGCAACCAGAAAACTAAAACCTAGAGTAGATTTACAAAAGATAAAGAAAAGGGAATCAGAGTGGAAAATCAAGAAAAGCAGTCAGAACAGAAAAAGAGACTGAGTCTTGCTTAATCCAGAATGACTACTCTGATCTTTGCTATTAAGGAAAATGGAGAACCAGGCATCCGTGTGGCTTCTAAGGAGAGACTGAAGCTGGGGTCTAGGACTTCAGTCAAAGTCTTAGATGGGAGATCTTGGGTTTCAACATCACATGTTTGCAAAATGTTTGATTTTCCAACAGCCTTACCTAAAGCCACCAGAAAGTCTTTAGGAACTGTCAACAGAGCTACAAAAAAAGTCAGTAAAGACTAATAGATGCCTCAGAGACAAACTTCTCTGCCAAAAAGATGACCAAAAGCACTGTTAAAGAAAAAGCTCTGTTCCTGCCTCAAATGATACCTATCCAGAAATAAAGACACATTTTCCCTTCAATCCTCTAGATTTTGAGGGTTTTGACCTGCCTTAAAAGCACCAAATTGGACACCTCCCCTTGAATGGAGTGTCTCTCATGATTCTCAGTGAGGAGAGGAAACTTGAAAAGTTGTTATACCTTGGTCCCTCTTCACCTTTGAAGATTCCCTCTTCATCAGGGGGAATCTAATCTGTTGCAGTTTCTTTCAAGCAATTTGTCAACTCTGGATGTTGAATTGCCACCTGTTTGCTCTGACTTAGATATTTAAATTTCTTATTGCTTTATACTTTGTGTGTGCTTTTGTATTAATAAGCAATTTTTTTGTTTAACAAGAAGAAAATGGAAAATCACTAATTTAAAATGGTAAGCAGATACAGAGGAAAAAAGAAACAACGGAACTACAAAACACCTAAAAAGCAACTAATAAATGACATTAATAAGGCCTAACATATCAATAATTACTCTAAATGTAAATGGAATAAATTCACCAACCAAAAGTCACAGAGTGTATAAAGGGATAAAAAAACAAGACCTAACCATATGCTGCCTATAGGAGGCTCACTTCAGCTTTAAGGATATACATAGGCTCAAAATGAAAGGATGGAAAAAGATAATCCTTGCAATTGGAAACCAAAATAAAGTGGGGGTGGCTATACTTATAATAGACTTTAAGCCAATACAGTAACAAGAGAAAAAGAAGGTCATTATATAATAATTAAGGGGTCAATTTATCAAAAAGATATAACAATCATAAAAATATGGATACTTAACAATGGAGCAGCTGACTATATTAAGCAAATACTAACATATCTGAAGGGAGAAATAGACAACAATATCATGATAGCAGGGGACTTTAATATCCTACTTTCAGCAATGGATAGATCATCTAGACAGAAAATCAAGAAGGAAATGTTAGACTTGAACTATATATTAGACTAAAGGGATCTAACAGATATTTATAGAACATTCCATCCAACAGCAGCAAAATACACATTCTTCTCAAGTGCACATAGAACCTTCTCAAGGATAGGTCATATGACAGGTAACAGAATAAGTCTTAGTAGATTTAAGAAGATTGAAATCATACCAACTACCTTTCTGATAACAATGATATGAAACTAGAAATCAACAACAAGAGGAAAGCTGGAATGTTTATGAGCATGTGGAAACTAAACAACACACTCTTGAAAAAACAATGGTTATCAGGACCTAGCGGGTGGGGAAGTTGTTATTAAAGGTTACACCTTTGCAACTAGAAGATGAGTGAGTTCTGGAGATCTAATGGGCAGTATAGTGATTATAGTCAATAATACAGTATTACATACTTCAAAATTGCTAGGAGACTAGATCTTAAATGTTCTCACTACAGAAAAGAAATAATTGTGTGACCTGACAGAGGAGTTAGCTAAAGCTCTGGTGGTAATCATATGGCAATATATAAATGTAAATTGACATGTTCACCATAAACAAACACAATGTTATGTCTTTATTATATCTCAATAATAAAAGAGAGAAAGAGAGTTGGCAATGCTGTCTGTATACAGCAAAGAAATGTCTCTGGCATGGCAATGAGCATCAGACTGGCCCAAGATACTGGACACTGCAGGACAGGGAGATAAGAGTACAGGGTATGATAGACAAATTTAATGTCTGCAGGTGTCAGACAAGTAAGATGTATAAATAAAGTGGACTGGGGAAAGTGGCTACCTGTGTACATTATCTGGTTGTGAATGTATAACATGCACAGGTGTGTGTGTGTGTGTGTGCGTGTGTGTGTGTAGGGGGCACAATAGTGAGCTGAAAAGCATGTGACCATTCAGAAGAAGGCAGCTGGCTCTCAGCTTCAGAAGAGATTTGTTTTGTGGGTCTAATATTTCCTGAGGACCTAATTTTTCAAGAAATCAACATTTTAATGTAAAATACCTTGCTTTTTCAATGTTGGCCAAAAACGTTAAAGCACTGTATAACAACTTAAAACATGAAACCACGGCTGGGCATCAGATTTGGCTTATGGGCTACCAGCTTAGGAAGCAGGGGTATTTGGAAGGAGTAGGAGCACAAAGAAGAGAGAAAACAGACCATGGTGAAGAAGCTTGAAATTTTTATTCAGTCTATCTTTTATATATTGAAAGCTGAGCATTTTTATGACAAAAGTTTTAAGAAGAAAGTTCACTTTCAGCTTCACAGCTGTGGCTACCAGTCCTTCCCTTATCCTATTATTATAACGCAGATATGTTGTGATTGGAGTAATTTATATATACAAACTATATCATAGAACAACAATTTCATTGCTAAGTGTAAGCAGGTTAGGGTACTTCATCCAAAATAAGAAAAAAATAAGAGAATTCTGCATTTTTTTTATTTTAAAGCTGACGTATTAGCACTATTTTGACAATGGTTTATTTACTCATGATCTTTTGGTTACACAATATTAAAAGGAAATTTATTTATTGGCATGCAAAGCAATATGGCTTTAGAATACACCTCTTAAATTTACAGAACTTAAAATTTCAAACATCCCACATGGCTGGCAGGTGATATTGTGAAGATGAACTTGAGTAATGACACACTTACTTCCTGGAGATTTAAAAAAAAGAGAAAATGACTTAACATAGTATAATACACAGATGATATAGTTAACTTATCCAGGAAATATTTCAATGATTTATTTTGATCAAAGTTATTTATGTCTTTTCATCTTATATATCCTTTTGTCTTTTGGAGTTTTCAA
The DNA here is from genome assembly GCF_059928025.1 of Delphinapterus leucas. NCBI lineage: Eukaryota > Metazoa > Chordata > Mammalia > Artiodactyla > Monodontidae > Delphinapterus > Delphinapterus leucas. The sequence goes on along the minus strand of NC_143136.1, from coordinate 69,770,312 downwards.
ATATTTACATTTGAAGATGGCTTACCCTAAAGTGTCCCTATCAAGAAATATAAAATGTATGAATAATTATAAAAAAGGCAATTACAACCTACCAAGATAAGTGGTTAATTTTGGCATGTAAATTTTTACTGCTATGCTTATTACATTAAGTATTTAATACCATATATACTGGCATTTTACTTTGTGCTAAAATTTCAACATACACAGCAATTTGCAATGTGTTCCGAATGCCTTGTCCCTTATTGACACTCAGGAAATGTGTTTGGAATAAATGAGTGAATGGATAAAATTGTAATGACAGAAAACAAATATAATAATGTACTCTTGAATGACTCATAATTTTGATTATATATCAAGAGAGTAAAGACTCTCTCCCCACATAGGAACAACCTGTAGCAGTATGATAATATTTATGAAAGTGTTGATGGTTTTCAGAATAAACTAAAATAAATCACCTGTCAGTAATTTTTGTCTGAAGCAACCAGTTTATAAAGTCTCGAGTGGCAAGATTATCGAGAACTGTGTTCATCTCATCAGAGAAAGAGCCATCGGCGTGTCTGCGGCGGAGTTCTTCAACAATGGTGACTTCTTCTGGGAAACTGAGAAAAAGAGAGGTAAAATCAGTACTTGGTTAAACGTTTCAAATAAATGCTTATTGGTTGCCTATCACTGGTAACATGTGTAAGCATCGCTGAGAAAACCATATGTTTCTATTTACAGAGGGCCTATCACGAAAAGCCTCATAGAAACTTGCATATCAGAAAGGGAATTAGGTAGAATAGCGCAGAGCTGAGACCTGAAACTAAGGCCTTTTCCATATTCTAGCTGCTTCAAAGATTTTAGTGTATTGCCAACACAGAAGTTATTATTGAGACTATTAATTTGTTTATAATTCATAAAAATATATTCTAGCCTATAAAACTAGTGATTATCAAAACAGCCTTGCCAAGTGCAGTATTAAGGGATTAAACCTTAGTCTATATCAGATTTTCTCTTCGATTGATTTATTTAGCAGAATTTTTGGTATGCCTTTAAAACACTATAAAATAGCATCAAGTGTAAGTGACTATTTTCCCACTGAGTTTGTAAATTTGATTGTGTGACTATTTTCCCATTGATTTTGTAAATTTGATTGTTAATGTTTTAAAAATCAGCAACAATACTAGTTCCCTTTTGCCTCGAGAGCTCTTTAAAGTCTCACTAAAAATAAAAATAGAGTGGAACATGAATTTCCTGCTTCTCATAATTCAAATGTCAATCAAAATGGTCACAAGAAAACAGGATGGTTCAGGGGTCTGATTGGTTGTGGTAAGATCCAAGAAAGTACCTAAAGTTCTTGGGCGTATTTTCAGCTGTGATAATTTAATGGTTATCTTTATGACAGTCCCTAAAAAATGGGCACATTGTTAAATATATGGATGTTGCCACATATCTGTATTTTGAATGTCATTTCATTAAACGTCTTAAGTTTAATTCCTTTCAGTCTTTATCACATTTTTACCTCAATACTTACTAACACATAAATTATGTAAATATTTAAAGTGAAACTAAGTTTTCTGCATTATTTCTTCTTTTCCTTTATCCCTAGTTTTCCTGGACAGTCCTAGTTTAAGCTTATTTTCCTGGTGTAGTTATCAAAAGCACTCTGTTTATTCTCAAAAGTGTCCTGGATTGGCAAATTAATACCCTAATTATAATACAACTATAATGGGGGATAAAAAGTAACCTGTTTGACTCTATTAATACTTGCTAACAGAGATAAAACCGATGAGACTTTTGTAAATTGTCTCTCACCAACAGGAGTTATTTCTTTACTCTGTCAGACTATACTAATGGCTTCTGTAATGCAGATCCATATATAGATAACCATATTCTAAGTTTTTCACATCAAGCAAAAAAAAAAAAAGAAGAAAAAAGAAAAGTTGAATAAGAATGTACAGACTTACTCTCGCCTTCCTCGGCCTTTCACCAGCCAAGCAATGAATTCCTTGGCAGCTTGGCCTTCCAGATAAGAACTTACATCACTGGTAAAGGTCCCTTCAGCATGTCTCTCAAATTCATCATGACGTTTGGCAATGTTATTCCTGAAAGAAATGTGAAAGTTAAATTGAAGATCTGTCTCTTTAGAAATATGATTCTCACCTATAAGCAAGCAGTGGCAGCTTTGGGTTCGGGATTCTGTGTGGTTTTGAGAGATGAGGGTGGGTAGAGGACTTGTCTGGAAGCTACATTAATTATCTGGAGTGAAGGTTGATGGGGGGCTAATAAAAATTATGGGGAGCTAAGCTCCCTCACTCCACCTAGTGACCCATTTTCACCTGCCCTGCTTATCTGGGCCACTGACTATTAAAGCAGCATTTTCTTCCGTCTCAATGTATGGGGGCCATCCACTCTGCTATGCTACCTGCAAACAAAGCAGCAGCTTGTCATTAGTACATATGGGGTCAGAGTTAGTTAACTGAATCAAGGGAAAGCAAAGGAGCGTCTCAAAATGTCATCAAAAGACCACATGATATTGGATTAAAGGAAATGTGTGATGGGCTAGCAGTGAGGAAAGCTAAGAAGATGACCCCGTATCACCCTCAAATGTGTACAGAGTGCTCTGTGGAGGTGGTTGACCAGATAGATGGTCAGTTGCTCCATCATATATTAGCCCTGGAAGGTTTCATCTTAAACACAACAGAAACTGCCTGGGAGCTAGGATTGTTTTACATTAGTTTACCAAGTCATGGCATTCTCTTTCTAGAAATGAACATAGTTGTTTGCATTTTTTCAAATATGTGATTTCTCCCATTTCACCAATGGCTTCATTTGTAATCCTTAACAAGGACTTCTCACAGTGTCTTCTCTGACCATGACTACCATCTTTCCTGTACTCTCCAGTTTAAGGATTTTTGGTCAACAGCTCTTTTTTATTCTTCCTGCTGGCTCGTCTCACTCTGTCCCCCTTCTCCATTCTATCCAGACAAATTTATTCCCTTTTCCTGATTTTTAGATTCCTTCAGCTACTTTGTGTGTATAACTCCCTTCCCCTTGTGGGTCACCCTCCAAAGTAATTGTGAAATTCCACCATCCCTGTGAAACTCTTGCAGCTGATTTCGTCCAGTAGCCTGGATGCAGCAAAAAACAAAACAAAACAAAAAAAAACCCCGAAACTGTCAAAGGAAATCCAGCATTAAAATGTATGCCTTGCTATAGGCTTGTGTTCTTATATACCTTCTTCTCTCTTTATGCTGTGCAGCTAGGCTGTAATTTTAAATGTGTATCTTGGATTGTATTCTACAAGAAAAAGACTGCATCTGTTTCCATTCCTTACCGTGACTAACTTGGCTAGAGGATACTTTGTGATCATAGTCATGAGTTTGAATCCTACAAGGGAATGTTGAATTTGCTCTTATCTTTTGGTCAGGGTTAGATTTCTAATCTTGCAGGTCCACAAAAGTCAGCTTTCAATTTTAGAGGAAAATGGGCATGAAGTGAATATTGCTAAGACCACAGCTGGGAAAATTTAAATTCTATGTCCCATTGGAGGGTGGGTAAGAGTTTTGGAGGGATGAGGGGTGGGACATTCAGAGGCACATTATGAAGGATAGCATCACCAACCTTGAAAATCATCAAAATTGAAAGAGCTTATGGGCACTATTTGATATGCAGGATAACTTAAGAAAGTCAGGAGGAATTTTAGACATTTTTAAGTAATACATTTGTGTGCAAATTTCTGATCAGGTTCAGACTCTTACTTATTCCTCTTGGTGTTCATCAACCACTGCACAAAATCCTGGGCGCGCCTGGAGTCCAGATACTTGCTGTAGTCACTGGTGAACGTGCCCTGTGAGTGGCGCTTGTCTTCATTCATCTGATCTGGATCATTGAGCGGGTCGGTCTGGGGAGCTGGGAATGATCTGTGAAGAAGAGTGACTGGTGCAATTAAATCTCTCCTCAAGAGTAGATTCACTTGAGAAGCAGCTTCTCTACAAAATACAGAACCACATGAAGTTGGAAGGCAGGTTCCTTGAGTATTTCAGTTGGCAGTTCAGAAAGACCTTAATTTGCCATGGGAATTCCATGGTTTTACCAGAGTTGAATATACTCCGATTTGGAATTCTAGCAATTGATTTTTCAACTGGCTTCTTTTTTCTGAAATAGGATTAAATAAATCTTTTTTTAACAATTTCATCTACTCGTAATTATGTTAATAATGCCAGAAGAGAGCAACGCCTTGAATATTTTAAAAGAGTGAAGAATACCAAACCGTTTTTTGGGGGGCAGCAGATTTATGTTCCGAATTCTGTTTCGCATATATTAATATAAAAAAGTAGCTCCGTTACCTGGCTATGTGGTAGCTAATGGTGAAGGAAAGACAATTAAAAATTCGAAGAAAGGCAAGAAAAATCCCACTTGCTAATTTGAAACTGTGTAGTGGATAATCCACATGCCAGTAATCAACAGTTGGTTGGCACGGCTATGTGGGGAAATATTCAATATGATTAAAACTCAAAAATAGAAATGAGATACTATTTTTACCTATCAAATTAGCAAGGATTAAATACCGAGGAGGATATTATGAGAGGAGTATTTCTATAATGCTGATGGGAGTGTGCATGTGTATGACTTTTCTGGAAAGCAAATTGGCAAGATAAAATATTTAAACTCATTCAGATCCTTTGACATGATTATTTTACTAGAAATAAATACTAGAAATAAATCCTCAGAAAAATAGTAAGAAATGTAGGGAGAAATGTTATTTGCAGCATTCTTTGTGGGAAAATTTGAAGAACCCTTACGTATTCAATAGAGCAGGAGTAGCTAAATAAATATTGTATATTTATGAGGTGGAATAGTATGTAGCCATTAAATACCATACACTTAATAGATATTTGTAATGATATAATAAAAATAAGCTAACAATACAATGCTAAGAGACAGAACATAATACAAAGCTGTAACTGATCAGGATATATTTATATACAGTACATGCATATTTTTATAATGAGCACGTATGACTTTTACAATTAGTAAGAAACAGTGTTATTTTTTAGAAAAGAGTAAAAGAGGAAAAGTTGGTGTGAATGATTAAAATGACCTACTCTGCCGTGTGAGTAATGAATGAACGGGGAGTATTAGCTGAAGATTTCAAAGAGCTATAATTTCCCATGTAACGTATTTTTCAACATTGCCCACCCCTTCCGTTATGAAACGACATACTCTGATCTGTACTCTAGAAAAGCCTTTATCACAATGATACTTTACACATTTGAAAATTGTGCAGAGTATTTACTCCAAATTACTGAGACCTATTTACTAATCACAGTTATCTCAGGCTGTATTCTAACCATAGTGCTATATTAGTTCAAGTCTAACGATTTAATACCTGGATTTCTCCTCTGTGTCCTGAAGGGAACGTTGCCAGCTGCCTTGGACCAGCATTACAAGCAATCCAGCCACAAAGTAAATGCTTTTCATTTTTGCTGCCTGTTGGAACACAGAGTCAAGGGAAAGATAGAGACCCTCAACCATATTTAAACCAGTCAGGCTAAATTAGTTCAATTTTGACTAAGTAAATATTATAAATAGAACAAAAAGCTAGTCATCAATTTTATCCTGATTATATTTTGAGTAATTTCAAATATTAGATTATACTTTTCCTGCAGTTCTTTTTTATTTTTTTTTTGGTGGCTAAAAAGAATACAAAAGATGTGTAGCACTATGAAGCTTTTTCATTAGTGTAGGACACTTCTGTTAATGATTAGAAGGCTCATTTCCAGAATTGAAATTAAAAATGTCCACGATAAACATTGAAAATACCCACTGTAGATGATATGCTACATATGGTTAGCCTGAATGGCGCCTTATCCGTAATGCCACCCTCTTCACTATCAGTCTGGCTTTCAATTAATAGTCCTTCACTTCCAAGCATTTACATTATACTGCATTTCAACCATCTTAAAGCAGCCTCAGGCTACAACTTGGCATACCAGCTGTCGGTTCAGATGTATTATTCATTTATATTTTAAATAGTGTAACTTGGTCTAGACTTTGTAATTATAAAGCGGCCAACAGATTTGAGGTATTTTAGGGTGCTTTGACCTGTTCTAAATTAAAGGAAAAAAAATCATTTTAAAGACAAGCAATTTGCAACAAGAACTAATGCTTTTGGCAACTTGAACAATCACAACTAAGAAACTAAGAGATCACTGTCATAAAGAAAATTAATGCTTGCTTCTGAAGTCTTGGAAGTCCCCTGGTTGTTTTATAATTGGACTGAGTCCAGGACGTGTCATTCACTGCTAGTGACACCCTAGACCAGGTTGTAGAATACCTCACATCACAAGCAGATGCCTCATGAAGCCATGGGATGCCAAGGACATCATGATGCAGTGTGGATGGGTGGGGTGGGACCAACATGAATGTGGCCAGAATGTCCCCACAGGACAAGCACCCCTATTTTCTGAATGAAAACCTCAAGTCCAGTGTTTGTCATGAACTTCCCTCTGCTACTTCAACCGATCGTGTTTACTTTGAGAAGTGGGGATTTCAATCCAAGTTTGATCATGCTTATCCATAAAATATTTGAATGAGTATTTTTAGCAAATGGCATTTGGTTTGAAATAAGTATTTTATAAATATTATCATTTTAAACTATCAGTCTTTTCTTTAACATCTTAGCCACACTTACTATCAGTCTTTGGCACTAAAACGTGGAGACTGTAATACCGGCGTGATTTTTTTTTTCCTTTGAAATATTAACTCTTTTTAGATTAAGAGGTCAGTTAGACAAAGCCACACAATAGGCATTACATATTCATCCTTCTTCATTCATCAACATTCAATTACTAATATGGCATTTTGCTGTGCTTCAGTTTATCTGGTTGGCAAACTTTGGAAACCTTGCCAAATATATAGGCAGGGTCTTCTGATTATAATTTTTAATGATAAATTTATGCTTTCAGAAACTTAAAAATTAAAGCAAGCATTTCTCTTTAGGATTACGTCATTGTTGGAAAGTCAATTGAGAACTGTAATTCCTTCCACACAATGTCCCTAACGGTTTTACAGTATCTTCTATGACGTCCTCTGGAGGCAGATACGGAGCAGGTGGTTTTCTGCCCCTGAGAGAGCTGGTAGAAGAAACAACCATACAGAAGAGAATGTTCGAAATCCTCTCCAGGCAGCAGAATGAGCTCTACTGAAAGAAGTAACTGATTTTTAAAATTGTATTTATTCATTGTGTAAAAGTCAACAGAACTGTGAAAAATTTAAGAATAAGGTTGTTTGAATACCACAACTTGAGAAAGCAAATATTTGCGTTATTTTGGTATCAAAATCTTATTCAATAAGAGAAGACTTTCCAATTACTTCCCACCCCTGCTTTAGTCAGCCTACAGAAAGAATCTGCAGTTTTACAAGAACCTTACTTTTCCACTCAAATTTAAAAGGAGATATGGTACCAATAGTATTTCCTGAATAGAAAGTCTTTTAGAAAGATTAATCTTTGACCTAGACAAGGTGACACACAGTATATCCCTAAATATATTGGTGCTTTAGGCCAAATGCTTTTAAAACTGGCTAGATCATTTCCTGTCACAGGTGTTAATTAGTATGTGTGGAAAAGAAACCATACCACGTAATCATTTACCCATTGAGGATCTTCATAAAAGTGTTCTTTATCCTTAAGAGCTTAAGGAGGTACTTTAGGACATCTGATTTTTTTTTCTAATGGTATTTACTATAATTTCATTTTGACATGTAAACATTTTAGATATTTTATTTATTACTATTGGTCCTCAATACATAGTAAGTAATTATTAATCTATGCTTTTACTCAGCTCCATCCACAGAATTCCCAGTAATCGATGATATTTGTTCTCTGCACAAAATATGCTATGTCTTATTTACAAAGAGCTGATTTCATGGACTTTGATTTTTTGATAGCCTTATCAGCCTTATTTGAATATTTGAATGATGATGTTGATTCTGCGCTTTTGGAAAACCATACGTTTTCATTGGTAAGGAGCCATTGCTGTTATAACCTCTCTAATGGACACGTTTCTGCTGAATTTAAAAGGCTCCTTCTGTTCACAATAGTATACACATTTATCAAATCCAAAGAAAAATATTTGTTTTTCAAAATGTTACCACTTATTTTTAAAATGCAGTTCTCATAACAGTTAAATCTTGTAGTAAGTGCATTGATTTGAATCTTTGTTTTTCTTTCATTTTGTATCTTTGCGTTGAATTATTTCTTCAACTCACTTTGCGGCTACAATATGTTGAAGTTTATGTAAATGCATTTTATATCACTTTTTCATCTCAACTCTGCCCTGTGTATTATAGTAATAAAGTATAAGATGAAAAAACAGCACTATAATTCATAATACTTTGCCCCCTTATGAAAACTGTACCCCAAACAGGATTTTCAGTCTTACAATCTGTCAGTATTAATCTTACCTTCTGACACCAGGAGGTGGAACAGAGCGGGTAGAGAGAAAGAGAGCCCTCTTTTTGGGACTCTGGTGTGCAGTGTCCTGAGCTCTGTAGTTCTGCACCAAAGCGCACTGCTTTTATATCCTCTCCAGTGTTGTTTAGCCTCACAGATATTACGCTGACAATATAAATTTTTCATCTGTGAATAATGGGTTTTTGTTACAAACAATTTCACTCGCTCACTCACTTTGCTCATCTGCATTCTACGTTTATATTGGGTGGGAAGTCAGAGGCCAGGAAACTTTTTATTTACTCTTGTCTCTTTTTTTTTTTTGCTGAGAATGATGGAAAGGGCAACTTGGAGATTCACCTTTCACTCTTGGTCAGGCATGAAAATCACTTAAGTACTCTAAAGTGAATTTTTATGCTGCAGACAAAAGAACGTGAAATTACATAGTCCGTGGCCAACCCACTTTGAGCATAGCCTTATTCGAGGGTCTGATAAGCCCCTCTTTGCTATTTAGTTACGCTTAATTTATCTTAGTATAATAATCTATTCATCCTTTCATCTACCCAAATAATAAATCACTCACTCAAAACATACTTATTAAGAATCTTCTCGTCTGCACTATACAAAATTAATTTGTATTAATTACTGTATTTCTTACTGTATTATTTGGGTGGGGAAGTTTAAAGAATATCAGCTAAGACCTAATGTGTCCTGTTGTTAAAAATGGGATTCAGGAAGAAAGGGTAAAGCAAAGTGAGGATTAAACACCCAAGATAGGTGATGCTAATAAGACAGGGTCTAGTATTTCTTTTTCCTTCTAATGGATATTTAAAGGCTAACTCTGCTGATAAGAGAGTTGGACACTAATTTACAAAAGAATGAGTTACTGTGTGTACTGTCATATTTACTGAGCTTTGTGACCTGCCACTTAGGACTTCAGTGACCTATGGGATTTAGCAGATATGAGTCTGGTCACCTTAGAGAAAGAGAAAAAAGGGAAATGATCTGGACAGACAGCATGAGGACAGTGTTGGTGTAATTAGATTTTAGTTTGGCTGCTATAAACAAGCTGTGTGGCCTCAGTCAAGTCACATACTCTCTTTACGCCTCAGCTTCCTGTTTGGAAATGAGAGTGTTGGTTAAATGACTCTTCTAAAATAAAAATTTGTTTTCATTTGACCAAATCATTGCAACATGTGTTAACTAGATTCCAATATTCTAATATAATCGACTGCATGGTGAGACTGGTACAGAAGTAAATCATTGAGATAACTGTAGAAACATTCCCGATGAATTTAAATTGTTCACTTTGTGGATTGGACCCACTGTTGGATGTAGAGCTATTTAAAGGCCATAGAGATCAGTTCTCTGTGAAGCTGGGGGAACTCAGGAAGAAGTGTTTGTGCTGGTGATTACTGATGGTATATCATTAATGTTAGCCTTGCTAATCAAAGTGTGGTCCAAGGACCAACACCACTTGGGAGTTTGCCAGAAATGCAGACTCTCAGGCCCAAGCCCAGACTTAGTAAGTAATTTGCATTTTACCAAGAGTCCCAGGCAATTCATATGCATATTAAAGTTTGAGAAGCACAACTGTGTAAAATACATATCTCATTTTCCTCACCTTCTCCCAGTGCTTGCTCGTGTTTCGACCTGAGGATGGCTTTCACCAGCAGAGGGGGTGAAAGAGCAGAGAACTGTGGCACACCTCAGGGCTGTCTGGATTAACACTTAACACATGCTGTAATGATTTGAGTGTGGATAAGTTTACTATATGATCAAATTGTTCTTCCCTCTGGCTTCAGTCCTCATGAGTATATTGGATATATTTTTATTAAATTGTTTGGCATTCAGTTCTATTTTTTTCACTTTGCCTATTTGAGTAGATGTTTCTTCCTCTCTTTCTCTGCCTCTGTCAGTCTGTCTGTCTCTCTTTCCTTTGCAGATGCTACTTGTTTGTGGGAGCAGCCTGAAGAAGGGGGCTCTGCAATGACGTATATAAGGGCATTAACATGGCACCTGGCATCTCAGTAAATGCCCTCTTCCAATATATCACGAAAAAACTTCTTTTTTTCCCTCCACTCCACTTGCTTTCTATTATTTCAGAAGTGACTATCTCGAGATTTTTCAGGAAATTCCCTCTAGCGTCATCTCCAGCCCAACAACACTGATTCTTGGGGGTCCCCAATACCATTAATGATAAGCGTTCTGAGAGTGCAGAAACACTAAGAGTGCCACTGAATAAGGCACTGCTCTCCTCCCTTGGAAGGGGAAATCAGGCTCCCTAACAGACATTGTATCGTCAGAAATCAAGACAAACAACAAGTGCAACTTGGACTAGTGGATCTTCTTGCAATGACTGTCCCAACGTCAACATCCACTTGGCCTTCAGTTCCCATCATCACAGTTATTCAGTTATTTAGACGTGAGGCAGGGAAAGTGGTGGCCCTGCATTTATATAACTAGGGAAGAGATATGGGAACATATGTATATGTATAGCAGATTCACTTTGTTATAAAGCAGAAACTAACACACCATTGTAAAGCAATTATACTCCAATAAAGATGTAAAAAAAAAAAAAAAAAGCTTGTCTGGGAGCAGGGAAGTTCTGGGAGAAGTCATCTAGAGTTCTCCCATCAGGCTGTGTAGTGGCACCCGAGGTATGGCCACGTGATAGCTATGATATGTCTTCCTGAAAGGTCAATTTGACTTGATAAGGGTAATTTAAAACATGACTATTATATGGAGTGGAGTGCAAAAACGTACATCACATTTTAAGGTAAAATAAGTTCCTCCTCAAAGCTCTCTTACTTTCTTTACAGGGCCGCATGCTTGGCTTAATGTTCTACTCTCACCATCTTGAAATTCTTAATAAGTTTTGAACAAGGACTCCACATTTTTGTTTTTTACTTGGCCGCACAAATTAAGTAGCAGATTCTGCTTAGGACCTCACCGCACAAAATCATAGGGTGCCGGGGTTTTGCACGTTTATTTTCCTCAGCTGTTCAGGAAACTTGAGTTGAAATGCCTGAGAATGGCAAAGATCCAGGTTCACAGTGCACTCTGGTAGCAAGACTATGGTTGAGGGGAACGCTCATGCATTGCTGATGGGATTACAACATGTCACAACACGCTTGGGGCACAATTTGGCAACATTAACAAAATTACAAATACCTATCATCCTTGGCCTAGTAAGGCTAAAGCACCATTCTGGACATTTATCCCATCTATATTCCTACATATATATGTAATGACGTAGGTAAAAGTTTCTTCATTGCAGCCTATGTATAGTAGTAACAAGTTGGAACCAATCCAAGGGGCCATGGATAGAGCAGTTTTTATAAAAAGAATGAGGAACCTATTTATTCACCAATATGGAAAGTCTCTAAGATATGTTGTTAGGTGAAAATAAGAAGGTGTATTATGGATATATAGTAGGTTACCTTTTGTGTTAGAAGAGGGAAGGGGACAAATGTATGTTTATTTACTCATCACTGTGTTTAAAAAAATTGGAAGAATGCACAAGAGATTAATAAAAGTGCTTACGTAGGAGGCAGTGTGGAGCAGTGGGCTAGACAGGAACAGAGTACAAAGAATACTTCTTAATATATATTTGTTATGCCGTCTGGAATTTTTTACCATTTTATTTAATTATTCATTCAAAATGCTTAAAAATGCAATTTAAAAAGGGATGAAAGTTTAAGCTTTAAAGCTAACTGTACAGCTACACTTTGACCTAGTAATTCCACTTCCAGGTGTTTTACCCAAAAGAAATGAAAACGTATATCCACAAAAAGACATGTATAAAAATATTCACAACAGCTAAAAACTGGGAAGAATCAAACTATCCATCAACAAAAGAAAAAATAGGCAAATTATGGTATGGAATTCATATAATGGAATCCTACTGAACAATAACAGATATTGGCAGCAATATGGATGAATTTCACAGATATGATGCTGAGTGAAAGAAGGTGGACACAAAAAACTGCATACAGGGGCTTCCCTGGTGGCGCAGTGGTTGAGAGTCCACCTGCCGATGCAGGGGACACGGGTTCCTGCCCCAGTCCGGGAGGATCCCACATGCCGCGGAGCGGCTGGGCCCTTGAGCCATGGCCGCTGAGCCTGCGCGTCCGGAGCCTGTGCTCCGCAACGGGAGAGGCCACAGCGGTGAGAGGCCCACGTACCGCAAAACAAACAAACAAAAAACAAAAAACTGCATACAGTATGAATCCATTCGTAGAAGTTGCAGAAGCAAAACTAAGGTTAAATAAAATGCAGAACTGTGGTTGTCTCTTGGAAGAGGAGGATAGTCTGGGGGTAACTTTCTGGGGAGATGGAAATATTCCATATCGTGAAAGGGGTGTGTTTTACCAAGGCATGTCCAGTTGTCAAAATAGTGCAGCTAAGATTTGTGATTTCAATTTATGTAAATTTTAACTAAAAGAAAAAAATAGTAAAATTAAAAGTGGTATGGAGAAGCATGGCAGAATATTGATAATCGTTGAAATTGACTGATGAGTTATTACAATGAGGTTTTATTATGTGATTCTACTTACTTTAGACACGTTTGAAATTTTCCAAACTAAAAAGTTAAATTAAAGCTATAATAAAATTAATGTGTGGGTGGGCCATTAGCACCAATTAATCAGTTACTCTGGAAGCTAAAGAGTTTGACCCTTCAGTTACCAAGGATGAGCTAGGTAAGGTAAATGAAGTCCAGAGACACATGGGGGCAACAAAGCTTGGAGGTAAATTGGTAGCACAGGACCAGGCCTGGGTAATGGAAAAACAACTTCAAGAAGGCAGGGTATGAGAACCACCATTCAGAGGTAGTGGAATAGTGATCACAGCTCCTTCTCCATCATTTTCAAGGCCTGTCCCTAGGGTACGCCTCCGCCCTCACGTAAGACTTAATAGTGACCACTAACACTTTCCCGATGAGTTTGAGGTCCATTTTGGTTTCTTGGAGGTAATCCTCTCAATATGCATGCTATTCCTCTTCTCCATAACAAGGGTCTTCTGAAAATAACCCACGAGCCTGCAAAAGATCACCCCTCCCCACCCCAAAAAATTGTCTATAGCATGTGAGAGAAAAGTTTACATTAACTCAGGTTTGTTTTTTTTTTTAACTTGGAAGAAAAAAATAGCGAGTGATTTAACGAAACCCTTTGAAACTGTAAAAATCGAGTACATAAAACGTAATGGTCAGATGCCTTTCACATCTCCTGAGTGTCTTGATGAACGCAGGGGTCCAGAGGCAATAAAAGAAGAACTTCCAAGGCGAGTTCTGAGTTTGCCAGAGGATGTGAGATAGATTTTTACTGAGAGATATTTAAGAAACAGGTCATGACCCTTTCATCTGGAATGATTCCAAAGAAGCCTGCTGGGTGAGGGGAAATTCCGTAATAAGATCAGCGGACAGTTTTCCCACCCTGAGGCTCTGAGACCCTGTAGACAGCGCAGCTCACAAGTCTGAGGAGGGGACCGTGCGGCATCATGGCTTTGCATATGTTGATTTTATCTCTTGCTAGATCCCTGGTATAATGAGATGTTTAAAATTGTTCTAAGTTTCAGTTGTTATTTTTATTCATAAAGGGAACAAGAAAGAGAAAGAAAACAAAATCACATTGATACAAAATAATCGTATCTCATAATTTATAATCAGAATATATATTTATATGTATAAATACATATATATCATTGAATACATGTGTTATGCTTCTATTTTTCGCATATTGTGACTATAAAAAACAAACCATATGTCATTACATTTATCCAACCTCTTGCTCATCTGGAAAGACTTTTTCCCTCAAGTTTCTAAGAGTCTTTAATGTGAACCAATTAAAACATTGCAATTTCTCAAAGACTTCTGTAAAAAGGAGTAACCTCAGCCATTAGAATATTTAAAATTTGAAATCTGTATCCTAAAAAATGTTGAAAATGCAAAATGGAGTTATGAACACTTTTTTTTATTCATGATGTCTTATAATCAGGCTTGCCCTCTGCCTGAAGCTTGATCAGGGCTGGTGCTGCTACATCATATTTTATCAGATGTATTGCAAAGATATGCCCACTTTTTTGGTGATATTGAAATGATATAAGCATAGACTGAAGGCTAATTTATAAAGCCCTCTAGGCTATTATCATATTTTTAAGTAGAATTTTATCTAATTTAAAACAATCCATTGGCTGACTATTTTATTCTTCAAACATAGAGAATTAATTTCTACAATTTCATTTTGTAATAAATTACCCCAAATAATTTATCTCTGAACTCAGAAACAGTTCTATGGCCTCAGTAGTGAGTTCTAATCCTGACTCCTTCTGACTGAAAAGTAAATTGTTTCTTTGTTGGAATGCTGTCAGAGGAAGTAAAGGCTGATTTTTCACTTCCATTTTAATAAAAATCTTTTTATCCTCATAGAGCACACCAGAGTATTAACTGTGAGCCCTGTCTAATGCTGAAGAAAGGTAGATTCTCCATTTCTTTCTCATAAATCTAGTGCATGGTCAGCATCCTCCTCCTCCATAAACACTGATCAGCGAACTCTAGAAGTCAAAGTCTGGATATTAGACCTTTTTCTCCACCGCTTCCTCTCAACCCTAGGCATAATGCATAGCAAAAAGCAACTCACTGAATATCTTAAATTTGGCTTTGATTTATTAAGCAGCAATTTGCATCTAATGTTTTTCTGGACAGTTGTCCTACATAAATGTATCATTTAGGACAGTTGACATTAATGAAAACAATCAAGTATAAATTATAATTTCAGGGCAATGTTTGACTTAGCACACGGATGAAAGCGTAAAGCCATTCATTTCAGGGGTAGCACGCTATACCAGCCACTTGATTAGGTGATTGCTTTTTTACATTTTCACCTGTGATTCATATATTGGCTTAGTTATAGGCAACCAATGTAGAAAATATTTGAGGAGCAAGTACTCTAAGATAATTGAGATAGCTACCATTTATTAATGCCTACTAAAAGCAAAACTCTCTGAATATATTATTGTTTCATCTTCATAATATACAGTGAGTTAAATATTTTTTCCTCCATTTTACAAATAACGAAGCAAGGGCTTAGAACAGGTAACCAAGTTGCTTAAAGCCGCATCTGGATCTGAATCCAGATCCTACTACCTTTCTAGAGGAAGGCTGTACAAAGCAGTGGTGGGAATCCCAGCAGAATCTCCTAACCTCCTCAGAATCTGCCTTGACTTCTGTCTGAATCCATGCACAGCCACCAGATGGCTAAGATAGCAAGAGGACTAAAAAATAAACAATTGGCAATTCCAGGTATTTTATAGTTTAGCTTTTAAAAGTGTATGATTTTTGGTTTATTCACAGTGTTGTATAACCTTCACCACTGTCTACTTCCAGAACCTTTTCATTACTCTCAAAAGAAACCCTGTACCATTAGCAGTTATTCCCCACTGCCCCTTTCACAGCTCTTGACAACCACTGAAGTACTTTCTCTCTGTATATTTGCCTATTCTGTGCACATATCATATAAATGGAATTGCTCAATACATGCATGTAATTTCTTTTACTTAGCTTAATATTTTCAAAGTTCATCAATGTTGTAGCATGAATCAATACATCATTGCGTTTTATGATTGCATAATATTCCATTATATGTATACATAACATTTTTGTTTAACTATTCATCAATTGATGAACACTTGGCTTGTTTCCACTTTTGAGCTACTGTGAATAATGCTGCTCTAAATAATTGTCTGGACTATGCTTTTAATTCCCTTAGGTAAAGTAGAATTCTAGAAGAATTTTAAAGAAGAATTCTAGAAGTAGAATTGATGGGTTATGTTTAACTTATCAAGAGACTGCCAGAGTGCTTTCTAAAGTGACTGTGGAGATTCCATTTTTGAAGAATCAGATCCATGAGTTTTGGAGATGTCACCCAATTGACTTTTCACCCTTTCCAACACCTACAGATTTCACTTTCTGATGAAGAAGCTGGAACATTGAAAGGACATAGGATTGAGAGCAGAGTAAGGGAATGAGACAGGTCTTGGCAGAGAGTTTGTTCTTATAGTTTTCTCTAGATTGATGTGAAAACAGAATGCAAGGAGCAAAGAAGGAGGCAGCCTGAGGTTGGGTATTGGAAAGAGTCATTTTGGAAGAACTGCTATACTGAGTGCGGTTGAGCAGGAAGTTGGAAGAACAGAATTTAAGAGGCAGACAAGCGAATATCTGGTATTTGAAAAGTCTGTTATGAATGCTCATGAGGTGTCAGGTATGACTCAGGGGGTGAATTCTATGGGTTTTCTCTCGTCCACATCCAGAGGTGTGATGGTGTGAATGACAACTGGTTAAATAAGTATAACAAATTTTAATTTTTTCTTTAATTGAGAATAAAAATATTCCTTTTATTGGCAATGAGGATGGATCAAAATAAATATTTATAAAGCACCCAAGAGCCTAATTTCTTAAAATATACCTTTCTTTTAGATTAAAAACTTGAGTCTACTGATTCTAGAAGGGTGCCATAATTATCATAGATTACTTATGCTAAAAACATTTACAAATAGAGTTTTTAAAACTAGATTTTTAAAAAAATTATTAAGATTAAATTCACATAACAAAACCAAACTGTTTAAAGTGAACAATTCAGTGGTATTTAGCACATTCACAATGTTGTATGACCACCAACTCCATCTAGTACCAAAACATTTCAATCACTGCAAAAGAAAATATGCCTTCTCCATTAAGCAGTTTCTTCTCATCCTCAGGAAACCACCAACCTGTATTCTGTCTTGTGGACTTACTTATTCTGGATATTTCAAATAAATGGAATCATACAGTAGCCTTTTGTGTCTGGGCTTCTTTCACTTAGCTTGTTTTCGAGCATCTATCACATTGTAGCATCTATCAGTACTTCTTTTTATGGCTGAATAGTATTCTTTATGTGTATATACCACAATTTGTTCATCCATTCACCCACTGATGGACGTTTGTGCTGTTTGCACCCTTTTGACTATTGTGAATCAGTGCTGCTATGGACATGTATGCCTATACATGTATTTGTTTGAGAACCTGTTTTCAGTTCTTTCAGGTTACAACTAAAAGTGAATTGCTGGGTTGTATAGTAATTCTATGTTTAACTTTTAGAAGAGCTACTAAACTGTTTTCCACAGCAGCTGAACCATTTTACATTCCTGCCAGCAGTATATGAGGCCTCCAATTTATCCATATCTTTGTCAATACTTTTCTTTCCTTTTCTTTTCCTTTCTTTTCTTTTCTTTTCAATAACCATCTTTGTAGGTGTAAAGTGGTACTTCATTGTGGTTTTGATCTACAATTTTTCTGATGACTAAGGATATTGAACATCTTTTCATGTGCTTGTTGGTCATTTGTATAACTTCTTTGGAAAAATGTTTATTCATGTTCTTTACCCATTTTTTAATTGTGTTGTTGAATTGTAAGATACACAAGGCCACACTTAGCTGTATCAGTTGGATCCTGGAAAGTTCAATTCACCCATTTTGAATGGTCACCTAGAAAAATATGATCTTAACTGTACAACTTTTGGAAGATATATTTCACTGGTTTATTTTTGATAACTCCAAGTTTACAATCTGAATTTTAAAAAACCAACCAATCAAACGTTCAGGGTTTGAACTTATGATCTATCTGATCAGGAGATAGAAACAGTGTAAAGCATGAGTATCTTTGTTTTACAATGTGAAAGAAACCTCTAGTACTTGAAATATATTAATTAAGTGAAATATATTTTTAAAAATGCTTTAAAAAAAATGAAAGATGCTAAAATAATCAATAGCATTCCAGAGACTTATCTGACTTTTTTCAGTCTCAACATATTGTGCTAAACTTACCCAGTCCGCGAAGTCATCTAGGGGCAGCGAGAATCAGGGGTAGGTCCGTGCAGTAGGCTGGTTTCTATTTCCTAACCCAAATTATTTTTTGTTCCAAAGACCAACTTCTTTTTTTTTTTTTTAAGGTACATTCTCAGAGATTACTTCTTTTTTTACTACTTTTTTTAAAAATAAATTTATTTATTTATTTTTGGCTGCGTTGAGTCTTCATTGCTGTGCGTGGGCTTTCTCTAGTTGCAGGGAGCGGGGGCTACTCTTTGTTGTGGTGCGTGGGCTTCTCATTGCGGTGGCTTCTGTTGTTACGGAGCATGGGCTCTAGGCACATGGGCTTCAGCAGTTGTGGTTCGCAGGCTCTAGAGTGCAGGCTCAGTCGTTGTGGCGCACAGGCTTAGTTGCTCCTCGGCATGTGGGATCTTCCCAGACCAGGGCTTGAACCCGTATCCCCTACATTGGCAGGTGGATTCTTAACCATTGTGCCACCAGAGAAGTCCCAAAGACCAACTTCTTAGACCTCTGGCTAAGATTCATGTCCTCCCTAACCCCATTCTCCCGACTGTGGATCACCTGCTGCTCAGGGATTTTCTTCTTTCTCTTCGCTTTGAAGGGGAAAAGGCAGGTTTCTATTACATACTCATTTCCAGAAAGGGTGATATCTGTTTCCACTGTGAGATCACACATAAGGATTCTAGTTTCATAGGCCTTCCTATTGGCAAAATGTGGGAATACATTCAGCAAATGTTTATCAAGTTCCTTCTACCTTATTCCAAAGTCTATCAAGGCCCTGGGTGCAGAGAGGTGAAAAGACAGATAGGGTCACTCCTTATAGAGAGCTTATATTTGAGTGGGAGAACTAAGTACCAAGCACATATCTAAATAAACATGCTTTATAGTGCTATCAAGTTATAAGTTGGTTATAAGTGCTGTTAAGCAAACAAAATTAGATATTGTGGTTGGAAGTCTCTGCCTGTGGAAGAAGCAACAGTAAATCCAGTGACCATTAAAGCTAGAGAAGTTCTCTCTAAAGTGCTGACACCTGGGCTGAGGCCTCGATGGGCAAGGACACAGCCAAATGAAAATGTGAGAAATCCACATTCGAGGCTCTGAAACAGAAATAAGCTTGGTCTTCACAAAAAACCAGGAAGGAGACCAGTGGGGCTGGAGTTTGGAGGGCAGCAGGTGGAGATAGAGCCAGAGCAGAAGGACCCGTGTGGTGCTTTGTAGGTTGTTTTGTGAAGCTGGGTGAGGGAACTGTCCGTGTCCTTCAAGCACACATTTCCTTGGTGGTCTGTCTTCCCCCAGGGTGTTTCCACTACTACTGTCAAATATTGACAATATTACTATTGTCAAATGATTCATTCAGGGTCGATGAGTTTCCTCATCGTACTGGTTCTTCTTAAAAGGCCACATTGTTTCAGAAAAAGACAGAGATTCATTTTTAAGTGATGGATGATTCTCATACTTCTACTAAACTCACTGATATGGGAAAGAAATGATTGGCTTCAGATTAAACTATTAATTTCTTGAGAATTAATTTACTGAAAATGCTAATTAAAAAGTTGGTTTACTTTATGTATCTAGGCAGACCCCTGCAAAATACTTACTATATGCCAGACACTATGAGCTCTATGAATAACAACTAATTTCAACCTCCAAATCATGCTATGGGATAGGAACTATTATTATTCCCCATTTCACATATAAGAAAACCGAAGCAGAAAGAATGTATGAACACTCACCAAAATTACACAGCTAGTACGTTGCTGAGCTGGGATTGAAACCACGTAGTCTAACTTTAGCATCTGTGCCCTTACCTGTTACAGTCCACTGCCTTTAAAATAAGTTATAATGAACATATTATATTTAAAAGAATTGGCACGTGAGCTATCTTGTATTTCATTTGAAAGGGAGGCATTTGCAATATTGCAAAGTATTGCTTTAATCTTCTAAAGAAAATGAGAGAGCAGCGTTGTCTCCTGTCGGTATATAAAAGTACTTGCATATAGTAAAGCATCATCTCTTACAGCTGGAAATTTAGCCAAGTGTCAGTGTGTTACAAACAAATTTTATGACCTACCTAAAATTTTCTGTTATGTCCATGAATATCTGAAAGGATGTTTCAATAACAAACGGAATCATGAGTGAATGAATAGTAGCTTTTTAGCGAATAAATAACATTTATATCCTTTTAAATGATTTGTTAAGACATTTATTTCAAAATTCACTTTCTGTAACAATGAGAAAAATTCCTACCCCCAATAAATCATGGCTAGCAAAGATGATCCTGCCTTTGCTTGTCAATGACCAGTAATTATGAAAGTAGGAACGTGAGTTGTCAAACCATGGCAGCATGACCTCGCTTGATTACCCCTCCCTCTTATGAATGTGATATGGACTCTGTATAACCACAGAGCAAAGGCTGTACCGCTGCACCAACGAATATGTGTTAAATCATGTATTGTCAAAGCCACTTTTAAAGTGAGCACAGTAAGTAATGGGGTATTAACTAGAGGCCAATAGAATGAAATCATACTGCTCTAGCTTGCCAACGACATACCTGTGTGTCAAAAAGAAGTGTCTGTGACCAGCATGCTAATATTGCACGCCAATAATCTGAGCAGGTGGTCAGTAGAGACTTTTGCTAGGAGCCAGATCTTTTTCCCCATGAATAGCTTGGTGAGGTCCAGGCACTGATTTCTCCCTGAATTAGAAATTATTTCACTTCAGATTGCTAGGGTACCTGTTCATAAAGCCAAGGAAGTGTTTTTAGCAGTTCTTTCACAAGCAGAGAATGACTTACTGTGTTCAGAATTTTAAAATCTGTTTTATTAGATAAACTCAAAATATCTACTTTACTGGATACATCTAAAATATCTGTTAGGTGCCTTCTTTCTTCTTTACAAACAGGATAATTGAAAATGTTGTTTTGGTGGAATCTTCTCAGAAGACCACAAAATCACCGTTTAAATTAGCCCTACTTCATTTCACATTTGCTTATTTTACTGTTGTTTCCCAGAACTGTATTTTTTTTTACAATTAGAACATCTGAATTTTAATTACATTACCATCAAGAAGCTCATTAAAGTCACTTAATTGGCAACATTTCAAAAAAAAACCTTAGCTGGGTTTAATATATTTTAAAGAGTTACTGTCAAAGTATAATTTCACCATTACAAACAGCTTGGCAACAACATTTGCATAAAGATCTGTCAGTTTCTGAAAAATGCTTAAATGTTGGGAAAATCAGATTCGTTAAGTTGCCTTTACTGAAACAGTCTAGAAATGGAGAACCTGTCACATACATTCATCTTTGTAACCCCTGCAGTACCCAGAATACTTCCATGCACAGTATAGGTTCTCAAAAAATGTTTCTTGAAGGAAATAAATCATACATTTTATACTTTGGAGAAGATTTTTAAAAAATTTAAACCTCAATCAAAATTCCCTCATTTGTATTAAATTTAACAAGATACCCATTTTTTTGCTGTTTTTTTCTCATTCACTCTGACAAATATTTGATGATCATTTAGAATTTTGAAACCTTTAAAAATAGCTCTAAGGCCAGCATTGCAGGGTTGACATTTGAGGTTATTTTGAAATGGCATCATTTCTTATGGTTTTCCTCTTACACCTACTAGAATCTCACCCCCAGAGTACTGATGTCATTTGAACTTGCATTGTAGTTACTCACATTCATATCTCATCTTTACAAGCCTTAAGCTCTGCCCACAGATATGCATACTGTTTAACATACATGTCATCTGCGGGGGAGGGTCACCTATAGTACCTGAGTCAGTGGCTTGCAATTACATTTGTTGAATGAATGCATGAAAATCCCTAGTTTGTGATATGTGAAGGATGATTCTACCCTGCAGCATGAATTGGGATGTTGGGACAACCTCCTCCCCAAATCACATATGAAAGAATAAAATGTGGCAAACGATAGTTATTATTATAATTCACTTCCTACAAATGGAAAAGGTAAGACGTTTAATCATCCCTTTTAATTTCGTATTTTCTACTAAAATCTTTGTACTTTATGTACCTCTTATTTTCCAAGCCAAAAGAAAAATCTAGTAAAGCTGTACAAAATGTGAACGTTAAAAAAAAAATTAAAAAACAACCCTGCCACTCTAGTTGCTGCATTGCTCTGCACTATGTCCTCAAAGCCTTGTGAGGTATACAGACAGCCTCAATAAATGGTTGTTGAATGGATGAATAAGTACATAAACACACACTGATAGTCCTGAGGCGCGCCTGAGGGGTCAGGGGAGGCTGCATCAACGGTGATGTAGAAAACCCGAGTCTTCCATGAAGACAGAGTCGTTCAATCATTCACTGGTTGGCGAGCTTCTACCATATGCTATGTTCCAAGATATGGTCTGTGAAGATTCCTCTAGGATAGCACCATCGAATAGCACTTTCTGTGATGATGAAAATGTTCTACATAGAATATCTACAATGTTATTTTACAGACCATGGAGAATCCCTGGAGGTTTCTACTTGGGAAAATGACGCAGTTAGATCTGTCTTGTAGAAGTTGCCTCTGTGGCAGTGGGAGCCAAGGCCTGAGGCTGGAAACCACTTCTTGCACATTGATATTAAACACCAGGTTTGCGTATTCCACAAAGGCGGAAGATAAGCTGGGGTAACAAGACTTCCTTATTATACAAATAATAATTACAAAATTGCCCTGCTGTCTCCCTTAACAGAGTGTTAGGAAAGGGCTGTTGGCTCGTCTCCCCTTCCTAGCTGGAGAGAGCGAATGGGGAGAAAATTATGCAGAAATCTCTTGGGCTTGCTTCACAGGCTGCTCCATGTGGAACAGAAAAGGAGAGCAGTAGCTTCCCTCTGACCCTGAGGGCATCAGCAGTTGTATAGATGTGCAGAGGAGGGGCTGTGGCCAGTCCTGAATCTGTGAGGGTGTTGCCCGGGCTCCCTGACCTCCACGAAGTACCCTTCCTGACAGGTGAGGTGGGTGGGACTCTGTGGCCTGAATGGGAGCATGATTTCAGAAAGTCATAGGAGAAAGAATGCTGGACTGAGAAAGGTCTGAAAACTCTAGAAGAGTCTGTGGTGTATGACCTTTGAGGTCCCTGCCTGCTGTAAGTTTCCATGCCTGGACTGGTTCTTCTAGTTATACAGCATGACGGAAGGTGTGAGGGTCTTCTACCTGACACTGGGAAGAATCAAACCAAGGATGGGGAAAAATCATCCAGGGCAATTGAATGCTGGGAACCACGTCAATGGAAAGTCCTCTCGGCAGCGGCTTCATGATACTTTCAGCATTCATTTAAGACATCTTCTGGTGACCTGTTGTGGATCTTTTTAATTCCGCGGCCATCACAGAGATGGCGTACTGCCTGTGTTTCTAATTGACGGGGACAGTTGTTGACAGAGCATTGCCTTTGGGATTGCTGGCATTATGGCTCTTCTTTTTTTCTTTTCCAAAATAAACCCTGTAACATAGAACTAAAACCCCAGAATAAGCTCCAGATGTAACATTTTCCTTCTCCAGCTGTTGAAGTCCATTTTATCTGATTTTTTGTTTTATTTAGTTTGGTGTGGCTTAGCAATCAGAAAACAGTTAACCATTACTCATTCTAAAAAGGGATCCAAAATAGGAACATTTCCAAATTTGAAGCATTTCTTAAAAGGAGGCTGGATCCAAAATTCTGACTTTATCTTTATCAAATGCTTTTGGCAATGTTGAAGAAATCTTCTGGGAGAAATTTAATAAACATTTCTTGGAGGGACAGTACAGAGTGCAAACGTCAGGGTGCCTCTGCAAAATGCATTGCCAACCTGGTTTCTGAACAATGCTTTTGCACACTCTGAGCTGTGTGTTCCAGCATTTGGAGCTCTAATTACAAAAATCCAAAACTGCTTCTAGATTCTTCTCCTTCATGACCACCCTAATATTATTCAAGCACTTGCCTAACATAAGCATTTCTTTCTCTGATAGAAACCGGAACCTGAAATTAATGCACACTGAGAAAATCATAGCATTTTAACTTCTGACTTTATTCTTTTTCCCCTCAAACGAACAGGTGATAAAACACTGTCTGTGTCCAAAGCAAAAGGTATGGCCTCCTTTTCTCTTCTTTCACAGAGTGCCAGAAAATGTAAACAATATTTAGGTTGAACTTCTGAGTCCTCTGAATTTTCTGTCAGCCTTCAGAACAACATTCGTTTGTTTGTTTACACCAACATTTAACAGCATAAAGAGTAAAACAAGCAAACAGTCTGAGGCATTTATAGGAAGTGTTCAGATTGTGATACAGTCTTGTATCTGCATCGTTTTTACTCTGACAAAGAAAAACATTGCTTTAGGAAGTGGGTCATGTGGGTGTATAAGTGCTTCGTGGACAGGCCGGATATGCCATGGTTCTGGTCTGAGTACCACTGAAACACAAAGGGAAGAAACCTGTTTTATTCCTGCAGACACAATGCATCCAGCTTTGGCTTTTTGTTCTCTCAGGACCTGATAATTTTTCTAATATTATGGCTGGAATTCTACCTAAGAACACTTGCATAAATAAAATAGGTTACGGGCAAACATTTAGAACAGGAAGATTTAAAGCCTTTTTATTAACCTTCACTACTGTTTCATATTTTTCAAACTTCTATTTTGAGATCTCGGTGGCTGAACTTCCACGGCGGCCAGCATCCTGGGTTCCAGAGCTGGGGCGTTAGGTCAGTTACTTTGCTTCTCTGGAGCTTGGTTTCCTCATTCGAAAAATGAGGGGGTTGGATTTGATTTTCTCTAAGGCTCTTTCTAGCTCAAAAATTCCATGAATCTAATTCCTATCTGTTGCAGAAAATTCACAATACATGTAACTGTAAACACCCTCCATAGGAGTTAAAAATAGTATCATTAAAAAAAAAAACAGGGAGATGGTATTACAAATTTAAACTTTATTGCTGGAGAGTTGCCAGTAAGATTATTGCTTTCACTGAATAAAGGTGGCTAGTGGTTATTGATGTAATGCTATATACTTATGAGTTGAATTTACTTTGGGAGTCACGATTTCAAAAATGGGTGAATGGGGTAAAAAAAAAGATCAGAAAAATCTCACCTCACCCTCTTTAAATTATTTTAAGAAACCAAATTTCCAAAAGATGGAGGTTTCCTTTTCTAGGTGCTTGGGCAACATAAGCAAGTGAGGGAGAATTTACGTTCCCTGAAGAGGGGAAACAATAGCCACCAGGGATTGTGTCCCTTGCTTTGGCTTTTGTCTTATTTTCCTCTCTGTTTCCATTTCCCATTCTTCATGCAACTGGATTTCACAGCTAGCTCATTTATTCATTTACTCAGTAAAAGTATGACCTTCTGTGATGGGCCAGCCCCACGCCAGGCACTGAGAACACAGAGCTGGAAGGATTCTCTAACTCTGCGGAACCACCTGATTTCAGGGAGCCTCTGAGGTCTCATAACATTCTGCGATTGCTTCTTACTGAATAAATAGAATCTTCTAGCTTCTTTGAGCCTCTCAGATTTTACAGGGACTCTAAGCACATAGCTACACTTAATACGTAGGACCACAGAACTATTGGATGTTTGAGCTAGAAGATCCTCTAATCTTGTGGATGCCTTTATTTTATATATGACTCAACTGGGATCAACAGAGGTGACATGGTTTGACTAGTGTCCTTCAGGGAGTTCATGAAAAATCCAAGAGTCATTTGCTAATGTTCTGTCTACTCTACCTTAACAGCCTCCTTGTCAGGTTTTAGTGTTAAAAAAAAAAAGAAGAAGAAGAAGAAGAGTCCTCCTTTTAGCTTAGGGGTCTAAGGCCATGAACATGAGTGAAACAAAATTATGTACCATTGCCTGGAAATCCACTTGTGCATTAACCAGAGCTTTAGCAATCTGTGCTGAGTTTTGAAAGTGCACATTATCTGCAACAAAGAGAGAGAGTTAAAGTGCTGTTAAATACCAGAAAGCACAGAGTGACAATGTACCGCCTGGAAATGAACACCAACAATTATCTAGTCATGCAGTTGACATTGTCAGCAGTGAGTAATCACACTCGCTTATGGAAATGTCCCTGACTCTTAGGTATTGACCCTGAGCACAGGAATAGGAGGATGCTTAATGTTTCTTAAACAAAGTGATGCTGGCTCAGTATTTTTATGTGTAAGAGTCTTGCTTAAACCTCACCATCTGCTGTTCCGTGGATGAGAAGATAGTCTACATTTCTGAAATATTCTGCTCTTGCCATCACAGTTGAATTCTGGAAAAGGGGAAAAATTAACATTTTAGTTGCTGCAAGTTCTAATAGAAAACTAGCTAAATCATTGTGCAATGGACTTAGCACCAATACTGAAATTATGTATTGCTTTGGTTGATAAATATTTAAGAGTCAGAGCAACACATTTTCATCATCATTTGCATTACTTCCATCTGATTCTTAGTTTGAAAAACTGAAAGTTTATGTGTCATATGTTACATATGAGTGAGACCTTAGGCATAAATGATGCCCGCTCAAGCTGTGTAGGAGTAGGGGCTGGGGAGGGGGATGAAGAAAAGGGAAGTTAGGGAAGGAGGATGGGGAAAGAAAAAATAGAATCCAAAAGGAGTCAATTCCTTTTTAGTGAGGTGTTTTGCAGCTGACAAAAGATCATCCTACTTGCTTTGGGGACCCAGCAAAACTGTAAACTCTGAATGACTGCTTTACAATTATTTAGCACATTTGAAATAAATTAATGACCTAAATCAAACAGAAAATGCTTACTTTATAATGCTCAAGATTATCATCCTTTGTTGGGAGGCCCATGAATCGCTCTGTGTAGATAGATGCTGTAAAACATATGAGTATATGAGTGTGTTGTTTGCATGTGATATGTGTCATTTCATTAACCAACCAGAACCCCCCACCCCCGAGTTTGATAACTGCTCTTCAATCTCCCAGATGGAGCTGCCGAGGAAGGTTCTTGCTGCCCTTTACTGTAACGCTCCACCCAAGTCATTCGCTCTGCAAGTTGCCTCAGTAGGGCTGGAGAAGCAATGCAGGAGAAGACTGTGGAAACAGGAGCAGCTAACGATAGAAAGAGCTGCTCTTAAACTTTTTCACTTCTACCCAAAGTTCTTCAGTGGGGGGAATGTTGAGCTAGGAATGACCTCATTATATTTTAAAAGAAATCACAAATGCAGCCACCTCTAGTACATTTATTGGTGTCTTAATTAATTTGGGATGGAACTTTGTCCCCCAAGTCCTCCCCCAAAACACACACGTTTTTCTCTGAATGGAGATTCCCTACAAGTCATAATTGTCTCATTTCCACCACAACACAGGGAAGAGGATCTGATGAAAGCTAATTTTCGTGCATTTATTAGAGTTATTTCCAAATAATCGTCCTGCATTGATGTTCATCATAAAAATAGGCACACACAGAAGGTGTACTTCTTGAACAAATTTTTGTTTCTTTGATTTCTAGAGCAATGTAACAGGCAGCTGCAAACTGTGGCATGGCGGTGATTTGCTTGGTCACGTCCTGACTTTCCCTAAGATGTGCTTAAAAGCTAATTCAGCTGCACCTGTGTGTGTCTGTGAAAACAGGGTTAACTCTGATTTTAAAGATTTAGTTCATCAGGGGGCACACGGTTTCTGGAAGAGAATAACTTACGTTGGGTTTTGGAAGAGTCCTTCCTCGTCTTAAAATTGCCGTGATTATTGCAACATGATTATAATGAATCATATAAACAACCTCATTTATAGATTATATTTTTCCCAGTGATGCTGGGGTGAATTTTACTGCATAATTTGTTTTCCTAGCAACCTTAAATATAGAGTAATTATGTGTTAAATGTTTTCGCAGCAATATTTATGAAATGTTTCCATACCGTAATATTCCCAGCTGGAGACTGGAGCCACTGCTATTCCACATTTGAAAAGACCACTTCCTGAAGCAAGGGCCAGCGATGAAACATACCCTCCGTAGGACTATAGAGACATTGTTACAAGTCAGTCCCAGATTGACTCTCATAAACTCTCTAAGGTATTTGTATAGCAATTCTACTCACAATAAGTGCTGATGGGAGCTGGGGAATATGGATAGGGTAGATTAAATGTCTATCTTGCACTCTTGGTAGCAAACTCCACCAGACATGACAACAATTTCAGCTTAGTCAATTACAAATACTTGGTGTGCTGATCCGAACATGGTGTGGGCAGTTTAAGAGATACTATAATTGCAATTTTTCTGCAAAATTCTTTTTTTCCCCCCTCTATGTTTTTCCAACCAGGACCTTGCTATGGCAAAAACAGGATTTTTACTTTAAAAAAATACACAAAAAAGAAGATCATTCCCCAAAAGTAAAAGCAAGATACTTCCCACAACGTGCAAAAAACTCCTGTGAGGCAGCACTAATATCTGTATATTTACTCATTTATTTTCATAACAGAACAGCAAGGGAAGGACACAAGAACCTTTTGAGTAGTTTAAGACACGGCCAGAGTCTGTGTATAAGGTAGTGTTACGTATTCTGTTTTGAGGATTTCTGGCATAGCAGCGCAAAGGAGGAAAAGCCACTGGTGTCTTAAAAAATCTTACATGTCCCCCTCCCTAACTTAATGGAAAAATAAAGTAATACAAAAGGGGATACAAATTGCAGAGTCTGGAGTAGGTTTAGCACTCATCAATTTTCTTCCCCAGGGAATTGGTAGGTGATTCAGAAATGTGACCCTCATAACAGAAGGAGATGTGTGCCTGTGTCACTTGAAAATTTGAACCTTTTCCTAAAAATGAAGAAATGAACAGAGTGTCACAGTAAAGCTCATCCCTCCCTGGAAGGCAAAATTTGTCTGTATTAACCTGCTGGGAGAGAGATGCTTCCTCTAGGAGCATGGATTAAGCAGTGTTCTGGGACACAGACCCTCCTCCCCCCTCCCCCCTCCCCGCCACCCCAAATGTGTGTGCTAGATTAGGAAGTGACTCTCAGGGCTTATTCTTGCCCCAACACAGGAACAACCTTACAAATCAAAAGAGGACAGTGCGACTCTCTAACTAAGGGTGTGCCTTGCTTTTAGGACTTTATTGCCACAAACTTCTGGGAATCATTTGCCCTCATTTGCCCTCCGGTCTGGAGAGATCCTATCATCCTTTGCTACAGAAAAGCCAGTCTTGAGAGAGGGTGAAAGAGAGAGTGGGAGGGAGAGCCCTACAGAGCAAGGGAGAGACAGGAGACAGACCTGGCGAAATCAGGCAGCAGTCAGTGGCCTGGGTCTAGTCTTAATCCGTGAAATACATGGCCTGAGGGAATAAACTAAACCATCTTGCTGAATTCAATTGTTAGAGAAAGAATGCTAACTAACTAGTTTACAGTCTTCTGTTTCCAACTCTGGGGAATCTTATTGAGGACCCTTGGCTACAAAACACAGACTAAAAGTGGCAGCTCCAATTATACCGTGGCCTCCTTTCATTATACTTGGAGGAGAACTAAAATGTGTTTTAATAGAGGAAAAATATATTTTAAAATAGAAGGAACATGTGGGTTTAAAAATCATTTTGATAAGTGAAAATTCTCTATCAGGATCAAACTTTCACTTAAAACATAAAAATAATCTGTTTTGATCAGCAGGTTAGCAACAACTATTACTGAAACAAAAGATTTCTTCTTCCTTCTTAATTTTTGGTTTAAATGAAAGTAGAGTAAGCCTGAGTCCTTTAGAAATATGATTACTGTTTATGGTTTTATTGGAAAAGTGTGATCACTGCAAATTATAATACTGGGTTCTGCTTCTCCTCTCCTATGCCCCAGAACAGAAAATAGCATGGAGTGACATTTGAAATTAAAGCATTTGCATATAGTAAAAAGGGTTTTGAACATTTCTATCCAAAATCTTAGGAATTATAAAAATATTAACTTGTATCTATTCGGTGATTAGATAATAGGGCAGTATGTAAATAAAATTGTCATGCTTTCAACATGAATACAAATTGCCTCTAGGAATTTGTAAAAGCAAACAAGCGTAGCAGCAGCACAATAAAAGAAGGTGTACTTGAAATTCTCAGGCAGCTTAGAAAAGCTGTTTCTATTGTAGAAATAAAGAGAAAAAAAACCACCCGAGCTGACTTTTTTCTGCTCTCCCATGGGTGGGGCTCCAAGGCAGAGTGGGTGGCTGCAGAAAGAAAAGAACCCACGGAGCAGATTGGCCATGAGAATTCTAGAATTTTGTCCTTTGCACTTAGATGCCTTGCCATTTTGTTTAAATGAAGGATATCTTTAAAAACATTCTTAGAAGGGCACAGAATTTTGAGGGATTTATGGAATAGTACTCTGATGGGAGCTATAATGCAGATTGGAACATTTCACCTACAGACAATAATAATAACTAGCTAATGTTTGTATGGCCAAGGTCATTGCAACAGCCTTTGTGGTCCCACAGGCTCTGTGTCCTTTCTCTCCCCCCTCCCACCTCCTCTTGCTCACTGGCTCTCCTGATGTTCTTTTTTTTTTTTTTGCGGTACGCGGGCCTCTCACTGTTGTGGTCTCTCCCGTTGCGGAGCACAGGCTCCGGACGCGCAGGCCCAGCGGCCATGGCTCACGGACCCAGCCTCTCCGCGGCATGTGGGATCCTCCCGGACCGGGGCACGAACCCGTGTCCCCTGCATCGGCAGGCGGACTCTCAACCACTGCGCCACCAGGGAAGCCCTAGGGAAACCCTAGGGAAGCCCTCTTGATGTTCTTTGAACTCTCCAAGAGTCATCTAGCCCCAGGACTTCTGCAAGTGCTGCCACCCTCTGCCTGGAATTCTCTATCCTCAGAAATTGGCATGGTTCACTCCCTCCCATTTGAAGTCTTAACTCAAAAAAAAAAAAAAAAAGTCTCACCTGTCCTTCTAATCTAAAATTGCACCAATCCTGTATGATGCTCCTTGCTCCCTTCTTGCTTGGTTTTGCTTTTCTCCATCGCACTGATCATTGTTTAACATCCTGTATATGTTACTTATTTATCTTGCTTATTGCCTTTCTCCCCAACCATTCCCAACTCGATAAAGGTAGAGATTTTTGTCTGTCTGGTTAATGAATGTCTCCCTAGCACTGACAATACAATCTGAAACACAGTGGGAATAGAATAAATATTTGCTTAATATATGACTTTCCTATTAACTCATCTAACTCTCACACTGACTTGATGAGGAAATTATTGTTGCATTTCGTGATGAGGAAACTGAGGCTCAGAATAAATTTAGAGTAAGCGGTGGAGTTGAGACTCAACTGCAGGATGCCTGACGACAAGCCACTTCCTCTATATCCCTACATTAGGGCAACCTCTTTGGGAAGTTTTAAGTTCAGAGTCTAATATAGTTTCATTAGAGGTGCATTTGTCCTACTTTTACATTGTTGATCACACATAGCAATTCAAATTGCTTATAATTAGTCACTGGAAGAGAAGGGAGCTAAGATTAAATCACGAACTAATGCTTATTCAACACCACCTGGCTAGGTCTATATTAACAAAGCAAAGCCCATAAATGAGGTTGTTATTCTAATAATTTAGGCAAAACCCCTGCTGCTCTTCAATTGTCAGAATAATTGCTTCAATTTTTCTTCATATAAATTAGGGTTGTTCAACCTCAGCACTATTGACTTTTTGGGTTGGATAATTCTTTTTTGTTGGGTGCTGTCCTGTGCCTTGTGGGATATTTAACAGCATCTCTGGCCTCTACCCACTAGACGCTAGTAGCACTCCCCTAGTTCTGACAACCAACGACGTCTCCAGACATTGCCAAATGTCCCCTAAGGGACAAAATTGCCCAGGTCAGAACGACTGTCATAACAGACACTTCCTAGGCATAATGCTGTGTGCATAGTGGATGTCTAAGAGGAAGCTAAAAAACAGGCTACTGGACTTTAATTTGGTGCCAGAAAAATGAAAGTGTAAGATAAAAATGCCTTCTCTCCCCTTCTTAATCTGGATAATGGAGGGAAATGTAAGATTTGCAACTTATTGACCAATTGACCAAAGAAAAAAATTGCATGGCTAGCTTTAGAGTATTTCTCAGACCACTAAGGTAGCTAATACTTCGTAGAAACAGGTACTTATGGAACACAGTGATAGCTAAACAAACCCACATGGTCATTCTCAACGTCTTTCTCTTTCCCTTCTCCAATTTCCCATAGGTGTCTGCTTATTATACTATAAAACAGCACTCAGAGCTATGACCTATTCCTGTCCCCTTCTTCACTGCCTAAATTCAGGCCCTTGGTATTTGTTGCCCGTATTACTGCTCTCTTAGCCCTTTGGACCACTCTCTCCCCCAACATCAGGCTGCTCTTCATTCTGCAGCCAAGAGTATCTTTCTAAGGCTCCAATTCCACTCCCTACTGACTTCAAGACCACTACTAAAAGAGGCACCCATGGAATCAAATACTTTTTGGTAATACTGTATTAAACAAAATTTAACAGGATTCTTTACTATAGGGGCTATATACACTATTATATAGACTTCATAGTTTACCAAACTATTAGACCAGAGAACATTTCCCCCAAATTTCCTGATACTAACATGACACCTTTGGGGGAACATTGACTTACAGGATTAAATTCATTTTAAACAGCATCATAGATATGTGAGATGGACAATATTGTGCTAAATATTTGAGAAACAAAGTTGAAGAAAGACAAAGTCCATTCCTTGATTCTTGTGAGAGCAAACAATGCACAAACAAGATAAAGCATGGCAGTTCCTATAAAAGTAATATAAAGAGCTATTGGAGCACAAAAATTCATATCTGAGTTGGGTCTTAAAGAACAAGTAGGAATTTTGTGTTTTGGAGAGAGGAAGACATGGGGAATGGGAGAAGAGGATGGGCATTGCAGGTGTAGGGAACAGGACTGATCAACACATGGGAAAAAGGAAGCACAGACATAAAACAAATTATTCATAAAGAGTGGGGAGGGCTTCCCTGGTGGCACAGTGGTTGAGAGTCCGCCTGCCGATGCAGGGGACACGGGTTCGTGCCCTGGTCTGGGAAGATCCCACGTGCCGCGGAGCGGCTGGGCCCGTGAGCCATGGCCGCTGAGCCTGTGCGTCCGGAGCCTGTGCTCCGCAACAGGAGAGGCCACAACAGTGAGAGGCCCACGTACCGCAAAAAAAAAAAAAAAAAAAAAAAAAAAAAGAAAGAGTGGGGAGAAGTGGAGGGAGAGAGACTGGAAAAGTAGGATGCAACCAGATTGCCAAGGGCCTTGCATGCAAGGAAATGTGTTTGGGCACTAGGCTGAGGTCAACATGTAGCCCTAGAAAATATGTAAGCAAAAAGGCAACATGGCAAGAATTGTGTTTTGGAACAATAACTTCATTAGCAACATTGGAGTTTGTGAGACCAAAGCAAGGAGGCTAGTTAAGAAGCAACTGGAATAGTTAAACCTGTACCACCCAATCTATGGTCCATGTAAGTGGACCCTCAGACTCCACACTGGAGTACTGGTCAGGGGAATTGCCTGGAAACTGTTTTAACACGTTCTCCAGGTGATGCTTATGCAAGCTAAAGTTTGAGGAGCTCTGATTCAGATTACATATAAAGAAACTTGAACTAAAGCAATGTCAGTGGGGATGATGAGAATAGACTCAAATGTTTGAAGGCAGAATTGATAGAA
The DNA here is from genome assembly GCF_059928025.1 of Delphinapterus leucas. NCBI lineage: Eukaryota > Metazoa > Chordata > Mammalia > Artiodactyla > Monodontidae > Delphinapterus > Delphinapterus leucas. Next base: position 69,736,416 of record NC_143136.1, on the reverse strand, counting down.
TTTACTAATCAACAGAGTATTGGTGTCAGGGAGCAGGGGAAGCTGAAAATAGCTCTGAACTTACTAATTTGGATGACTAGGTGTGTGGTGAGGTCCTTATTAAAGATGAAGACTTGTTTAAAAGTAGACTGTAATACGTTTAACTTGGGCAAGTTAAGCTTGAGGCCTCTGTAAGACATTTGGGAAATACAATCAGTAGCCATTTGAAATGTGGAGCTCAGAAGAGAGAGGAGGGGGCCTGGTGGCAGGCATCTGGCAGTCATCATCATCTTTGAAACCACATGGGTTTCCCCAAGGAAGTGAAGAACAACAAGAATGAAGACCAGACCCAGAAAAACACTGACATTTAAGGAATGGAGTGTAATGATCACAGAAACATAGAAAAATAAGAAGAGAAACATGTTACAGAGCCATGGATAAAGCTCACTCTCCTTCATGTGATGAGTGGGTTTCTTAAATCATCCCACACACATGGTTCTCTACCAAACCACTTATACCTAGAATGTTCTAGAAGTGAAGTTAAAAGGTGGCTTTCAGTTATTTCAAAGACTGAAGTAAAAGCAAAGTGAAACTGTAAGAGAAATGTTAATATTATATGTAAGTGTTCAGTTCGAAATGTGAATCTTTCAAGGATTTACTTTAGGAAATTTCATAAAAATGGATGGTAAGAAAGGTCTTATCTGAAATATTTCACTATAAAAATATTTCATTTATTTCCACCCATTTGAATTCCATTCTGTTTAGATACTTAACATTTGATAGTTTTAAGAAGGACCAAATGGCTTGAAGTAACAACTTTCCACAAATTCATAACAGCTCTTCATCTGGTCACTGAGCTGAGAGATGAGTGGAATCCTGCAGATTCCCTTCAATATTGGGTTTCATTCCCTCCATCTTGTGCAGGCCGCGCTCAGAGAAAACAGCCAAGAAAAACAACCCAAGCACAAATGGCTGCAAATTGACTTGCAAATGTACAAACTCAGACCAAAAAGTGAAACAGGAAATCTTCTTTGAAGGGTAATTATCATAATTTATAATGGGCAAATCTAAACTCTTTCCCATATTTCTCTAAACTTTCCAGTGACTTCATTGCCCATGACTGATAAACGTTGCCACTTCCTTTTAATGTGTGTTTAAAAAACCTGTGTAGCTCTTCAAACGTGGGAAATTATCTCCATGATCTATAACTAGTAATAAATAATTATTTCTCTCCAGTTAGCACAAATTAACGTTAGGTCTGGTAAAAGAATTTGATTGCAAGAAAAAAAAAAGAATCAAAACAGCTAAGATATATAATTTCAAACTTTATCTTAGCTTCATGAAAATGAAATGATGACACATAAAAGAAAAGAAATATATTAACCCTAAAATAACAAAAGAAATTAAAGTTCTGATGAATATGGTTCAGTTCAGTATACTCTAATACCAGAAATTAAGTGAAAATGTGTCAATTATGAGTTAATTTGCTATACAGGGAAGAAACTAAATGATTGAAAAAAAGGAACAAACACTTAAAGCCACCACTTTGAAGCCCAGATTATCCAAATTGACTGTTTCCATTGACAGATTAAATTATGTTGCAACATTAACATTTCATGAGAAACCTTATAAGCGAACACTTTAGAAAATGATGAACCAAATAACAGGCATAAAACATACAAAACAACTCACCCAGCCCCATATGGCTATTCTTTTTTCATCAATGAAACCCATTTCTATGAATTTTCTAAAGGAAAAGAAACAAATTTTTAGAATTTTAAGTGTGTACACATGACATTTACTTCATTACACAAGCATATTTAATCCAAAGATTTAATAGAAACGCTACATTTTCTTTGTTTAAACACTTGCATAATCAGGCTGCATTTACAAATAGTTAAAAGAACATTATCATGCTTACTGCAAGGGGTAAAAGGATCCTTTAGACTCTATGGTACATCTATTGAGTAATACTTTCAGGGCTGTAAGGCCTCCTACCCTAACTGTGCTGGTGAGTTACTTGGGACTCAGGTTAAGAGACAGGCTCATACTCAGCAAATGAGAATAGACTGAAAGGGGAAAACGTTTTTTAATGCAGTGAACAAACAAATGGTTAACTCAGGTGCTAACACTATAGCCACATGTTTTTGAATTTACTATTAAATGCACTTAAGACATTTTAAAGAAAAAAAAAGAGAGACTGGCTCATAGTAACACCAGAAGTAATAGCACCATGACTAGGACCAAATTTCCAAATCTCCAGCTTTTGGAAAAAAGGGTTTCATTATTGCTGTTTTAAAATTTATTAATTCTTATGATTTTGTTTGCTTAGATGTTAATGTAAAAGAATTTCAACCTAAAATGGGACTGAAGAATATAAATGAAAAATTGCACACGTGTGCCCTCAGGAGTGAGAGACTGATTTTCATATATGCCTGATTTCCATAAAACTGGTCATATTGAAATTTCCTTAAACGATAGGGAGTTAGTCAAGGGTTGCCTCATATCAACCTTGGGAAGTTTTGCTTATGGTTTCCAGAGGCGTGAACAAGAAATGACCCAAGTTGGGTTGGTTTCTCAAAATATGCTGAATTGAGCTTTGTTTGTAGGATGGGATTGGTTTTGTCTGCCCAGGGAGTAGTCAAAGCTGGTCTCTGTTTGTTTCGATTTTAATAGACTCTCACTGAACTCTCCCCTCTTTCATTCCCTCCCTATAGATACAGCCTTCCCCAAACCCTCAATGGATGGGCCCATAGCTTGCTACAGTTTGTGAGTCCAGAATTTCAATTCCTCTGCTATTCCTGAATAAACTCATTTTTTTTGACAATTTTGAGCTTGCCTTGTTTTAACCTTTTATTTAGGTTGACATGCATTATAATCACTGTCTCATTTTTGGTCACATCCATCCATGGAAAAACATCCATCCCTCTCCCATTTCACACTTAGGTACCCTCAGTTCATCATGGTTTGGACAATTGTATGCATCTTTCAGGATATGAACATTATTCATTCAATTTCCCTCACAGAAATTGAGGGAAATCCATTTAAAAATGAGTTTGAAAATAAATCTATCCTTAGGAGCAAGGGACCATGCTGAAAGACAACCTTCAAAAAGTCCTGGGAAGCCCTCAGAAATCTAACTACGTCATTGGTACAAAAAGAGAGTGTTTTAGGCTAATTTATTCCATGCTTCCTTGATGGCTGGTGTTCTAGAGCAATTGTGATTTATTTGGGGAGCGTTTTAATAAAAACTCAAGAAACTCTTAGAGAAGCAGAAGCAGTGGAAGAAAAAAGCAAAGTGGATGAGCCATTATAGAGGCCTGGTTGGGACAGTGAAGGAAAAGAGGGGAAGAGACAAAAGTGACACTCATGACCCCAGAAAAATACTATTTTTTTGGTTGCCTTAAGTGACGTTAATGCCCTTTCTCATTCTTCTCTGGAACTAGGACCGAGCGATTTGCATAGTTAAATAATGGAATTTCTTAAAGGGATTTCACAGCAACCATTTTGCTCGTTGCATGGATTCAAAATGCATGTTTCTGATGCATAGAGGAGTTGGGCAGATGCCCGGCACAAACAGATGGGAAGAAGCCCCGTCAGTCACAGCTTACTCGACACTGATTCTGAGGGACACTGAGGGGTCTACAGGGGAGAAACGCAGTAGCAAACGGAAAGTTGCTACCTGTGTTGACGCTTGGTCACGGTAAAGTAGAGAAAACGGGCAGCAAATTGCGGCATTTCGGCAATTCTCCCACAAACTTCAAAAGCCAAGTGAAAGAAAAGAAGGTTCACTTTCTTTGTCAAAAAAATTATCTTGCTGCTAGTGCTTGAAGCCAGTTCTGAGCCATAAAATCAATCGTGATTTTATGATCTCCCAGAAGCTAGCAATCATATTGCCTTGCATTTGGGGTAAAAGCAAATAACAGGTGATACATGGGAACAGGAAATTCTTAACAGCTCCCTTCCTAAGCTTATTCCAAAAGGATGACATTTACAGGAAATGATAGTGCAATAGTTAACATGGAAATGAAACATTAACACTTACTGTGGAAGGACTAGGTTAAAGGTTAGCTAGATAATCTGAGACCAACAAACCTCTATAAAATTTACCTCCAAATTCTGAAGAGCTTCCAGGAGGGTTATCAGGGATACTGTTGACAATGTGGTTAAATCAACAAAATGTTAATAGCAAGTGAAAAAGCATTTTTTCTAATTTTGGAGGCCGGACTGGACTTTACAACTTTTTTCTCATAAAAATACCCTAAATCTAAGGTCAGTTCAAAACCTTAGTAATCAATTACTATTATTCTATTTTGGAAATGTTCTTATTGATACCATGTATAACAGTATGATATATTTTTTTCTCATATAATCCTTCTTTACTGCTAACCCTGAAGTTATATAAAATTTCAAAATTGTGGGAATGTCAAAAATGCCAAACCTACCCCAAATGAGCATATTTGATCCTATAACTACTGAAATTTTAAGGGTCTCACATATGAACCACTTGCAGAGGAGGCTGAATAAAGCAGGTCTCCGTTTTCCTTAAGCCTTGACCTCACAAGCATATCCTTTGGGGCTTTCTCTTATGTATAGTCAAAATTTGTGCGGTTGTAGGGCCTCTCTTTTTTTCCTGCTTTGCTTTGCTTGACTCTGTTTCTTGACCCTGACTAGTATTTATTGTTGTTTCCAAATATGTACTTATGATATTTTTTGGTATATAAAAAATTTAGCCAGATTGCATTTCGTAAGAGATTCCAGGGAAAAATTTCATTCTTTGAGGGGAGGTAATTTGAGGACTACCATAGAGGAATTACAATCCCAATTCCTCAAGTCAGACGTTCAGTGTCTGATTACTAAAACACTTCTCAGGAAGATATGTGATTGAATTATTTCTAGAATTTTCACTATAAGTCTATTCTTTTAGCTTTTGTTTTCTCAAAGCATAGGGTTTCAAGGCTTCCCTTTCCTTCTTGCAGAATAATGGTTTCAAGCAAAGCCAAGGCCAGTCCCAACTGGCATCTCCACTGCCGTATATGTGCTTTGCCATACAGCTGCCCCTGTTCACTAAGGTGAATACAAAAAGTTCCATCTAATAGCCGTGTTCCCTTGAGTGCATGTGGTTTATTCACTCTTCAAAAACTGTAAGTGCACTGAATGTTGAGATTGTAAATTGCACAATTTTATACAGAGTATTGTAATAGCATATACTAATATTTCATCTGTTCTTGAATGGCTGAGTCAATGAGCGAACATATGCCTGATCTATAGTAGGAAGACATTCTTCAGGTTCCATCCTAAAAATGGCTCAGAGAAGGTAAACGTAGCCAATTACCGCCTCTGGTCCATCTTCCTTTCAATTCTAAATGCCAAAGACATTTATATTATTGTGAAAATCAATAGAATTTGTGGCTTCGTGTCCTATATGTTGGACACCAGAAATAACAATTTTTTTTACGGTCTATACATGGGTTTCATGTTTAAATTTTCATTTCATCCAAGGAAAAACATTAAGAAGCTATCAGTTCTATCTGTTCTGTTTCTTAAGGTATTCCTCTTAAATTTGAATGCTGCATTTTTGGTGGTAAATAAATGCACAAAAATATAATGATGTATGATGTTAATGATGATTGTTTTTTAACCAGTGCCAAAACAAACCACTTTTTAGCTCTACCAACTTTGGAAAGTTGAATTACAAACCATAATTTACATCTCTGTCTTTTGATGTTGTCCCAGGATTACATGCCCTTGGTGTTTATTGCATGGTTTAAATACAAATAAATGTGACCTGACCCACAATGCCAAAAACAATACCATAAAGAATTAAGTCTATAATGCTGACAATTGTGTTAATATTCTTAAGGCGTACCACAGTCTTTACATGAACGATTGAATCTCAGAGTTTTTCTTTGAACTATCTTTTCTATGACTCTCTATCAGGCCGAAGACTCCCTCAAAAATGTTAAAATAGTGGAAAGGCCAAAAATCTGGATCAGTAAGAAAGATGGAGCCTCCTAGAAGTTAGGTGTGAATGATGCCTACAGATTGTATAGTGTTATTTAATAACTTATTCATCAATTTTTCAGATTTAACTCAAATCGACTTTGTTTTTAATTGAATGTTTTAGGTGTAAGTGTGTATATATTACTGTTCATAGAATGAAAGAAAAATTTGAAAGCATATGGGTTATGATTACTTTTCTATTTAAAAAAAAATAATTACTTGTGAGTCAAAATTCTTCTGCTTTGATTAGAGACAAAAAAATACAGAAAAGTGTTGTCTGGGCCTGGCTCCTAGTTGTTAAATATAATCTGTGTTGTGTGTGCTGCATTGAAATCAATAACTGCTAATGATATTAAGATGATAAAAGAAACATACTAATTAATTTTCTAAATTGCTCTTTGCTGTGAAACAGTGTTTGACCTTTAGACATCACTCATGCACATATATCCATGACTAAGAGTACAGTCAGCCTGTGTTAGCTTTTACATTTACAAACTAGTATTCCCCAACTTCACCTACTCACATCATAATAACAGAAACCCAACAACTATACAGAAATATCCAGAAGAATCCTGCACAGTGTTTCCAAATTAGGAACAATTTTGGTGACTCTATTCTTTTTGTTTCAGGAAGAGATGATTGAGCCATAAATTGTGGTTGAGAATGTAGTTGGGAAGAAGAACTCAGGTTATAAATCTGTCTTTCCCCTGCATGTTTTGGTAGATTTCTATTATGTAAAAGAAATTTTTTGTCGAATGAAAATAGGAAAACACATTCTTGCTAAAATAGCTAGTTTAATTACAAAAGAATGCTAATATCTATAAGTATATAGTGCTGATGAAATCTTGAGCCATTTCTAAATTTATGAGGTAGAATCCACAAGGCTTGAGCAAATTCAGATGCCTGGTTTCCTACAGACCATCCCTAGAGTTATACAAAGTTTTCTGTTAATTGTGAGCCATGGTAATGAAAGTCCGTTAGAATGACTGAAACGTGGGAAGAGTATTTATCATCTTTCACCATAAATCATTTTTCTTCTCTCTTCCGTGAATAATTTTTCTTATATTGGGTAAAAATATCACTTTAAGGTTAATGATAGCTTTAGATGAAGTTAGGAAAATGGACAAAAACAATTTAAGACATTAAGGATGGGGAAACCCGAGAATGACTGCATGACTTTTGCTGACATCAGTTTCTGTTTGAATGAGAAGGCGCTCACCTGACAGCTGTGATCTGGTCCTCAACTTCATAAACACCCAGCTTTCGATACACTGCATACAGAAGTTTGTCACCTTGGAAAGCTGTTCCTCGACCATCCACCAAGGCAATGACTATCCCTTCCTTACTTGCAAGATAAGATATCCAACTAATAGAGAATACAGACCTTACACTCTGACTGCAGGGACCACCATACCTACAGAAAAAAAGAAAAAGATAGAATCTCTGATTCCTTTGTGAAACTCAACTTCCCATCATGGCCAAGAATTGCCTTTAGTATTTCCCAGTACATTTGTATGATAAAATTTCAATAACAGTGGCATTAGAACTGGCTCAAAATCAAGAGAGGACCAGGCTTTTCCCAGAGGTTTGCTACAAGGAAGTTGTTTTGGGACACAGCCTCTCCTATTCCCCAAAACGGATACATCTAGGGTTGGCATTTCAAGGAATATGTGTGGGTTTTTCGTCATTTCTGCCACCTGCCACTTGCTAAAAGCAGGCATAAGATATACTAAAAAAAATGCATGGTGTTTTAAGCAAATTGTGTGTAGGTCAGCACTGATTTTGGGTGTGATTCCACAAAATGTATTCCATTCCCTTATTTCATTTCTAACTCAATTACATAAGATGTTAAGATGATTTACAATATTTTTTGGCTGCAATTTCTCTATCTCAAAGGTATTCTGACACATTAGGCAATTTGCCATACAAAGGAAATTCAAAACAGTAAATGCAAGCAAGTCCATCTAAAAATCTCAAAACTTTCTCAGGCTATTTTAAATAGCCATATTTTATTTACTCTGATTAGTTGGGGAATATATAAAAACAGCATCAATAGGAACTGTTACAGAGGAGAATGGTTCATTCTATCTCACAAATGTGTATTTAATCCAACATATTTTCAGTAAATAGTTTTTAAACCAAAGAAAATATTACATACACTTGAATTAGCAAGGGATACTTCTTTGATCTGTCAAACTGAGGAGGAAGAATCATCTTGTACCATAAAGCTTGAAAAACAAAAACAGAGAAGAATCTTCATTCCACTATACTCAGCATTATTTATTTTCTTTAATAACAATATATAACATAAAATCAATTTATAACTAGTAAATTGTTAAGAACAAAGACTATGTTTTACTTGATTTTTATTACATATTTTTGTCCAATTTACAAATTGCTAGAAATGTTGAACTATTATTTTTCTAGAAGCACACATTTTAAAATTAAATAAACTCTTTTTAAAAATATCAGTGTTGAAATGGAGCTATAGAAAAGTATAAGATCAACCTGTTCACAAACATATGAAAGATATTTCATAAAAATTTAATGTGACAGTAAGATTTTTAAAATTAAGATCCTGTAATATTGTAGAGATTGGATTATAATATTTACCCTACAATTTTATTTTAAAAAAGCAAAAGCTGATAAGTGTTCAGCTTCGTATCTATTCATGAGAAATTTTTAAAAGGTCTTACTAATATCATCCACTTCAAGTTTCTTAATTTCCTCTTTAGGCAGCTGGATATTTTTCAAAGCATTTTCCAATTCCTTGTTTTCTTCCAGGATTTTAATTTCTTAAAAAAAAGTAAAATGTTCATTTTTAATTAATAGAAATTCCATAGGAAAATTCTTTCTTAAAATGTCTTTGGCTTTACTATGGATGAAACTGAAACTGTATAAGGATTGCTCAAGGAGTCTCATATTGACAAGGATATTTTTAATCCAGCCTTTAAAGCAGGGATGAACTTATGAAGGACATCAGTCATTGTCTCTTAAACAGACCCTGATGGCATCAAAATACATTCTGAACAGAATCACAGAAGTAACAATGTTTATTCAGCCACATTTTCCTGTTTCTAACTTTTCTTTTACAACATGAAGCCATGACCTGAGTAGGTGACATTTAAAAAAATATATTTTTACTGAAAAAGTGGTAGAAGCAAAATCTATATTGCTGAAACCTCAAATTTAAAATAATTAAGTATGTATTATAGTTACAAAGTTTGTTTTAAAATCTTCAATGTGTAAGGTCAAATATTAATTCTGTGATTTTTTTATATCTATTTCTTTCTTAAACTTTTCCTGCTGTACTTGCTTAATATAGGATCTTCTTCCTCTTTTTTTTCTTTTTGTGATATTCTTCCTTTTTTTTTCTTTTTGTAATTGAATTACTGTGCATCCTATTCCTTCAAATCCTTTCTTTCAAGGTAGTTATATATCTTAAAAGAACAACAGTATATACACACTATGATTTCTGTCTTTCACCTTAAAAGATCTCCTAAAAAAACTGTTATCTTTGAGCTTAGTTATGTTTCACACTTTAATCTTTGTAACTGAACAAATATATCGATCTCCTGATGCTGAAGATCAGTGATACATTCGAATGGGTTTCTAGCAGTGGAGGACTTTTTGTAAGTTTTGTTTTGACCTGGATAGATATTAGGTATCGTCTAGAGAGGAGTTAGATTTTTGTATAATAAGTGGAGTTTGTGGCTTTATTTTTTTATTTTTTGCGATACGCGGGCTTCTCACTGCTGTGGCCTCTCCCTTTGCGGAGCACAGGCTCCAGAAGCGCAGGCTCAGCGGCCATGGCTCACGGACCCAGCCGCTCCGCGGCATGTGGGATCTTCCCGGACCGGGGCACGGCAGGCGGACTCTCAACCACTGCGCCACCAGGGAAGTCCATGTGCCTTTGTTTTTTAAAAGAGGGTCTGGATGACTTCTGAGATATGCCAGTCCCGTGGTCTCCTTGTTTTTGTGCCTTTTTAAAAAAGTGGTCCTTGAAGATGGGGAGCTGGGGGGAGTACTTGTAACTACACTAAGTTTGCCAAACCACTTCCCTTGTAACTCTCAGCTTTCATATACTCATGGCATTTTGCTCCAAAGTGTTATATTTAATCTTAGAACAAGTAAAGATGTTTTAGTATGAGTTGTATAAGATACATAATACATTTCATTTTAACTTTGGACAATCTATCAGGAAAGAGATACTTGTGGCAACTTAAAAGTTACAACTAGAAAAAGGGATAGCAGGGGGCGGGGAGAAGGATAAATTAGGAGTTTGGGATTAACATATACACACAACTATATATAAAATAGATAAACAACAAGGACCCTACTGTATAGCCCAGAGAACTATATTCAATATATTATAATAACCTATGATGGAAAAGAATCTGAAAAAGAACATGTATATATGTATAACTGAGTCACTTTGCTGTACACCTGAAACTAACACAACATTGTAAATTAACTATAATTCAATTTAAAAAGTTAAAACTAAAAAATAAAATAAAATGTATACTCAATTATAACCACAATGCAGCCAGCTCTTCCTTCTTGTGTGGGTTCTCAGTGTGGAACTGTCAAGGATAAAGGGAATCTATGTGGAGTAAGCACAAAGAATGGCTGCAAAATTTATTTATGTAGACCATGTTTATCATTCTGTAGACAGATACTGGAAGTCAGAGACAACACGCAGATGTTGCCTGGTTGGGTTGACCTTGATTCCTTTTCTATTCTGTTCCTAGCTACTGAAATTTTCTGATTCATGACTTACTGAAATGACGAGTTGAATGGAAAATCTTACTAAAGCTTCTACAGTCCAGGCTTGCATTTTTATGGATAGTAAATGTGCAATTTCCCCACCCCTTGGAGGCAATATGGAACTTCAAAGGTCTGTGAGGAGAGGGAGGGGTGGCAATTGGACTTCCCTATGTGGCTGTGCATTAGCAATGCATAATGTGGCAAGGAGTGCTACAGGCCAGACTGTACCTTTTACCTTCTTTCACTCATCATTGTATACTCAGCACTCAGCATGCTCAGTACCAAGTGCATGATATGTAGTATCTGCTCTCCAAATGTTTGAAGACTCTTCATTACAATGAAATCAAGTGGTAAGAATGATGAATCACATGTGAGATTTTTGTTTAAATCATATTAACTATGACATATTGTTCATTGATTAAATTATGTGAAGAATCTGCAGAAAATCTGATAAATAAAGTTATTCAATCAGTTAGGTAATTTTAATGAAGATCTGCTCTGCCCGAAGCAACTAAGCCTCAACTGGGCCCTCCATGTCAAGTGTCAACTCTTCTGGGTTTTTATAGCATCTGGTTCAAGTACTATCTGTTATTTTCCAATGACTTTACCCCACTTCGCAGAGAAAAGGAAGCCACTGCACTGTTTTCTACAAACTTTCATATAATTACATCGGTAATTTCCTCATTCTCTCTCATCACAATGCTGGAGATTAATCTCCTCACCTGTCTCTGGACTCCACTTTGCCCACCTTCTCAGTGACCTCCCTCCTTTATGCCTTCAACCCCTTTTGGTCTCCAAATTTCTTCCATCAGCATTCAACCATGCTCAAATGTTTATCAGCTTTCAAAAACTAACTTAAACCTCTATCAGTCTCTTCCAGTCATTATCCCACCTCTTTGCTCATCAGTCAGACCTACTGAAAATAGTCTCTTTTTATTTATTTACCTCCTATGCAGACCTAAATTTGCTTCAGTCTGGCCTCTACCTCCACTGCTCCAATGAAACTACTCTGACCAAGCTAATGCTCATCCTTATTTCGCTAAGCTCATTGATTTAGAGCAGGTCTTGCTTCACTCATTGAAGCACTTGACACAGATAAGCACTCTCTTTTTCTTGAGACCCTCTCTTCCCCTGCCTTTCATGACTCCATATACTCTCAAGGTTGTCCTCCTTCTTGTTCCCCCTTGGTCTCCTTTACAGGTTCATTTTTCACTTTGCATTTCTTGTGTTGGTTTTCTGCACAGTTTTACTCTAGGCTCACTTTCCACTACCCCTGCCCACCCTCATTTTCCCCACTCTGCTGCATCATCCATTTCCATGGACTTAGTAACCATGTATTCCATAAATGAATGACTTCATGATCATTCTCTTCAGTTCAAACAATCCTCCAACATCCAGTTCCAAAACTATGTCACTCCAGGACAGCTCTTCTTAGTTATATGCCATCAGTACCTCAAATTCAACATTGAAAACAAAATTCATCCTCTCTCCAAAATGTTCTCTGCACTGTGAATCCCATCCTTCAGTAAAGAGTATCAATACCAATCCACTTGAGCAAGCTAGACATCCAAAGAGCATCAATCCCTCCTTTATATTTATGAGTCTTAAAGTCGATGTAGCTATCATTAGGAAACATTTCCTAAGCCCCCTACCCCAGAAGAGGTGCCCTGCTTATATGTTTTTATGCTATCTCTATTTCCTCTATCTTATTACCTTACCCCACTGTGTTGTAACTGCCCATTCACACGTTTGCATTCCCCACTGATCTATAATCTCCTTGAGGACAGGGACTATATCTAACCCAGTATCTGTTCATTTTAAGGATCTAGTATCTAGTACAGTGTCTGTTTTAATGTAATAGTGCTTAATAAATATCTATTGAATGAAAATTTGGGGCACCAAATGCAATGGAAAATGGCTGAGAAAACTAGAACTAAATAGAAGAAATATCATTTGCTCTAAAAAGCAACTCCAAAACGTATTTGGGGATTTATTAAAAATACAGATTCCCTAGCCCAATATAAGACCTACTGAACTGGAATTTCTGGGGACAGCCTGAGAATCTGTATTTATAATAAACCTCTCTGGAGAATTTCATCATGAGGCAGGTTTGCAGAACTGTGCTGTAAAAGACTTTGCATTATGTTTTGAGAGTTAGAAAACATATAAATACATATGACATATATGAGACTGACATGAACACTGTCCCTGTTTTGTAAGTATTGGGTGAAGTAACAAGGCTTTGCAAACAGTACAGAAATTTGTATCTGGCAAGAATATGAGAAGGATAGTAAGAAAGTAGAAACTCATTAAAAAAAGGAAGCTGACCTTTATTTTGCGGTCATGATAAAATGAGAATTATACATTTATGGTGACTTCCATTAAAACAAAAACTTACAAATTCCAAACTATTCTTGCTTTAAAATTTCTCTCACTGCAGGTTGCAATGAGAAATACAATCTATTATTCTTAAAAGTATTTCATTATTAGACACAAGGTTAAAAAAAAACGCAAAACTTCAAACTGAAACTAAATTCACAGTGTCATTATTACAATGCCTGTCCTGTCCTGAGCTCCTGAATCTACTCTGTTTTTCCTCATTGCCTTATCTTCACCTATACTTAGGCCATTGGGCTGGCAGCCAAACCAATTCCAAAGCAGAGTACTGAAGTCCCTCACTGTCCCTAGACTCCATCAACTTCAACCCTATAATGTTTAATAGTAAATCAAAAGATAACAGAGAACCACAGGAAGAGTCTCAGGGCAGTTATACACTTCGGTATCTCCATTGAGAGCAAAAACGGTCATCTTTGAGCTGTGAACTATTTTGAACCAATATCACAAATCGGGATGGAGGAGTTCTGTCTTGATAGAAATTGAAAATGGAAAGAGCCTCCAAATTTCAGGGCTCTCATACGTGGCAACAGTGTGATGTAGCTGTTAAAACAAAAAAGCTAGCGTGATAGTCACCCTCTGCTTCGAACTGGAGTTATATCTGGAACTCTTCTCCAGTTTGGGATGTTACCAAAAAAACAGGTCTTCTTATCTGGGAGGGAGATTGTACTAAAAATCTTAAGTTTCCTTCCAATTCTAAGCTTCTGTGTTTTTGATAAGGGTGATTGGGGAAGACAGGATTAATCCCTCTAATACATTTGCATTATGCCAGGTTCTTACTGCAAATAATTATTAAATTTCATATGATCAGGTTTGACTCAAAGAATAGGCTGATCTATATAATCATAAGCTATACAATAAGAGAATCCATCACTGTTTCCCTTGTTGGTGTGGGGAAACTCTCTTGCTTCCTCTAGTGTCCTAAGAGTCCAGGATTTCTTAAGACAAGATAACAGCATGAGAGAGAGAGTACCTTGATCAGTGTGGCCGTCATGAAGGGTGGAAATTGGGAGACCTGGGCCTGTGCATAGGATGAAAACAAAAACATGGGTTAGTTTTAAAATAACATTTAGTTTTCAACAAGAACTTCTGGTAGTATTTGTGATTACTGTCAAGCTCAATTACCTCTTTTAATTCTGCAACAATTTTTTTTCTCCCCATAGAGAAGTAAGCATCACCTTTTAAGTTACATTGAAAGAACACATGAGACCAGAGCCCAATCAAAGGACAGACATAAGAGAAGAGTTGCCTGTGCACTTTTCCAAGAGTGATCCTAAATAGTTAAGATCTAATTACACAAATGGGTCCCAGAAGCTGCAGTGATAAACGGCCTTCTGGGAAGATATGCTGTATGGGCCAGTTTTAGCTGTGTTTTTATTATCAAATAACCTTCTCCAGTACCTAGAATGTATTTTCAATCTGGTTTCTTGGTTTGATGTTCAGTTTATTTTGGTAGGTAGAACCCAGCATCTTTTTTTCTTTCATTTAATTACTATATGCAGAAATAAATTTATATAGAAAATATTTCCTGTTCAAATATGCTGTGATGGGTCACATTCCCCACGAAAAAGACCCAGAAGGAATTTTGTGCACCAAAAGTTCATCTGGGGTGTGGTGTTGACCTCAGCCAACCCCACTGGGAGCTCTGGAGATGTATGACCTGCAGAGTTGTCTTGAATGGGGCCAGCTGAGCTGGCTTTTATACCCCAGAATGAAGTGGTAATTGGCTGTGGCCTGGGATGAGAGCAATCTCTGGGGTGGGAGTGGGGGGCCCAGCTGGGAGGTGTCTGCCACCAGCCCTCTCAGCAGCTAGAGAAATGAGTGATTCAGACCTGAAGATGGGATGTCTGGGTGGCAAACCACTGTCCACCATATATTCCAACATGGAATTTAGGTTCTCTGTGCAGAAATTGGCCCTTTTAACAAAATCTACAAATAGTAAACACTATCACTTACTGGAGCTATAGAATAAATAATACCTGGCAATACATTTTTAAAGGGTAAATTTGCTCAGGCAGCCAAGAAGTTAAAAGCAACAAGCACGGAGGTTGGGAGATGTTCATTTGCATTCCTGATGCTTCCTCCTCTGTGGCGGGAGTGCCATTAGAGCATCCTTGGTCCCAAGCAAGGAGAGGGGGAATGACCTATGTGGTAAGTTCTGAGCAAACCGGAGTATGAGTAGCTCCTTCTTCTACCTTGTTCCTGGCATCTTTCAGCCTGCAGAGAACAGGACTGTTTTGATCTGTTCCAGTGCTATAAGTATGACAGTGGCCAGCCCCATGGGCGAAGCCAGTGGCTCTCTAGTTGTACCCATATTTGTGTGAGTAATTGTAATTCTGGGGTGCAGTATTAGGAAGCTTCACACCTTAGCCACATTTTCCAATTACCCTTTACAGGTAATAAAGCTAATATTGATTTCCTGCCTGACTCTTCAGTCTAACCTGAGAGCAAGGAGAAGCGATATTGTTTATAAGGCTCCCTCAAAACCAGCAGTTCTTTACTGTGTGGAGTCTCATAATTTTACAGAATTTAATTTCAGAGATTTTCACTTTGGTTAGCTTTCCTTCAACGTTATTAAAAGGAACAAATACACATTATATTTTTTGTTAGACTGTAAGGCAGTGAGACATGAATCTGAATTTCTAGACTTTAGTCAATCAATCAACATTGACCTTATGGAATTTTCATGGGTGTGCAGTTCCAATAGAGACAACTGGCATATATATCTCTTTTGCCCAAGCTATGAGACAAACTAATGACTGACTGCCCTTGGCACAAGTGGTCTGAGGGTGTGGTCCTAGTGGCATAAGCATCCTTTGCATTGCTTTTGTTCCATCAGCATCATCAGTATGATTTTACCTATTTCAAAATCCTATTATCTGGGATTTACTCACCATCCCTTTTGGAGAGTTTGAAGTTACATAATGAAGCTTTACTCTTAGTCCTAAAGGGAAAGATTTCAAGGTTTTTCCTATGATGGTGCAGTGACTCATTTTACTGGAGCTTCAAAAACACCAGACGATGTGATGCTTCCCACACAGTATATTTTTTGCTAAATGGGAAATTACCATACTGCCGAGGAAGAGTGAGTGTGGAAAAGTCAGGCGATTCAAGTTCTAGAAAGGAGTCTTTCACCAACTTTTGATGAGAGCTTAGTCCTTGATTCCTTACTCTTCAGGGGGCACTTAGGCTCAAGTAGATCTCAGGAAAACAAAGTGATATAAAAAGTGGTATAGTGCTTTCAAAAAGCATTAAAGCACTGTACAAATGCAGAATGCATATAAATATAAATGCATGTTCCTATGTGTAGGGTCACTGATGTCGTTATCAGTAAATATATCAGCATAAAAATGAGGTTTTGGGTACACTCTGCAAAAGGCAGCAATGTTTTGATCTTCCCTAGAACCTATGTTCATTCCGCAAACCTTCAATGTCTATTATGCATTCATCATTCTTTTTGGCCTTATGAATATAAAGATGAAAGGAAAGCAGATTCTGCCTTCAGAGGAGAAAATAGACCAGATGACTCAGGACAGTTAGTTCAATGATACTATGTGCCTGGCATGTAAGCTTTCAATATATGCTGCATAAACACATAGCTTGGGATGAAAAATGTTGCACATAACTTGAGAGGGACATTTAATGTATACCTTGAAATGCCATAACCACAATCAGCACATATGGTCATGGACAACAATCTTTTGACTTTTCAGAGATGCCACTGACCAAACCTTTTGTGAAAATGTTGTATTAAACTGACATCTTGTGCCATCTTGAAGGGAGGGTTTGGATTAAAATGCTTACTCATTTCCACGGCTGGGGCTGAGGTTCTGGGCCCAGGTGATTGGACTGAGGAAGTGGCATGTCAGGGTGGTCTTCCACCTGGGAAGTAAAGGAGACCTCAGGGTCCTCTACAACTGAGCAGGGATCTCAATCAGTCAAAGATTCTATTTATTCTCTGAGCTGCCCACCTGAATATGGGGAGTTGATACCAGAAACAGGAGAGTGGCATATGCTTGGTAATAACCCCCTTTGTTTTCTGTCCCCCCTCAACTCCCATGGAAACTCAGGGCTTAATGGGGGTAGGGAGGTGGTGTCAGGACAGAGAATGGAGGGGTAGATATTTTACAGATCAGTTTTCCTAATCCCCATGATGATTACCAAGGTCCTAATGTATCTCATTGATCTACTGATGGCCTAAGCATCTTTACTATGTGTCCAAGATATAGATGAAAGGTTACACATAAAATGAAATTATCTGGATAGAAAGTATTTGCTAAATGGACATATAGCCTAAACATCCAGGAAATGTCTAGTACATTTTATTACTTGTTTATTTTATACTTGAATGAATTACTTATCATGTTTCCCAAATTTAGAAAGAACGTACTAGGTGACAAAAGCTCATTTTCCATCTGCATTGAAGCTATAGTTCAAAGAATTGCTGGCCTCCAAGGCAAAGAGCTCAGGTTTCTTTCCCTGGCTATAGGAGATTGACATTTCTGCAGGTAAATGGGGCTGAAGTCCAGCAACCATTTTATCAGAGGACACTTCTTTTTATGATATTGTTTTGGCAATACAACATCATGGTGCTGTGGCACTTGGTGGGTAAGAGGTTGGGATTTACAGCCAAAGGACTCTTGCTCCCATCTGGCTCTCACGCTTACCAGCAGTGTGGACCTTTAACAGAAGGTCTGTTTCCTCAATTGCAAAAAACGGAGATAATAATCCCTTCCTATCCTCCTTACATTTTTCCCCATAAGCATTAGATAAGATAACCTAGATCAGTTCCTCACATATAACAGGTGCTCAGTAACCTGTAGCTAAGGATTGATCAGATAGTGATGACGAGGACAAAGAAAGTGGCAGAGGGGGGTAGAGAACGCGTTAGGTCCGTTACCTACCGTAGCAGACGAGTGCATAGTACTTGGCATAGTCGCTGAAACTTGCTGTGTAATATTGGCACCTTTTTCTCCTTAGATGGCAAGTAATGCACTTCTTGCTTGGAGGATAGCTTCCAATGCTAATTCTAGAGGAAAATGAAAATAAAACTAAGCTGAAATTTTGAGATTGTATTTATCAAAATGTACTACTCCATGTAAAATGACTAATTTACATATTGACATCCAACTCACTCTATTTTTCTGTTGCCAATATCGTTTAAAGTAAAGGGGGAATCACAGGATCTTGATTTGTCTGATTTTCAGTCCATCTTTGCCTGAATAGGCACAGACTTTGAGAGAGAAGCCCTCTGTGGTTTTCCTGCGGTGTGAGAAATATCTAACACCTCGAATGGGAGCCAAGTAGTCACTTCTCCTAACCATCACTTTCTTACACTTTACAAAGTGGTTGAGAATGCATAGTTCTTCCACGTCCCATCTTTCTTCCTGTGTTCCCACGGCAAAAGATACAATGAAGATCTGACAGTATCACCAAAAAGAGGGGTCCCTGTCCTTATCATATATCTAGAAGGGGAAATTAGTAATAAGCCAATTGCAAATAAGAAACACAGTTCTAAGTAGCTCCTGTGGCTTTCATTTTATTTGGCAGGAAATTTGGGCTCATGGAAGCTCTTCGTGGAAATGTTCCCTCCACACATTCCTACACAAGCCAACCTGTACCTACCAAGTTTGGGCCCACTCTCTGGGTGATTGGCTTTAACAAACAGCCTCCCAGGCTTTACCCCAAACGCTCAGAGTCTCATTTGGGGATGACCAAGTGGAATTATGCCAGGATGGAGGCACAGTTGGAGTCCTGCTGTGGCTAGTAAGGTTACCCTGTGGCCACTGTAGTGTTCCTTCTGCTGCTGCCCCCGACCTTGCCTTGGGCATGTTAGAAGGTGGCCAGAGCTATTGCTATCATCAGAGAGGGAGTCTTCTCAACAGATGAGAAGCCATGATCCAGGAGGGAACAGAGGAATGCAGCAGAGGGAAAAATTTCTTATTTTCTCAGCTACAGTTAGTAGTTAAATGCAGAGTTTCATATTTTGGTGTGATCTTGGAAAACATTAGGTAGGCAGTTAATGTAAGGAGTTAAGGTCAGCATGCCCAAGTATAAATTTTGGCTCCAACAATACCACCAGCCTCATAGAGTTGTTGTGGGGATGAAATGAAATTACATATGTAAAGCAGATAAAAATGTGCCTATAGCAGACCACCAGCCCATGGTAGCTATTGTATTTGTTTCCACATCCAGAAGGGGCTTTAAAGGGCACCATTCCAGCCACCATGGGGGCCAGTGGACTAACTTAAACACTAATTTAGGAACAGAGGTGAATTCTTTCCAATCATAATAGGCTTATGACAAAGCAAGTCACATTAAAAGAAAGCACACATTATGGGAATAAATACAATGCCTGGCACACAGTAGGAAAATGAATTTCCTCAATTACCTCTAAATTTAGTTGAAATGTTTAGTACCATGTTTATGTCAGCATTAAAATTTCTTGATTTTTCTTTTTGAAAACAAACATTTTGAGTCAGCTAATATGTTGGGGGGGTGTATATTTTTATACTGATGTGGTGTACAACAGTCTTAATATTTTATTTTAATTCACAGATTAATTTTATTACATTTCGGCCTTTTAAAAATATTCTATACATTCTGAGGACTCTGACAGATTTTTATTTAAATTTTAATATATAAAAATACTAGAATAAATTGATATAAATTACCTGTAGATATTTCGTCTTCCAGGGTAGCCTTCAAATTCATTGCTAGAATAAAACCTGAAAATATATTCAGAAGTTAGTAAATAAGTATTGATGACTAAATGGTGATAGAATTGTTAATACTAGTACTAATATAGTAAACAATATAGTCCAATGTTCATTTATGAAACAATTAATTGGCACTTATGTACACAAATCCCTGCTGTTCATACCTCTGAATTTTGTGTTCTTACTCTGACTTTATAAATTATAATTCATATATAAATATATTTATAGCTACATAAAATATACTTATAAATATGTTTATAAATTATAGGAGAAAAATTATGTTGAGTACTCTTTTTTCTTATATGTATATTATACTCTGAGGCATTAGTTATGAGCCACACAAAATAAACTAGGATGTTTGATTAATATCACCCCTTTCATTTCCATAATTAACAGCTTACTGATTTTTTATGCTATACTATTTAATTTTGTCTGTGATTCCGAACATCTTTAGAACTTAGTTTACAGAAGCACTGACAGTAGATAACTTTTCTATAAATCAGGAAACTCGTCCACCCAGGGATACCACACAAAGGGCCACGTGAATTTACCCAGGAGCAGAACAAGTCACAAGAGAACACACTTGTTACTTAAGTATCTGGGTCCCAGTTTTAACCTGTTTTACTATAGCCAGGAAGTGGGAAATCCAATTTAGTGGCATGATTTTTCCTCCTCTGTGAGTTCATCTGAATATCACAAAGTAACTGACTTTTAATTTTTTATTTTTATTTTTAGGACGAGCTCTATTATTCGAATGTTAAAAGTTTGGAATAACCTAGGTTTGGTTACTAATTTTTAATTCTCAGAACTTTTTATTAACCCAGGTACTTGTATATCCTCACTGAAATAAAAACCTTGTTATCCCCAGTAAAATGAAAAAGCAACAGAATACACCCTACTCCTAGTATTAATTTTACCTTTTAAACCAGCATCCTTCTAAATGTCTTTACTGACTTCACGGGACTCCAAACATCACTTATACTTGCCTTTCCCACATCACCTCAAATTACCTGTGAATAAACTATGCAGTAGCTTTTCCAAACAGCCTCCTGCAGTTTTCTTGCCGTGTCAAAGTTTTCACAGTTGTCTTTATCTCTAACACTTAGAACAGAGTCTACTTTCCCTTTTCCTTTTCCTTTTCCCTCACAGCCACTGACCCACCAGTGCTGTTCAGCCTCTCTCTTCACTGTCTATCTACTCTCCCTTTCATTCATTTGACAGTAGTGTGCCAGGCACTATATGCCAAGTTCCAAAGATGCAAAAAAAAGGAGGCATAGTTTTCCCTTGGAGTCCAGGTTTCATGGCCACTTTTCTAGTTCAGTCCTCTGTCACCTCAGGCCTAGATTATGACCATACCTGGGTCTTCCTGCTTTCAGTTTTCCCCTACCTCCTAAACATATTATTTCTGAACTGTCCCATTTGTTTTTATCTTGTCACTCCTCTTACACGCGCGGTTTTAATGGCTGCCCCATGTAATGTCCAAACTCCTTTGCCGACAGTTCAAAGAATTCCATGGATTAGCAATAGGTTTCTAAAGAATTTTTATCCAGTGAGGCTGGACTAATGATCCTCCTCTTTTGCTCTTAGAACTCCAGCTAATGGCAGGCAGGTTACAAGAGAGTGCCCTGGATTTGGACTTCATTAAAAATAAGGGGAAGGAACTGCACATTCTTGATTAGAGATGTTTGCTCATAAATGCTTATTTTAAGAAGATTTATTTAGACAGTACGCAGGATGGACTGAAAAGGAAAGACCCAGAAGGAAGAAGCCCCATGTTGAGGTTAATAATAAGAACTTTAGATTTAATGTGTTTTAGGTTTAAATCCTAGTTCTGCCACTATGTAGCCTTGGCCAAGTTAATTAAATTTCCAAGTATCAGTTTTCTCGTCTGTAAAACTGGGATCATCATTTCTACTTCACAGTACGTTGTACA